>NC_063338.1:93008894-93064170 GCF_021869965.1 Rhincodon typus
ATGCTCCCTGACCTATACTAGCTTCCAGCACAGCAATGCCTCCATTTTAAAATCCTCATCCTTGTTTTCAAACTCCATCCATGGCCTGGCCTGCATCTCTCTAACTTCCTGCTCAGTAAGGTGTCAACTACAATGGTACTACATGCGTCTGGCACTCGTTGCTGAAAGAATGCTGCACAGTCTTTGGCGAGTAAGCTAAAAGTGGATATAAAAGACCTGCAAAACTACCTCCTGAGAACTAGTCAATGATCACTTCGCAATCAATAACTGAAACTGTTCTCTCTCTCTGGGCTCTATCTCCACCTATTGTTTACTCCTCCCCTTGCCCCCTATCTTCTCTATAAAAAACAAACCTTTTCCCTAGCTACCATCAGTTCTGAAAAATGGTCACTGGACCCGAAAATTAACTCTGTTTTCTCTCCACAGATGCTGCCAGACATGCTGAGGTTTTTCCAGTAATTTCTGTTTTTGTTTGTGAAAAGAAAATACCCAGCCATTACCACATTATTGTTTCAGAGTATTTGCTGTGCACAAATGGGCTCTTTCATTCCATTCAGCTGAGGCTCAGCTTGGGGCACACTCGTCTTGACTCTTCTGATTCCAGGATCAAGTCCCACACCAGGCTTCAGCCCCCAAGTCATGTCTGACACTCAGTGTAGTACCGGGGAAGTGTAAGGGCTGTTCTTTTGGATGAGATGTTAAACCATGGTCCAAACAGCCTGCTTAAATAGATTTGGAATATCCCATGGCAACATTTCAAATAAGAACATGGGAATCCTCTTCAGCGTGCTGGCCAATACTTAACCCACAACCAATATCAGACAGAACCGAAAAGTCACTATCACATTGTTGTTTGTGCGAGTCCACCAAGTGCGATCTGGTGTTTTTTATATTAAAGAGTGCCTACACTTCATTAGTTATAACACAATTGGAGTCATCCCATGGCAACGAAAAGCACTTTGTGAATGCAAGTCTTTATTTCTTTCATTGTAATGTCCCAATCACACTCAGATCACACTGTTGGGAATGGGCAACAGGGACAAGAATCATCAATAGGGTAAATCGAGCTGGGCTATGGGCCCTCAAACCTCTGGTTTAATATAGTAGGATCAACAGAGAATGAGTTTCAATATAGACTGGGACTTTTTCCACTGAAGCGTAGGAGGTTGACTGGCAACCTTATAGAAGTTTATAAAATAATGAGGGGTATAGATAGAGTTAGTGGTAGTTGTCTTTTCCCTAGGATGGGGGATTTCAAGACCGGGGGCACATTTTTAAATGAGAGGAGAGAGATTTAAAAAAGACATGAGGTGCAATTTTTTTTTTTTTTTTACACAGTGCGTAGTTCGTGCGTGGAATGAACTTCCTTTTGAAGTGATGGATGTGGGTACAACTACAACGTTTAAAACACATTTGGTTAAGTGCATGAATAAGAAAGGTTTGGAGGGATATGGGCCAGGAGCAGGCAGGTGGGGCTAGTTTAGGTTAGGATTATGTTCGGCTTGGACTGGTTGGAACGAAGGGTCTGTTTCCGCGCTGTATGACTCTATGAAGCAAGAGTATGTTAGTATAATGGCACACTACTGGACTAATAATGCAGACAATACCAGTCTAAACCACATCGTAGCATTAGTTGACATCTCTAGAAATGAACATTGGTTGTCAAATTATAAAGAAAACATCACACTTCAACACGTTATTTTGGTGAAGTATGGATCTACCTGTATTAACTCTTATTCTGTGTCCCAGTTCACATTATCAGCAGGGGTCAGTTACAATGATTCATTCTGATGCTCTGTGACCTTCACATCAGACAATGATCTTTGTCAACACGCAACCCCCCATCACTGCATATTTATCAAGATTATCAGGCTGTCTCTAGGAAATTCAAAGACCAGTATACATTAATTTATAAGATTAAAAATTCAATCCAAGCTAAGAAACAATCAGTAACATGAAATGGGGGGGGGGGGGGGGGCAATGTTGGGAAACAGACACAAAGAATGCTGAAGAAGCTCAGCAGGTCTGGCAGCACCTGTGACTGAGAAACAGTTGACATTTTGAGACTGGTGCGAGTCCTCTTCAGAACTGTTTGCTTCAGATTTCCAGCATCCACAGTATTTTGCCTTTATTAGAAGGTGGGATGTACAGGAGATGATTGTCTAAAGTCGAAGCATCAGTTTCATATTGTAGGAAAGGGCAGTCGACCCTATTCATCATGAAGCAGCTTGGATCCGGTCACACAGTTCATGTGCCTGATGGTGTCCAGGATGAAAGATTTCCATCGCATGGGAAGACAAGAGAAGCTGGGATTGCATTCCTTAGAGCAGAGGTTAATCATGGAATAGTTACAGCCCTAGAGGCCATTTGGCCTCTCAAGCCTTTACTGGTTCTCAGCAAGAGTAATTTAGCAAGATCCTTTCCTGGAGACTAGTAAATGTTATCCTTTGCGGTGCTTGTTCATTGCCCTATTGAAAGGGAATCAAGGATTATGGGGAAAGGGCAGGAAAGTGGAAGTGAGAAATGTCAGATCTCTAATGATCCTATTAAACGATGGAGCAGGCACGAGGGGCCGAACAGCCGACTACTGTTCCCATTTCTTATGGTCTTATGGAAAGCTTTGATTGAATCTGCCTCCACCATACTCTCAGACAGTACATTCAAGATCGCAACCACTTGCTGACCAAGGATGTCTTTCTTCATGCTGTTTTTGTTCGTTTGCAATTCATCTTACATTGATGTCCTTCAGTTCTTGACCATTCAATCAACGAGACCAGTTTTTCTCTATCCTACAGCCCCCAGATTTTAAACATATCTATCTAACCTTTCATCTATCTCTTCTCTAAAGAGAGCAATGCAACATAGCCATCTACCTATGAATATTTTCTGCACCCTCTCATACCTTCATGTGCTTCAAGGATCCCATACCCAAAACCAATAAAATTAATGTAATATACAAAATACCATGCAAGGACTGTGAGAAACCTTACATAGGCCAAACTGGAAGAAAACTGACAAGAAGGATACACAAACACCAGCTAGCCACCAAGAGACACAACCAATTCTCACTGATCTCAATACACGTGGACAAAGAAGGTCACAAATTCGACTGGGACAACACATCCATAATAGCACAAGCGAAACAGAGACATGCCAGGGAATTCCTGGAGGTCTGGCATTCCAACCGGAACTCCATCAACAAACACATTAAACTAGACTCGATATACAAACCACTGAAGAACAGAACGGGAAGTAATAGCAACCACCCAAGCAAACCGAGGCATTTAAATAACAAGCGGGAAGAACACCAATGCTTCACCAGAGGGGGACTGACGATGTTACTTAGCAGGGTGATGAAACATCTGCAATCAAACATACCAGCTCGGCGAGCAAGGCTACGACCTCAAAGCATATGGGATCCTGGGCTTCATAAATGAAGAATTGAGTACAAAAGCAGGGAAGTTATAATGAACCATTATAAAGCTCTTGTTAGATCCTAGCTAGAGTACTGCATCCAGTTCTGGTCACCACAGAGAGACATGAGGGTTCTTAACAAGGGTCAGAAGAGATTTACCAGAACAGTTCCATGGATTGAGGAGTTCCTAATTACAAGTTAGGGCTAGCGCCATTCTCCTTGGTGCAAAGGAGATCGAGGAGATTTGATAGAAGTGTACAAGATTATGACAGGCTTAGGTTAAGTCAGATGAGGAGAAACTCTTCCCATGATCTGATTTTACAAGGATTAAGGGATAGAGATTCAGAATGAGGGATAGGGCTGCAGGAGGAATGAAAGGGAGAACTTTTACACTGCAATTGACAGTGATATTGAACAAATCAAGTATTTCAAAGGGAACTGGATGGAGACTTGAAGGAAATAAACTTGTAGGGCAACAGGGAGTGTGTGGAACTGATTGGCTTAAGTTTACAGGAAGCCAGTATGGATTCAGTGGGCTAAATGGCCTGCTTCTGTACTCTAATTACTGCAGTCTGTAATTCTCTGCCAGGAAGGGGTGTGGAGGCAGATTCAATAATTGAAAGCAAAATCATTTTTAGACTATGCGGAAGGTGCTGGAGGGAATGGAACGCATTGAGAGCTCTGCCAAAATGTCAGGACAGGCCAGTTAGCTTCCTTCAATATTGCATTATCTGATGAATCACAGCTTAGTGCCTTCTTTTTGTAAATGTGCTCTGGTATTGCAATGGGCTGGACAAACCAGGAAGAAAAACTCTTATTCTTGAAGCACTAATTTCGGGTGGATAAGTGCAATTTCTCAACTAATACTCCCTCTAGTGGCACAAGCTGGAAAGTAATCTCCAACAACGGGTGAGGGTCAGTTTAGGGTGACGGTCAGTTTAGGGTGACGAACACATTGCATAGCTGGCAAGTAACTACCATCCAAACTCAAATGGCCAGATGAGCATCCTCTGAAATGGGACAACCATGCTTTCCCTGACATACCCCTATCTATGTACGTAGATCTTTCAGACACAAGAGAAAGCATGTGACGGGCAGTATTATTAAAAATGCAAAAACCTTGACAAACTAGTCAAGGGGCATTTGGTAATGGTGCCCCAATCGCTGCATAGAGCAGTGGAGGAAAGAAAACCTGTTACACTGGGGCTCCTGCAATAAAAGATCCAAGAAGGAATTCATTGGTGCTAAAAAAAAGATATTTCCGGTAAAACGGCAACGGAATAGGGCTTCTGAGCATGGGGCTCGTCCGGTCTGTGCGCTTTTCTTTTCATTTCTTTTCTATTTTTGTCTCTCTTCTCTCGTTTTTTTTTTCTTTTCTCTTCTATTTTATTTTAGTTTCTTCTTGGTGATGCACTCAGTCACAGCGATGGCAGCGGCGAGTGGGCCCAGCAGCGCGGACTCGGGGAGGCCCAGCAGCTGCTGCAGTGAGTTTAGGTTCTCGGTGGCATCAGCGTCCGGCGCAGATTCATGCAGGCAGTGTCGGAGGCAAGTTTGGGCCCAGTATAAGGCCCGGCAGCATCAGCAGCGGCTGCATCGGTGAGGTGGGCCCGAAACGGACTAATGGCGGCACTGGAGTTGAGTTTGGTCCCGTGTAGTACCCGGCACCATCAAATGGTGTCTGCGTTGGTGAGGTCCAGCAAGGAATCATTGTAGTGAGGGCATCAGTGGAGGCAGGATAGTGCTGAAGAGTGGCCCATGGCCCAAGACAGTGCAGTTAATAAGAAGGCCTCTAAAGTTGGATACTTTCCTTATCTCTTCATTCTATGCCTTGGTTAATTTTTCTGTGTTTTAAGGTATCACTGGAGAGAGGCAACACTATACAACACTTTCCACCGTATTTTGTAATAAGATATGCGTGACAATAAATAAATCAAATCATTAAAAAAAAGGTTAAACTCAAGGTGAAGAGGAGATGGTAGCAGAACACGTGTTGCTCACTGTCTGCACTGAACCAGCCTACTAGAAATCCAATTTGCCACCTCTCTGTAGCTGCTGCTACAACCCCAAATCTGCAGCACTAATCCAATGTCCGATTTCCAGTCTGGTCTGCGTAGGAAACCATAAGAAAGGATTTATGTCGCAATTAGAGTTGAATTCACGAGAGTCTGTTTCCTGAGTCGTCATTAAGCAGCTAAATTTAAACACAACCTCAGGTTGCTGTGCAAATAAATGGCAGCAGCTGTCCCTTTATACACATACACAGACATTCAAGCAGACACATACACGTATGCAGGTCTCTCTCATATGCACAGACACAACTGACATTAAACATTCAAGCAAACACACATACAGACATTCAAGCAAACACATTTACACACAGTGCATAGTCACTCCTACACACTCCCCCTTCGCCCCCTGCTGCTGCAGCTTGGAATGTTCCTGCTCTGTATTCAAACCAGCAGATTTTTAATGTTTATTTACAAAGAGCTATATATAAAAACCCACTGGGTTTGGGTGTTGGATGTCCACTCTCCATTCTTAAAATGATATTTTATTTTTGGCAGCAGTGTAATTTCTCATAATTGTTTGACCATGTTTTACGAGTTCTCCCTCCTGATGTCTGCACGTTGTTTGTTGTTCTGCGTGAGGCAATCCCAGGATTCTTGCCAAAGCACTTCCTTTGTCTTCCTTCTCCACGGTCTTTTATAAACTATCTTATTTCTCCTGATCAGTTTGCCCTCTTTCGCCCTTCTCCTGGATGTGTGTATTTCTTGTCAAGGTCACATCTTCCCCCAAGATGGGGTCACTATTTGCGGTGAACAGAAATTGGGACGTTAGCTACTTAATGGAGTTACATACCGTGCATACTCACTGCACACACATTCACACACCATTGTAATGCCCTTATTCTTGTGTCAGTTTGAATCAGATTAAACAGCAGGTATAGCACCCTTACTCCAGAGACCAGAACAGAAAATGGACTGGTTGGCATTCCCAATTTTGAACTGATGGGGCGCTGCACTCTCAGGGATACTGTCGTCCAGATGCAATGTGAAACCAAGAACCCCGCTGCCCTCATAAAGTCATACAGCATGGATACAGACCCTTCAGTCCAAGCCGACCATGTTCCCAAACTAAACTCGTCCCACCTGCCTGAGCTTGGCTCATATCTCTCCAAACCTTTCCTATTCATGTACTTGTCTAAATATCTTTTAAACTTTGTAACTGCACCTGCTCCTCTGGCAGTTCATTCCACACACTAACCACTCTCTGTGTAAGAAAGCTGCCCTTCATGTCCTTTTTAAAATCTTTCTCCTCTCACCTTAAAAATATGCCCTCTAATTTTGAACTTCCCTACCCTCGGAAAAAGACCCGAAACTATACCTTATCTATGCCCCTCATGATTTTATAAACCTCAAAATAGTCACCCCTCAATCTCTTATGCCACAGTGAAAAAAGTCCCAGTCTATCGAGTCAATTTTTATATCTCAAACCCAAAGATGTCCTGCTACACCAGAGGCAGATTCGGCTGGGGATGTGAGGTAATAGTTCCCCAAAGAATGCATCCTTAAATCAACATTACTAAAACAAACTTGACACACTGATGTTTGTCAGAACTTGTGCAAGATGTCCTAAATTACAGAAGACTGCATGGTATTGGAATGTCATAGAAAACAGTAGCAGGAATAGGCCATTCAGCTCCTCAAACCCGTTCCACATTCATTATGATCACAGCTGATCATCCAACTCAATAGCCTGTTCTTGTTTTTACCCTACATTGTTTGATCCCCAAGTGCTACCACCAACTCTTTCCTGAAATCATACAATGTTTTGACCTCAGCTTTCTGTGGTAGTGGATTCCACAGATTCACCACTCTCCAGGTGAAGAAATTTCTCCTCATCTCAGTTCTAAATAGTTTATCCCACATCATTAGTCTGTGACCCGTGGGTCTGGACTCTATCGCCACCAGGAATATCTTTCCTGCATCTACCCTGTGTAGTCCTGCTAGAATTTCATAGGCTTCTATGAGGTCTCTCTTCGTTCTTGTAAACTCCTAAATGATTCAACCTGTCCGTCCTGACATCCCAGGAATGAGTCTGGTAAACCTTCATTGCACTCCCTTTATAGCAACAGCATCCTACCTCAGATAAGGAGACCAAGACTGCATACAATATTCCAGGTGTGGCCTCAGCAAGGCCCTATATAATTGCAGAAAGACATCCCTGCTCCTGTATTCACAAGGTCTTGTCATTTATCTTAACATTAGCCTCATCCAACATACTTTATGTGAAGGAGAAAGTCAATGCTGAGGGAAAGGTAAAATTGCCACATTCCCAGAGGATCAAAGGGCTACTCTCTCCTTAGGTGAAACTCACCATCAGTCATCTCTCTCTCTCTCTGAAGGTCACCCCACCTCAGCTGAGGGGGCGAGGTGGAGAAGGACAGACTTTCATGGTGAGCTTAGCCAATGTGAGAATTGAACCCATGCTGTTGGCATCACTCTGCATCTAAAGCCAAATGAGCTAACAGACCCCCAAGAGCAAATACTTTCCAAACCCCCAAGATAATGCAATAAAGCTCCAGAGTATTCAACCATCCCATCTATCCTCCACAAACGGCATTGTTCCTCCCTGAGTCCCAGGTAGCAGTTGCCCTGTCGATCTCTGACTATGCAATTCATTTCCAGCTTATCCGCTTTCAGAAACACACATGAACTGGTTACTTGACTAAATGTTTCCACTTGTGAGCATATTCCAAACCTAGCGGCCACGATAGCCACTAATAAATCCAATGAGGAATTGAGGGGAACCTAATACACCCAGAGAGTGGTGAGAATGTGGAACCACATGGAGTGGTTGAAGCAAATAGTTTGGGTATATTTAAAGGGAAACTGGATGAGTATGAGAGACACAAGGATTAAAAGGATAATGTTTACAGGGTTAGGTGAAGCAAATGGAGGAGTTTAGGCACATGTGGCACATTAATGTCAGCACAGAGCAGTCAGGCTGACGGCCTTTTTCTTCACTGTAAACTTTATGTTATTCAATGCAGCAGTGGCTGCTTTTGCTGGCAATTTCCAGCAGTATCCAAAGGTTGTGGTGTGGTTTTCATGTCCTGACATTAAACTTTGATGTCAACTAACTGAAAGAAAAAACATTGTGGGGCCAGATGACCGCATCAATGCATTCCTCTCTTTAAGGGGATTTGATGCTGGGTTTCACCAGGTAACCTTTAACTAGCTCTCTTTTTGGAGGTTAATTCTGAATGGGTTTTTTTCATTGTTACTGCTGTTTAATCAGCGTGCCCTGTTGATGTGATACATCAGGAATGTCCGGGAGGGGTTGCTGACCACTCTGGTGGACTGGGATGGAATGGGTACCATCGGAGATGTGGTCAGTAACTCTGGGCAGAGGTGTCCACAATATGACTCCCAACAGGTCACACTCAGTGTTTCCCCAGGCAGCACCCTGGCAACATTATGAGGACTCACTATCTAAACAAAAATATTTTCAAAAGTGGAGATAGAAATAAACAGGGGGGGTTTAAAAAAAACCCAAAAAGGATGTTTGAATTAATCATAAGCCATGTTGGCTTTTTTTGTGGCTGTGACTCTTGTTCAAGGTAGACACAGTGAAGGAGATCCTGACGGTGACCCTTTCAACAAGGTAGAAATTTAATCTGAAGGAAACTTAGGTGAGTAAATAAACAAAACAGAAGATGCTGGAAATTCACAGTAGTTCAGTCAATTGCTGTAATAAGGGAGGACAAGACTACTTTTGAGATACATTAGAATAGCAAAACAAGAACAGGAGGTGGTCATTCATTAGCTCGAATACTGTTCCGCTTTTCAATCAGATCATGGCTGATCTGTATCTCAGCTTCATTTACCCACCTTTGCTCCATAACTCTGGATACTCTGACCCAGTAACCTTGTGCTGACCATTTCAATTCTGGGATATCACCATATCATTGCCAACAACTTCCTTTTAAAAATACGTCATCTTTATATTATGCCTGATCATTTTACTCATAAACATCCCAAATTGTACAAAATGAGGGGACTCTCATAGAAACTATACAATTCCAACAGGGCTAGTAAACGTACCCAATGTACCCAATGACTGGGGAGTCCAGATCTAGGGATCAAAGTCTAAGGATACAGGATAGACCATTTAGGACTGAGATGAGGAGAAATGTCTACAGGAGTAGTGAACCTGTGGAATTCTCTGCCACAGAAAGCAGTTGAGGTCAAAACATTGAATATTTTCAAGAAGGAGTTAGATATAGTTCTTACGGCTAAAGGGATGAAAGGGTATGGAGAGAAAAAGGGAGCAGGGGACTGAGTTGGATGATCTGCCATGATCATATTGAATGACAGAGCAGGCTCGAAGGGCAGAGCAGCCTATTCCTAGCCCTATTATCTATGTTTCTGTAATCAAACATTTTGAAATGGCAATCACTACTGTGAACAGAAAGATTCCCACGGCAAGAAGATGGTGGTATCATGGTAATGCTGATGGATGAGTAATCCAGACAGTTTTACTACAATTGATGATCGTTTCAGGCCACTCTTTTTAAAATGGGTTTTCAAAGCCAGTGACATCTGCATCCTTTGCATAAATGAGAAAATCTCTCAAGACAGAGTCAGCCACTGAAGATTGACAATCTGCATTAAGAGGATTGAGAGTCTTTGGTACTGTCCAGCCCCAGAGCGTGACAAATGGTCAGTCAATGAATGCATTCAAAACAAAAATGAAAAGATTGTTAGACATGAGGGGAATCAAGGGATATGAAGATGGAGCAGAAAGGTAGAGTTGAGGTTTTAGATCAGCTAAAATTGTATTGAGTGGTGGAGTTGACTCAAAGGGCCATTAGGTTTACTCCTGTTCCTATTTCTTATATTCTTAAATAGTAATTAATTTGATGGCCATGATGCCCCTGCAGATAGAGCTGGTTAAGACAGGGACCTGACAAGGGTAATGATGTACAATTCCCAGGCTCTGGATGAAGGCCACATGATTTTTAACACTAATTGGAATCGGTGGCAGTAGGGACAGGGTGATAGTTGAGTAGGGGCAGTAGCCCTTGTTTTGCTTGAAATATCTGGCAAATGCTGTACTTTTCCCGGTTGGAATTTTACCCCAAAATGGGTTTGAAACCCAGAGGACAGCCCTAACATTCGTGTCAACTTGAACCTTTTTTTTTGACTATAATTGAGAATTTAGTGAAAGAAGGGGGATTTCACAGTGGATTACAGTGGACTGGATGGTAGGTCAGGACTGTGTGTTGATTTATTTACCAGCCTGGGGATGGATGCCTTCACCAAGATCAGACTGCTTGGACAATAACATGTACGGGTAACCTTGATACGATCCTTTGGACATATGGGCTTAGAGTTCATTCTAAATTGACATCAAATGGGTAAGGAGGTATTCTTCTAGGATTGGGAGCAAAACACATGATTGGGAACATTCTGCTGAATGCACCCATACACTAGGAGCACATGACAAACTAACGTGGCCAGCAAGTTCCACACTCTTCATACACATCCCTTACCTTAATGAGAAGAAATCAGATTGTAAAAATTTCAGAATAACAAAATCTTTTCATCCCATAAGTTTTAAAAGCTCGTAGTACAGCAGAATTGGTCTTAACTAGATTTTTTATTTGCCTCATTGTTAACCCCCACCACTCCAACTAGCCCTGAAAATAAAACATTTTAAGCAGCTTCATCTGATCAGAGTTAGATTCTTAAATTTAGCTGAGTGCTGCACACTATCACCCAATGTGTTGCAGGATATGTCTGATTTTTGCTGTGATCCTGGGGAGGCTCCACATTGGGGTAAAATGTCACAGAGTGGCCCCTCTGCAATGAACCAGAACTTCTTGTATTTAAGGTGAGAGAGGTCACTGTTGGAAGAAAGTACCTTCATTTCAAATGTCCTGTTCTGAAGAAGAGTACTGGACCCAAAATGTTAACTCTGATTTCTCTCCACAGATGCTGCTACACCTGCTGTGATTTTCCAGCAATTTCCTTCTTTGTTCCTTCATTTCAGGTTCCTTCTGCCTGGCCTATCAAAAGCTCTCATCGTCTAGTGATGTCTTGCCTAGGCTTATAGACTTTGTAACTTTGAGGCAAAAGATAAAGGAGGAAGGAACTCAAAATGTCTTCCTGGTTTTACGAACAAGAAACAAGAGTAGGCCATTCGGCCCTTTGAGCTTACTCCACCATTCAATAAGATCATGGTTGATCCGATTTTACCTCAACTCTACATTCCTGCATTTCCCAATAATGTTTCATCCTCTTGGTAATCAAGAATCTATCTACCTCTTCCTTAAAAATATTTAAAGATTCTGCGTCCACTGCCTTTTGAGGAAGGGAATTCCAAATACCTACAACCCTCTGAGAGGAACAATTTTTCCTCATCTCTGCCTTAAATGGGCAACTCCTTATTTTTAAACAATGATCATCGGTTCGAAATTCTTCCACAAGAAAAGAATTGTTTCAACATTCACTTGGTCAAGTCCCCTCAGGATCTTGTATGTTTCAATCAAGTCACCTCTGACTCTTCTAAACTCCAGAGGATACAGGCTTAGCCTGTCTAGCCTTTCCTCGTAAGATAATCTGCTCATTCCAGGCATGAGACTAGTAAAACTTCTCTGACTGTTTCCAATGCAATATCCTTCCATAAACGTGGTGACCTGTACTGTACACAATACTCCAGATGAGGTCAGTGTAAAACTCAAGGTATGAGTTTGCAGTGAAATGCTTCTTATATAGGAATTAAGAGTAGGAGTAGGAAATTCAGCCTTTCGAGCCTGCTCCACCATTTAACATGATCATGGCTGTTCTTATCCTGGTCTCAACTCCATTTTCCTGCCTGCTCCCCAGAACCCGTTATCCCACTTTTCATCAGAAACATATCTGTTTCTTTCTTGAATCTGTTGATTGAACCAACACTCTGGGAATATTGAATATCCTTTATTGTCACATACATTCAAAATAAAATGCAGTGAAAAGTGTGCACCGTCGCTCATACATTAGCGCCATGCACAGAATAAAATTTTTAAAAACTTTAAAAGAGTCGAAAACTTTCCTTCTTTGCTGCTATACCACAACTAGAGGCCTGCACTGGGTTTTCCAACCCACTCAATGCTGCTGAGAGTGTCCTGCTTCTGGCTACACCAGTCCGTGCCATGCTGCTGTCGGGGGCCTACTCCACATGGAAAACAAGAGCCCTCCTCCAGGCTTCACAGGTGACCCACTGACTGAGCCGCCGACTCTGAAAACACCACGGCTCTGGAGCCCATTGAAGCCACCTCCCCCGCTGAAGAGCTGTCTTGGCCACCTGTCGCTCTGGAACTTAGCCCCACAATGCCTCTGTTATGCGGCCTCACCGTCGGTCTGGAGATGGGATCCCTTGGCCTCTCCGGGACCCGCTCCGACCCACATCTTATCCGCCAAGATCGCTCCGGTCTGCGCTCACTCCACTGCTGCTGCTGCAGGACACGGTCCGCATGCTCAGCCCCTGCCCTGTCACCAGAGGTGGCTCCTTTCTTCAGGTTAGAGTTAAAAAGTTGAAGTTAAGAATAGTTAAGGGGTGGGGAAATGGAAAAATACTGCAAAGGGGAGAGGGAGAGAGAAAGAAAAAGGAAAGGAAAAGGGAAAGGGATAGGCGAGAAGAGGAGCTCTGGAGCTGCTGCCATCTTGTAGGTTCCACCGATTCACAACCCTCTGAAAGAAGTATTTTCTCGTCATCTCAATTTTGAACCTACCTCGTCTCACTCTATATCTATGACCTCTTGTTCGATGACTTATAGGAAGAGGCTAAATCATTTGGGAACATGGTTATTGTGGTCCAGTTGGACCAAAAGGTCTGTTTCCATGCTGTATGACTCTATGACTATGAATACGCTGGGGCCAGTTTCCCCAGAGCATCAGATGTCGAGAGGTGACCTCATAGAGGTTTGTAAAATCATGAGGGGCATGGATAGGGTAAACTGCCAAGGTCATTTTCCCAGGGTAGGGGAATCCAGAACTACAGGGCATAGGTTTAAGGTGAAGGGAAAGATATAAAAAGGAACCTAACGGGCAACTTTTTCACGCAGAAGGTGGTGCTTGAACGGAATAAATTGCCAGAGGAGGTCGTGGAAGCTGGTACAATTGTGACATTTAAAAGGCATCTGGATGGATACATGGATAGGAAATGTTTAGAGGGATATGGGCCAAAAGCTGGCAAATGGGACTCAAGAAGTTTAGGATATCTGGTCCACATGGACGAGTTGGTTCAAAGAGTCTGTTTCCATGCTGTCAATTCTATGACTCTACGATTCTATGACCTCTTCTGATGTTGAACTTCACCTGCTCCAGATTTTCTAATTTCCCTCACCAGGATTGTGCACTTTAGATTCATTACACAGTGTCGGGTGGGGAAGGGTTGATGAAAACTGATGAGCCTGCATTCCGTAATGTAGGGACCCTCTGATGCATGCTGCTGCCAGCTCAAACCTGTACTGCCCTTCACTTCCAAATTAATCCTGGAGGCTGTCTCTATATGGTCTCTGGCCAACTGTCCAAATCATGACAACCAGGCAAAGACCATCTGGTCCACACAGCCTTTCCTTTACAGAGACAAGTCAGGGCCAAGGGGAAGGTAAGATAGGAAAACAGATTTAGCCTTACGCAAATCTAATCCAAATAAATAAACACTTGTTTATTTTCTTGTTTCAACAGAGTTTCCCTTTGCTACCTATTTATACTTTATCAAAAATAGCATTTAGTGGTGACCCCAGTGCAGTGAAAAAAACATTCCGTTATCTAACTGGGAAGCTCCCTTCACTATGCCAGAACAGCGTCCTTCTTTCCTCCTCACTAAGCTTGGCATCTACACTGCACCGTTCCACTCGACATACCAGCCACCCTATTGGAGAAAGGTCGCCTACTTAATGCCAAGTTAACTGCAGTACTGAACTGTGGACACATGCCCATTGGCACGTGTGGTGAAGCTTCCTCAATTTGTTTGACATAGACTTGCACAGCCGGCAGAGAGAGGCAAGGTTTCCATCTCCTTGGGTCCCAGCTGGATCCAATTCAAGGTGGAAAGTCAATACTTAATGCGGTAGATGGTGAGAGTGAGGAAAAGCGTGGATGTACAACATAATTCTAAATCACTGACAGAATGCTTTTCATGACCCAACAAGATCAGGGAAACTTGTTTGTGTTAATATTATAAATAAATGGTACTGCTCACATGTACTCAGGTCTCAGCTGGCATCCCAACTTTAGCTTAATCCGATGTTTACATGTATCAGCTTTCCTAGGAGAAATGGGGGTTGGGGGAGGAAGAAAACCCTTACTGACACACCCCCACTACCCAAACTGCACCTCCACAGAAGTTAACTATAGTAACTCTTCCAATGATCCAGCTCAGACCTCTACAACGAAAACAGAAACGTATAAGAAATGAAAAAAAGTTTAAGTCTTGCAATTCTACAGACCCTTTCACATCCGCAGGACTTTGCAAAGCGCTTTACAGATAATTAAGAAAGAATGTTGAAACGTGGTCACTGTCTAAAAGGACACAAGCCAATTTGTGCACAGAAAAATGCACGTAAAGAGCAATGAGATTATGAAAGAAGAATTGATTTTTCTTTTCCCTGTTGTTGACCAACGGACAAATATAGCCCAAAAATATCAAGCAGAGGGGCTTGTATGTCACTGGACCACAGCATACATTTACAGCACGCCAACAGGAGGTCAACATCGGGTCCTCTAACCTGACAATCACAGCCAACAATGTGTCGTGATTATTTATGGAGCAGTCAGGGTCGGCTGAACAGCAAATGACATTACAAGCCAGAAGTTCAGCTGAAGTGATTCATATTAACATCAGCGGTGGGACTCACTAATATCAGATTCTAAGTAAAATAAAGCTTCATAATTAGGAAAACCTTCTGAGCTCCAAATGGATTTGGATGCTGGGGTAACGAAGAGGAACGGAATCTGCTATCTGGGGAATTTAACTCTGGTTGTCATCTAAAATCAAACCAGTTCTGAAGCAGCTGACTACGACAACTGCAACTGGCAATTTTTAAAAAAGTATTAGAACTATCTGTTTTCACCAAAGGACAATGGACAGAACTGGCAAAGTGAAGTGTCAGCAATAGGTCAAATTGGTGTTACATAGAGCTGGTACATACATTAATTACCTGGCAACATAAGACGCCGGCTCATAATGTAAGGGCAAACTGCATTAAGCAAAAATGGCCAGCCTGCTCAGAGCAGCCAATTCTACTGGCAGCAAACACGCTGGTATTGTCAGGAGGAAGTAGTTGGCAGTACACAGAATTGGCAGTGTCAACCAGGGTGAGTTAAATGATACTATATTAGTTTGCACTGTATGCTGCAGACAAAATGTCAGGACAATGTGCAGATCAGGCTTGCTTGGGTTGAAGTGTTTTAATATATTCCCTTGAGTCTAGTCTGTCATTCAACTGACTGTGGCTGATCTACATTAACTCCACTTTCCCATCCAAACTGCACTACTAACCTCATCCCACCCCCTTGACCTGTCCGTCCTCCCTGGACTGACCTATCCCCTCCCTAACTCCCCCACCTACACTCACCTTTACTGGCTCCATCCCCGCCTCTTCGACCTGTTTGTTTCCTCTCCACCTATCTTCTCCTCTATCCATCTTCTATCCGCCTCCCCCTCTCTCCCTATTTATTTCAGAACCCCCTTCCCCTCCCCCTTTTCTGATGAAGGGTCTAGGCCCAAAACGTCAGCCTTTCTGCTCCTATGATGCTGCTTGGCCTGCTGTGTTCATCCAGCTCTGCACCTTGTTGTCTCTGCACTTGTTTTGTGTTGCTTAATGTCCAAAAATCTATCAATCTCAGCTATTTTTTTTTTATTATTCATTCATGGGTTGTGAGTGCCATTGGCAAGGTAATTACCTCCATTACCTTTAAGTAGGTGGTGGTCAGCTGTCTTCTTAAACTGCAGCAGTCTTTGAGGTGTAGGAACACCATCAGTGCTGTTAGGAAGGGAGATTAAGGATGCTGAACCAGTGACAGTGAAGGAACAGCGACATAGTTCAAAAGGATGGGTCTAAACTAAACTGGAAAGGGACCAATATCTTAGCAGGGAGATTGGCTCATTCTATTAAGGGAGACTTTATACTGATAGAGAAGGCAAGTGGAGGAGTTCTAAGTAGCAGTGTAGATTGAAGGATTGATGGGATAGGTTCTGAATCTGTGGAGAGCATGTCAATTAGAAAAGAAAGACAAGAGGGGGTCAGAGTACATAGTAACTCTGAAGAACTAAATTGCATTCATTTCAATGCAAGGGATCTTACAGGTAAGACTGATGAACTCAGGGCATATTTAAGAACATGGGACTGGGAGATCATATCTATAACAGAAACTTAGCTGAGAGGTGGACAAGACTGGCAGCTCAACGTTCCCAGTTTTAGATGCTACTGGAAGGATAGAAAAGGTTGCGGCCGGGGCAGGGGGTGCCATTTTTGATTAAGCATTATAAGGAAGCTATTTCTGAAAAATCATCCAGTGAAAATATATGGGTAGAAATTACAAACAAGAAAGGAAAGATCACTTTGATTGGATTGTACTACAGGTCCCCCAGTAGTATGAGAAATTGAGAAACAAATATGTATGGAGATCTCAGATATATGTAAGCATAAGGTTGTAATGATGGGGGATTTTAATTTTCCAAACATCGACTGGGAGTACCATAGCGTTAAAAGTTTAGATGGTGAAGAATTTGTCAAATGTGCTCAAGAAAATTTTCTTTATCAATATGTGGATGCTCCTACTAGAAAAGGAGCAAAACTAGACCTTGTTTTGGGCAATAAGGCAGGGCAGGTGGCTGAAGAAGTGGGGAAACACTTTGGGTCTAACGATCATAATTCTATTAGTTTCAAAATGGTTATGTATAAGAATAAGCCTTCCATAAAAATTAAAGCTTTTAATTGGAGTAAGGCAAATTTTCATGGCATGAAAGAAAAACTTTCAAAAGTTGATCAGAGTAAACGGTTTGCGGTAAAAGGACGTCTGACAAGCGGGAGGCGTTCAAGAGTGTTATGATGAGAGTTCAGATGCATTTTGTTCCTGTTAGAGTGAAGGGTAAGGTTGGTAAGATTAAGGAGGAATGGATGAATAAAGATATTGAGGTTCTAGTCAAGAACAACAGAGAATCTTTTTTTAGATAGAGACAACTTGGCTAAATTGAATCTCTTAATCAATATAAAGAGTGTACCTGCATTCTTAAGAGAGAAATCAGGAAGGCAAAGAGGGGATATGAGATAGCATTGACAGATAAGGTTATGGATAATCTAAAGAGATTCTACAAATACATTAAGAGGAAGAGGGTAACTAGAGACAGGGTTGGGCCTCTTAAAGATCAAGGAGATCGTCTTTGTGCTGAACTCCAGGAGATGGGAGACACTAAATGAATAGTTCGCATCAGTTGTTACTGTGGAGAAAGAAATGGAGTCTAGAGAATGCAGAGAAATAAACTTTGATGTCTTAAAAACAGTTCACATTTCAGAAGAGGAAGTTTGGGGGATCTTAGAGAGTTTAAAAGGTGGATAAATCTCCGGGACCTGATCTAATGTATCCCAGAATGTTGTGGGAAATAAGGGAGGAAATTACAAAACTCCTTGCAGAAGTATTTGCACCATCTAGAACTACAGGTGAGGTGCCTGAGGACTGGAGGGTAGCGAACGTTGTGCCCTTGTTTAAGAAAGGTTGTAAGGAGAGGCCAGGGAACTATAGACCTGTGAGTCTGACTTTGGTTGTGGGTAAATTGTTGGAGGTGACAATAAAAGATAGGATTTATGGACATTTGGAGAGGCAAAAATTGATTAGGGATAGTCAGCATGGTTTTATGTGAGGAAAATCATGTCTCTCAAACTTTTTTTGAGGAAGTTACCAAAAAGATTGATGATGGCAGAGCAGTAGACATTGTTTGTTTGGATTTTAGTAAAGCCTCTGACAACGTTCCGTATAGTAGACTAATTAGTAAGGTTAGGTCACGTGGGATTCAGGGTGAGCTTGCCAACTGGATACATAATTGGCTTCACAGCAGGAGACAGAGAGTGATAGTGGAGGGTTGCTTTTCGGACTGGAGGTCTGTGACCAACAGTGTTCCACAGGGATTGGTTTTGGGTCCTCTTTTGTTCACCATTTATATAAAATGATTTGGATGAGAATATAGAAGGCATGGTTAGTAAGTTTGCGGATGACACCAAAATTGGTGGCATTGTAGACAATGAAGAAGGTTTTTTTACAAAGGGATCTTAATCAAATGGGTCAATGGGCAGAAAAATGACAGATGGAGTTCAATCTGGATAAATGCGAGGTATTGCATTTTGGTACAACAAACAAGGGTAGGGTTAATACAATTAATGGTAGGTCCTTGGGTAGTGTTGTAGAATGAAGGGGCCTAAGGGTACAGGTACATAGTACTTTAAAGTTTGCGTCACATATAGACAGGATGGTTAAAAAAGTGTTGGGCAAACTTGCTTTCATTGCTCAGACCTTTGAGTATAGGAGTTGGGGCATTATGTTGAGGCTGTACAGGACATTAGTGAGGTCTCTTCTGGAATACTGTGTCCAGTTCTGGTTGCCCAGCTATAGGAAGGATATTATCAAGCTGGAGAAGGGTCAGAAGAGATTTAGCAGGATGTTGCCGGATATGGAAGGCTTGAGTTATAAGGAAAGGCTGGATAGGCCGGGACTTTTTTCACTCGAACGTAGGAGGTTGAGAGGTGACCTGGCAGAAATTTATAAAATAATGAGAGATATAGATAGAGTTGATGGTAGTTGTCTTTTCCCTAAGATGGGGAATTTCAAGACTAGGGGGCATATTTTTAAGGTGAGAGGAGAGAGATTTAAAAAAGACATAAGAGGCAAATTTTTTTACACACAGAGTGGTTCACATGTGGAATGAACTTCCTGATGAAGTGGTGGATGCGGGTACAATTACAATGTTTAAAAGACATTTGGATGGATATATGAATAGGAAAGGTTTGGAGGGATATGGGCCAGGAGCAGGCAGGTGGAATTAGTTTAGTTTGGGATTATGTTCGGCATGAACTGGTTGGTCCAAAGGGTCTGTTTCCATCCTGTATGACTCTATGAGTCTATTGTTCCAAGTCTGGATGGCGTGAGGCTTGGATAGGAGCGTGCAAGTGTTGGTGTTCGCATGTATGTGCTGCCCTTAGCCTTTTAGGTGGTGGAGGTCGCTCGTCTGTAATATGCTGTCAAACGAGGTTTGGTAAATTTCTGCAGTGCATTTTATAGATGGTACACATTGCTGACACAGTGTGTCGATAGCGGAAGGAAAATTAAATGAATTACATCACTGTTAGAGGCATCTTCTTTCAGAAGAGACGCTGAAGAGAGACCCCTAGCTGCTATCTTAAAATCACCTCAAAGGTCCCAGTACACTACTGCGTAGAAGATTGAAATATAGATTCCCGTAGCACAGAACGATGCCATTAAACCAGTGCCAGACCTCTGAAGGTGCTTTCAGATCAGTCTCACTGCATTGTTCACGGTTATTTGCCCAAAGCTCTACAAATTTACCCTTTCAGGCATTTGTCTAATTCCCTTTTGAAAGATACTATTGAATCAGCTCTTTTGTGCTGTGCCGACCAGATCATAAATTTTTGCTGCATAAAATTTACCCGGCTCTGGTTCTTTAGCAATTATTTTAACTCAGAATTCTCTAGTTAATAGCCCTCTGCCACCAGAAGTTTTCTCCCCTCATTTGCTCAATCAAATCCCATCACGATTTTGAACATCTCTGTTAAAACTTTTCTTAACCAGCTCTGTTCTAAGGAGAGCTCAAGCTTTTGTATTCTCACCAAAAGTTCCTTGTCTCCAGCACAGTTTGATCAATTTGCCCCTGCACATTCCCCAAGGTCTTGACCGCCTTCTTAAAGTTTGGTAACCAGAACTGAAGGCTAAATAAAGTTGACCCTAGTGCCCTGGTCAATCTCAATTCCCTTAACCAATTATACAGAATAGATGAGGGGAGGTGATGGTTTAGTGGTATTATCGCTGGAGTGTTAATCCAGAGACCCAGATAGCATTCTGGGGATCCGGGTTCAAATCCCGCCCTGGCAGATGGTGGAATTTGAATTCAATAACTATCTGGAATTAAGAATCTAATGACAACCGTGAATCCATTGTTGATTGTCGGAAAAACCCAACTGGTTCACTAACGTCCTTTAGGGAAAGAAACTGCCATCCTTACCTGGTCTAGCCTACATGTGACTCCAGACCCTTAACTGCCTTCTGGGCAATAAATGCTGCCTGGTCAGCAATGTCCTCATCCCGTGAAAAAAAAAGTGATCTGGTCATTGTGGTATTGTTGTTTGAGGGTGCCTGGTTATGTTTCTGACATTACAAAAAAAGACTACACTCCAGAAGTGCTTCACAGGCTGTAATGCACATTTACAATAATCTGGAAAGGAATAATGAGGACTCTGTACCCACCCCCTCCAATCTTCATTGAGCCCTCCTGAAGTAACACTCGGGGACTCAGCCTGTCTTTACTCCAGCACATAACCTCGAATCAGGGGAACTGTACTGGGTTCAAATTCAAGTCTAACCATATTATAAAATACATCATCTGTTCAGCTGCTACAAGGAGGCTTTGTGAATAAAGAACTCACAACGAGGTGAGGTAGGAATTGCCAGCTCTGGTCATATCAATACCTGAAGGTTTCATCACATGACCTCCTGACACAAATGTTACATACTCCTCGCACTGGTCAGCTGACATAGTCATCCCCAAGGTTCCCCACCTTTCCAAACGCAACTGGAAAGCAAAAGAGCTCCTTCCTACCCAATCCTTGCCTAACAACAACGCCTGTCTACAAGACCATTATTCTTCTCCTCCAATTCATAATTGGTCTAAGTGAGAAGAGTTTACAAAATACAACATTTATGTAGCACCTTGAACTTAGTAAAATATCTCAAGGTGCTTCCCAGCAGTGAAATCTAACAGAAACAGGCCTAGCGAAAGCTAAAGAGATAATTGGACAAAAGCCCAATTAAAGAGATATGTTTGAAAGAGTGTCTTAAAGAAAGAGAGGCAGACCGGTGCAGATGTTAAGTAGCAAATGCCAGGGCTTAGATCTAGACAGTTGAAAGTATAGCCATCAACACTCGGATCATTAAAATGGGGAATGCACGAAAGGCCAAATGAGGTTGCTTATAATGTTGTGAAAATCTAATCTTTGAAATCAATCCATAACGGCAATATTTTTGAGGGAGTAACATGTGTGCTGAATTTGAGCCCCAAAAAGACCATCACAACCAATACAGCAAACACCAATATTAAAATAAATTATATTAGTTCTCTAATATTTATTTTATAACATCACAAACCACACACATTTTATCAAACACAATATAAACATATACCACAATGGTAAAATAGTGAATCTGTGGAATTCTTTACTGCAGAGGGCTGTCGAGGTCATGTCATTAAGCATATTCAAAGCTTAAATAAACAGATTTTTAATCAGGAAGAGAAGCCAGGAGTCATGTGGAAAATACAGGAAAGTGGAGTTGAGGATTATCTGATCAGCCATGATAACACTGAATGGCAGAGCAGACTCAATGGGCTGAATGGCCTGCTTCCACTCCTACATCTATCCACTCTGACCACAATAATTAATGAAAACCCTCTGAAATAACATTGATAGTTATCAGAATCATCAATCAATTCCTGCCAATAGCCTGATTGTATACCATCAATAGTGGATCTGCACGAACAACAGTAGTACCAGTAACTTCAGCATCATTATTCCTCAAGTAATCACCCTTGGTACCGTCATATAAATTCAATATTTCACTGGCCTTAAATTCACATTTTTCTTCTCATGTCTGATAGCATAAGGTCACTTACCCTCACAGATGATTCCAAGATTGTTTTACTGATGCTCATCAACAACTCTAGTTTTCTCAGAGACAACAGTGTGGAGCTGGAGGAACACAGCAGGCCAGGCAGCATCAGAGGAGCAGGAAAGCTGACGTTTCGGGGCGGGACCCTTCGTCAGCTTTCCTGCTCCTCTGATGCTGCTTGGCCTGCTGTGTTCCTCCAGCTCCACACTGTGTTATCTCCGACTCCCGCATCAGTAGTTCTTACTATCTCTAGTTTTCTCAAATTTATACTGAGCTGTGCTCTCATTACACTTTCTCAAAGGCGTCTTGGTACATATTAGGCTTGTCGACTGGCTAGGAGATTGCCATGAAAACTGGCAGAGAGAAATATCTAAAGGCTCCCAAATGTGTCTTTAAATTTATAACATCGATAACTAAATAATAATCACAGTGCAGTTTCAGCTCAGAAAGAAACCTAGAACCGACGTATACAGAAGATATATAAGTTAAAGTCCTGGGTTCTTTTTAGGGCTTCAGTCATGAGATTAAATTTACACACGATCAACTTTCACATGAGTATATAAGATGATAAACAGAAGTGATTAAAGACAATGAAAGGAAACAACTCTCTTTTTAAAAATGTCTCCTAAGCTTTTTGCTGCCAGCAGTGTTCTGGAGATTAATTTTCTGTTCCTGGAGACTCCAGAACAATCCTAGAGGGCTGGCAACCCATCAGTGACCCTCTTCTGATAGAAGAGGCAGCTGGCACAAACAAGGTTAACAGTCTTGCAGGAACAGGGTATTTAGTGTGACTGTACGGCCTCATCTGTGCTGGCACCTCGAGACGTTTACAAACATTTATTTTGTATATTACTCATTATACCGTCTGCTTTCTGTCGGAATGAGAGTAGGACATGCCAGCTAAACTTTCAATACTACTCACTTGTGCAGCAAGCGTCACCTCTTGAGCTAAATCAGAGCAACAGTCTCAGTCATTTGTCTAAATTTACATCATTTCTGACTGAAGAAATCAATGGGAATTTCCAAGCTGGCTTCAGAGAAATTTTGATAAGAGTAAATAAGGAGAAACTGTTTCCAATAGCAGGAAGAGGCAGGTTTCAGATGAATGGCAAGAGAAACTAGGGACGAGACGAAGAAAAATTGTTTGATGTCATAATTGTTGAGATCTGGAACAAACTTACAGAAAGTCGCTGTGGAACCGTTCAAGAGGGAATTTACCAAAACTTCAAAGGGGTAAAAAAAATAAACTGCAGGTCTAATTGGATAGCTGTTTCAGAGGGTCGGTACAGGTATGATGGGCAGAAAGGCCTATTTCTGTGCTGTATGATACTGTACCAAGCAGCACAACTGCACGAGTCAAAAATTTTCATAAATGTAAAACAGGGATAAGAAATTAGATTATTATTCAATCTTATTAAAGTATGTATCTACAAGCTTCTTTCCCCCACTTGATCACACAGTGGAGACTCTGACAGTCATACTGTTGTTGTTTACTATATAAAGGAGACAGTTCTTTTTGCAGGAGACGTCTATATAAAGATGGTCTATCATCACTGACACATGATGGTTTGGGGAAAAGAGCAATGACTCATTAACAGGTCTTTGGAGCACATGTGGTTTTCCTGAGGTATTTATTCATTCCAGAACAGAGTCTGATAAAATTAACCATTTCGCAAACCTTTGCAAGGCAAAAATCACTTTTCACTTTCTACTGATGGAAATCATTCTCAGACAGTTTGCCAAACTTATATTAGGCAAGGGGTATTAGAGGCTGTGCATGTGGGCAGGTCGCTGAGAAACAGGCCAGCCACGTTCCGACTGACAATGGCTGAAGGGGCCACTCCTGTTCCCAGTTTGCCCCATGTGCTGGAGAATTCAGGAAGTCAGCACAGCGAGGTTGAAAGTGATGGATCCTGTGGGCTGCAAAAATCGTTTAGGACATCCAGTAAGGGGTGCACATGATGAGAACTCTCAAGCGAAGAACTTTGGAAAAAAATCTCTCATTGAGCTGGCAAAATTATAATGATTTGGATTTCACTACAAAGATTTTGAAACCCACCTTCCAATTAACCTCTCTCCCACACAATCCAAGATTTTAATGATAAGGTTCTATGCTACATTCTCCAAATACTGCTCCTTACTGACAAAGTGATTTCAATATAGCAACATGTCTCAATGTTTCATAACAGCATGATCTGACAACATCAGGGGAGGCGATGACCTAGTGGTATTATCGCTGAACTGTTAATCCAGAAACCCAGATATCATTCTGGGGACCCATTCTGGGTTTGAATCCCTCCGTGGCCAGATGGTGGGATTTGAATTCAATAAAATATCTGTAATTACAAATCTAATGATGACCATAAGTCCATTGTCGGATAAACCATCTGGTTCACTAATGTCCTTTAGGGAAGGAAACTGCCATCCTTACCTGGTCTGGCCTACATGTGACTGCAGACCCACAGCAATGTGGTTGACTCTGAACAGTCTCTGGAAAAAATATCTGACACTGAGCCCCATGCAAGGAGACATTACGGTAAATGGGGAGGCAGTGGTGAAGTGATAATGTGACTGGACCAGTAATCGAGAGACACAGGCAAATGCTCTTAGGGCATAGGTTTGTATCCCACCATGATAGACAGTTAAGTCCAATTCGATAAATTTGTTTTAAAAAAATTAAGAACTAAAAGTAGCTGACGGGTGACAACTGTCGATTCTTGTTTTCAAGTCATTGAATTCACTAATGCCCTTAAGAGAAGGAAATCTGCAGCCTTTACCTGGTCTGACCTAATGTTTTAACGAAGATCTGTAGCTCGGGTTGTGGTTGGAGTTATTGGTTGGTTCGCCGAGCTGGCTGGTTTTCAAGCAAACATTTGTCTCCCTTCTAGGTGACACTGTCAGTGCTGTGTAGCCTCTGTTGAAGCGCTATTGTTCTGTCCCGCTCTGAATTTATATGGTCCAGTCCGTCATGGTGGGCAGTCTGTTTCCGGTTTTGTACCATTAGGTACTGTACATACGGTACAAAACCGGAAACAAGTCTGCCCACCGTGATAGACTGAACCAAATAAATTCAGAGCGGGACAGAACAATAGCGCTTCAACGGAGGCTACACTGCACTGATGATGTCACCTGGAAGGGGGACGAAATGTTTGCACAAAAACTGGGCTGACCTACGCGTTATCCAGACCCACAGCAATTTGGTGATTCTTAACTGCCCAGCAAGACACTCAGTTCAAGCAGTAATTAAGGATGGGCAATAATTGTGACCTCAGCCAGCAACACCCACATCCTATAAACGAATATAAAAATAAGCAACCAAAGGCCTGCCCATCACGGTGAGTGCCAGGCAGAGGTTTACAGGAACGGGTGACATGGAGGTTTAGGGAGAAAAGGATTGAGATCCCTGTTTTCTCCACAGATGGCATGATTGGTCAATTGTGAAGCAAATTGTGATTAGGGACGTGCACAAGATCAGTACGGGACCTCTGGCAGTCGTAGCATTGGAGGAGGCCCAGGGAATCAACCCAGGTTAGGATTAGGATTGGCAACCTCATGATGGGATTGGTACACCAGTCTCAAAGTAGCAACAAGTAGTGGCATAATTAATGCTGCTACATGAATGGGCAGAACTGTGGCAAAGCAGTTTACCCAAACATGAAGTGGTTCACTCTGGATCTACAGAGGATCTGACAAGGTACATTCAATGGTTAAACAGCAATAAATAGTGGAAGTCCAAAAGCAGGTTAGGGTGTAGTTACACAGATAACAAAAGTAGTAGGCAAGGTGGTGACAGCGGGATAGGCAGCATTTGGCTCCTGAGCCTGGGCATTGTGCAGTGGAGCCGGCCGCATCCGCACCTTTATTCATCTTTTTCGTGTTATTGTTACTTTTCGAAGGGCTTGGTCTCAACAGCAGCGGCAGCAGAAGCAGGCGGCATTGGTGGCAGACAAGGTGTCCGGATCCAAGACCCCGCTAGGCCCAGCACAGGACACACCTCGGACACGGAGGACATGGCAGAAGAGCAGGTCAAGGGTCACAGTGGTGGCACAGGTGGTGGAGGTTCCAGGGTGCAGCCGATTTCCAGCGTTGGGAGAGGCAGGGAGATTGTAGCCTAGTAGGCAAAGGGAGCTGAACCTTTAGTCAGGTAGAGACTGCTGGACAAAGTCCAAATCTTTTGCTTTAATTTCTTGTTGTTTATCTAGAAATCTAAGATGGCACCTGACAGTGGTGACTCTGCACTTTTCACTGTATTCCGGTACATGTGACAATAATCTAATCTAATCTAACCTAATATAACCTAAACTAATCTAACCTAATCTAAATCTAAATGTCATGAGCGGACACAGAAAATAATCAGAATGGCTAATGGAATGCTAATCTTTATACCTAGAGAACGCGAATTCAAGGGAGTAGAAGTCATGTTTCAGCTGTACAAAATCCTTATTAGACTACAGCTTGAGGACTGTTAGCAGTTTAGGGAATTAAACCTTTAGAAGGATATATAGGCAATATAGTAGACCATTCAACGTAGATACAGCTGGACTTGAAGGATTAAATCACAGTGAAAACTTAAATAAACTAGAGCTGCAATTTTTTTTAATTTAGAAGGATACAGAGTGATTTGATCAAAGTTTCTAAGCTCTTCAGGGCAATAGATTGGATAGATTGGGAAAGATTATTTTCATAGCTGGGGAGTTCAGAATTGGAACAATAGTCAAAACAATTGAGCTTTCGGAGACATGGGACATGGGCATTGCTGGCTAGATGAGAAGATGGTGTGAGCTGCCTTCTTGAACCGCTGGACTCCACATGCTGTAGGTTGATCCACGATGCCCTTTGGGAGAGAATTCCAGGATTCTGACCCAGTAACACTGAACAATTCCCAGTCAGGACGGTGAGTGGCTTGGAGGGGAACTTGCAGGGGGTGGTGTTCCCATGTATCTGCTGCCTTTGTCCTTTTAGTTGAAAGTGGTTCCGAGTTTGGAAGGTGCTATCTCAGGATCTTTGGTGAATTTCTGCACTATACCTCATACGTAGTACAAACTGCTGCTACTGAGGTGGTGGAAGCAGTGAATATTTGAAAGTGTGATGTAAATCAAGTGGGCTGCTTTGTCCTGGATGGTGTCAGGCTTCTTGAGTGTTGTTGAAGCTGCACTCATTCAGGCAACTTGAGTCAAAAACGACTGTACTAAGCTTAATTAAAAAGGTATGAGGGCAGGGGTGGCTGGAGTGTACAGAGAAAAAGATTTAGCAACAAAGACCGTCGAGGAACAATGCCATGGAAAATAGTTTTCCAAAGAAAATAGTTCATAGTTCACTGCAAAGATATATTCCAGTGAGGAAGAAGGATTCAAGGAGGGGGAGATACCAACTATGGCTAACCTGGGAAGTGAAGAATAGCATCAAATTGAAAGAAAAAACATATAACGTTGTGAAGATTAATGGTAAGCCAGAGGACTGGGAAAGTGTTAAAACCAACAAAGGACTGGCTACTGCTTTTCATTGCTTCAGCATAACATGAAGTGTCTCTTTGTCAGTGTGCACTCTTCACACCACCTAAAGATAGCATGTGCAGCCTTAACATCTACCTTTGGATTATGTTTTTAGTCATCTGTCCAGTTTTCCCTGTCAATAGCGTAGTGTGAAAAACATATAGGTGTTTTTATCACGATTAGCTTACCTTGGCTTATCTTAATATGTTAAATATGCTACATGAATGTAAACAGTTTTTGTTAAACTGCTGCGGCTCATAGACAAAATAAAGCTATTCATCTCCATGAGCCCGTTCCACTATTCAATGAGTTCATAACTGATCTGTATCCCAACTCCAACTAATAGCCTTGGTTCCTGAAGAAAAAAGTATCAATTTCAGTTTTAAAATTTCCATTCCAACCTCAACAGCCAATGGTGTGCGCGTATATAGAGGTAGAGAGAGAGAAAAAGAGAAAGAGAAAGAAAAAAAAGGGATGGAGTTCTAGATATCCCACTACCAGTTGCGTAAAGAAGTGCATCCTGACATTACCATTAAACCACATCACTCTGGATCTAAATAGTTCCCCTTTATCTAACCTCTAAAATCCTTTAATCATCTTAAACATCTCAATTGTTTCGTCCATTAATTTTGTACACTGAAGGAAATACAAGATTAGTCAGTGCAACTTGTCCTCCTAACAATCCTTCTGGAGCAGCATCATTCCAGTATATCTACACTCACTCCCTTCACAGTCAATGTACCCCTCCTATGGTGCAGTGTTCACCTCAGAGCTATTGGTGAAGACAGGGCAGAATGCTTAACTTTTCATCTTTAAACTGAATCCAATAGTTTGCTTCTCATCTGCAGGGTCACTGCGTGACTTTAGTCCAACCTCTCAGAGATGATGGGGGAGCATCAGCAAATAGCAACGTGTAATTATGTACTTTACACAACACTGTGTGTTACAGAGACTGCCCACAGTCTTCATAAGCAAAAAGGAAGGAATCTGTTAATTTGCTGGTACTTTCCTTCAAAGCATCTCAAGATTGCTGTGAGTCAACAGAGAAGGCTTCTTTTGAAAAAAATAGAGAATTGGAACATGTAAGAGTATAACTGACACTAAATGGCAAGATGGCAATCACAGAATATTGAAAATTAAGTATCTTCTGCTATAGGAACTCTGAAGGGAGGCTGCTTGCATGCTCTAACAGGACTTTCTAAGTGAATCAGAGATAGTACGAACTGCAGATGCTGGAGAATCCGAGACAACAAGGTGCAGGGCTGGATGAACACAGCAGGCCAAGCAGCATCATAGGAGCAGAGAGGCTGACGTTTCGGGCCTAGACCCTTCATCAGAAAAGGGGGAGGGGAAGGGGGTTTTGAAATAAATAGGGAGAGAGTGGGAGGCGGATAGAAGAGGGATAGGGTGACTCAGGTGCTTAATGCACAGCCTGGACTGGCTTGAACTATTATAGATCAGAATGTCTAGAATTAAAGTAGTATCTCTTCTGGGGTCAAGAGAAGTTGCCAGTGTCTCAGAGGATCACCAAGCTGCGCTGTCATAGGAATAGGGGGCGAGAGAGGGAGAGAGAGAGAGGGAGAGAGACATGCCTCAAGTGAGGGGCAAGGTTGAGGAAGTGGGGCCTTCATGGTAACCTCAGACATGCAGTTTGTAGAGAGCACTAGTGGAACGCCACTGGGAGTACTGATATGTAGTTTTAGTCACCTTTCTTAAGGAGGGATATATTCAGTTTACTGGATGACTGTTTTGTGATGCTGACTGCTGCCAACAGTGTGGGTGGAATTCCTGCACCATGAAGGACTCTCCTTCTCAACCTCTCCCTTCACTTGAGACGTGGTGACCCTCAGGGTAACCTACCACCAGTCATCGTACTCTAATGAACAAAGAACAATGGTGACTTTACTTTTATATGCATTTTTAGGATTCACTACAGGATGTGGATGTCACTGGCTGGGCCAGCATTCATTGCACATCCCTGGTGGCCATTGAGAAGGTGGTGGTAAGATGCCTTCTTGAACCAGTGCAGTCCACTTGGTGAAGATACACCCATAATAACATTAAAAAGGGAGTTCCAGGACTTTGACCCAGTGACACTGAAGGAACGGCGATATATTTCCAACTCAGGACGTTGAGTAGCGTGGGAAGGAACTTGTGGGTAGTGGTGTTCCCATATATCCTCTACCTTTGACCTTTGGATGATACTAGCTGTAAGTCTGGAAGGTACTAGCTAAGGAGCCTTTATGAATTTTGCATTGGAAATAGTTAAGATAAATTCATAAAGCTGATTCCTGGGATGAAGGAATCTTTGAGGATAGATAGAGAATATTGGGCCTATACTCAACAGAGTTCAGAAGAATGCGAGGTTATTTAATGAAATGTAAGCAAGTGTGCAGGGACTTGACAGGTTGGTAGGACAGACTTGAAATAGGCGCAACAGTTTAAAAATCAGGGGTCTTCTGTTTAAGGCTGACTTGTAGATTAGCTTCTCACAGAATGTCATGAGTCTTTGGAGCTCTCCTAGAGACTGGTGGAGGGGTAGGATATTGAATATATTAAGGCAGAAGTAACTAGTTTCTTGACTAACAAGGCAGTCAATGGTTATCAGGGAGAGGCAGGAATATGGGGATGAGGTTACAAACAGAACAGCCATGATCTTATTGAATGGTGGAGCAGGTAAGAGGAGCCAAATAGCCGTTTCTTGCTCCTAATTTGAATGTTAGTACTTTAAAACAGCAACAAAGAAAAATTTCTTCTTTCAGAGGGTAAATACTGTGTGGAGTTCTCTTCCTAAACTAATAGCGGAGGCTGGGTCATTGAATATTTTGAAGGCTGAATTAGACGAAATCTTGATTCACAATGGAGACAAGGGTTAAAGCCATGATCTTGACTGAATGAAGGAACAAGCTCGAGGGGCTGAATTGGTCACTTTTCTTGTATTTGAACAGCGTGGGAGATGGCCATTCAGCCCATCATAAGAACATCAGGAATAGGAGCAGGAGTAGGCCATGTGATCCCTCAAACCTGACTCGGTGTCCCATAATATTTTTATTCTTGGCAAGAGGTTGGAATGAGGGGAGATGCTGTTGAAACGTCTGGTGGGAGGGAGAGACACACAAAAATATGAAATAACGTGCTACACTGTGAAAGAGTGATATTCACTAATATTAGGAAAAATAGCTGCTCATTTACACCATCAATTCCCTCAATATCCTAAACACCTTAACCAGAGCACCATTTACGTCCTTCATCCCCAAGGAAGATGACTCATATTTATTCCCAATATAGCATCATCCTTTTGTTCCAAATATCATCCCATGAACAATCACTGGACCTTTTCCAAGAGTTTCCTAAGGGTGGGTCACTCATAAATGAACTCAATATTCCAGATGAGGTCTGACTAACACTCCATATAATTGCAGAAGTACTTCCTTGTTTGTGTATTCTGTGTGTCTTGAGATGAAATCCAACATTTTTAAATTAATTTTTGTACCCACTAGCTAGTTTTTAAATTGTACATGTACCTTGACTCCCTGAAGTTCTTTGCATATTCATTTTCCCATTGTTTGTCCATCCGGACTGTGATACCATTTTTCAAAGGTCATTATGTTATAGACTGTGTTGCTAAACGTAGACTCAAGATTCAACTGCAGTTCCAGATTTCCATGACCATTTGCCTGCAGAAGCGTCCTGACATTGCTCCCAAGAGCTCAGTCTAAATGTAAATATATGATTAACACAGTAAAGTGCCTACAAAAACTTACAGAATACTTAAAGGAGTAGACAGGGTAGATACAGGTGAAAGGTTTCCCCTCATTGGAGACTCTAGAACCAGGGGGCACAATTTAACAACAAGACGATGCCACTTGGGTCCAAGAGAAGAAATTATTTTATTTAGAAGGATGGCTTATCCTTAGAATTCTTGACCCAGTCTTCATCTAGATAACAAAGATACCTATGTCAAGTTCCTACTTACTGACTACAGTTTCGCCTTCAACACTTTAATTCCAAACAAACTCATCTTCAAACTCCGATCCCTAGGTCTTGGCTCCCCTCTCTGTAATTGGATCCTTGACTTCCTGACCCACTGACCGCAATCACTAAGAATGGGCAAGAATACCTCCAGTATAATCCTCAACACTGGTAGCCCGCAAGGCTGCGTACTCAGCCCCTTACCGTACATGATGAAAAGACAACAGTCTCTCCATCATCAAAACGAAGGAGCTGGTCATTGACTTCAGGGAATGGAGTGGAGGGCACGCCCCTGTCTGTGTCAATGGTGCTGAGGGAGAGATGGTGGAGAGTATCAAGTTCCCAGGAGTGACGATCACCAGCAATCTGTCCTGGTCCACCCATGTTGAAGCGACAGTCAAGAAAGCACAACAACTTCTCTATGTCCTCAGGAAGCTGTGGAAATTCAGCATGCACCATTGAAAGCATCTTATGTGGATCCATCACAGCATGGTCAATGGTAACTGCTCTTCCCAAGACCGCAAGAAAACACAGATTGATGAACACAGCCCTGTCTATCACTAGTCTTCCATCCTTTAACTCCAGCTATCCTTCCCGCTGCCTTGGGAAAGCAACTAATATAATCAAAGACCCTTCCCACCCTGGTTATATCCTTTTTCACCCTCTTCCATCAGGCAGAAGATATAAAAGTTTGAATATACATATAACTAGATTCAAGAACAGTTTTTTCCCCGCTGTTGTCAGACTTTTGGACAGACCTCTCAAATGTTAATTCTGATTTCTCTCTCTGCAGCTGCACTCTGTTCTGCTACCCTGATGCGCTTTGAATGGTGCGATTTGCCTGTAGAGCTCGCAAAACAACACTTTTCACTGCATCTCAGTACATGTGACAACAATAAATCAATCAACATTCAATCAATCAACCTTTGAGTATATTTAAAATAGAGGTTGATAAAGTTTTGAGAATCCTGGGGATCGTGTGTGTAAAATGCATTAAGTTGCTTAATTAGCCATGATCGCATTAAATGGTAGAGCAGGCTTGACGGGCTGAATGGCCTACACTTATTCCTTTGTCTTTATGGTCCAAGGTCAGAAGCCATATGACATCAGTTGCAGTCCGACAGGTTTATTCAAAATCACAAGCTTTTGTAGCACTGCTTCTTTGTCAGGTGAAGCACTTCACCTGACGAAGGAGAAGCCCTCTGAAAGCTGGTGAAATCAAATAAAACTGTTGGACTATAAGTGGTATTGTGTGACTTCCGACTTTGTCACCCCAGTCCAACACTGGCACTTCCACTTTATGGCCCAAGGCACTACACAGGAGCTCTGTGAGCATGGTGGCTCTTCAGAGGGTTGGTTTGGACCTCAATGGGCCAAATGGCCTACTTGCATACTGCAGGCGTTCTATGATTCATGAAACATTTGAGTTTTGAGGTGAAGTAAGGAGTAGAGAGATTTACGTTGAAAATTGCAAGGGTTAGACTCTGGGTAGCTGAAGGCCAATGGTGGAGCAAAGGAAAAATGGAGGATGCAGGGAGACAAGTTTAACGTAAAACTGGAAAGGGAGAAAAGGAAAGGATCTGGGATGTAAAATGGGAGGGAGAGAGAGAAAGAGAGAGAGAGAGAGAGAGAGAGAGAAACAAAGACAAGGGGTGGGGAAATAGTAAGAAGGGAATCAAGAAGGTGAGAAAGAGAGAGTAATTTCCCCTAAATGAGCTGCACTGGAGCTGCATGCCAAAAGCCCTTTCACTAGAGGCAGTGGAAAGCACAGTGGAATCACTCCAATTCAGCTGGTATCAAGACTCTTGAATCATTTCCAACTCAAGTCCCTGGGGATGGTGAAAAACAATGAATTTCGGTGGCTGTCCCTCTCCACGCTTACGTCAGAGAGTTTATGCTAACAAATCCAATCCCAAAACTTCCGTGCCTGGATTCCGAACGCCTCCATCGGCCGGCATTCTTAACCCTGCTGTTTATTTGTCTTCCTATTCAGCGGTGCTTGTTTTAATGGTACATCCTCCAGTCACAGCCCAGGCTAACCTTTCACCCTCCCTGTCCTGTTTGTTGAAACTCTGCTTCTGTAAACCAATTAAAAAAAAATACAGGCCACCAAATGTGGCTAAAAGAAACGACCGGCGGACAAAGATAAAAATAATTATTCCTCAGACATCCTGAAAGTCAGTCCCGTAACTAAGCACGTGTTACAGTGCTAGCTAGCAACTTTATCACAAGATTTCATTTGTTAAGTATTAAAGCAATTTCTCATACAGCCACACCTCCTCCCCTACCTCCAATTCTCTCATTCTGCCACATGCTTTATTTTTTGGAGGGGGGTGGAGGGGGTCTGGCGCAGGGGAATGGTAGTGAGGGAACATAATACAGGCTTTCATCGTCACTTTGTCCTGCTTATTTTTTCATGATGAGAGGTGAAATTTGACTCCAAGTACTAAATAGCAAAAATGCCACACAAAACAGGAACAATAAAAGTTCAATAAGATAATAAACATAGGCCCAGAGGAGGAAACCTCCTGTTCTGTGTTGCTATATACTAACCAGAGAGCAAATAATCATGGCCACTATGTGCTGAGAGTCTAAACTGAAGTCCCATCTGCCCTCTTGAGGTGTACATCATGATCATGATCCCATAGGACTATATCTCAAAGACGAAAAAATGAGTTCCCACCAGAGTCCTGGTCAATATTTACCCTTCAACCAAGATCACTTTAGGTCATTTATCAGATTACTGTTTGTGGGAGTTGCTGTGCATAAACTGGCTGCTGCAGTTCTTAATCTCTACCAGTGAGTACATTTCAAACGCGTTTCAATGCCTTTAGACTGATTCAGAAAGTCACAAAGTTATCAAAGGCACTAGTCATAGTCATAGAGATGTACAGCATGGAAACAGGCCCTTTGGTCCAACACTGCCGTGCTGACCAGATATCCTAAATTAATCTAGTCCCATTTGCAAGCATTTAGCCTATTTCTCTCCAAACCCTTCCTATTCATATGTCCATCCAGATGCCTTTTAAATGGTATAATTGTACCAGCCTCCATCACTTCCTCTGGCAGCTCATTCCATACTCATTCCTGATTTTCTCATGAATTATCAACTGCAATCCAAAATTTTGATGCGTCAAAGATTGCTCATCCTTTGCCCTTTTACTAATCTCCTTGACCTTCATAGAAATTTTGGTGAGGCGATGACATTGCCTGAATAAAAACCAAAAGAACTGCGGATGCTATAAATCAGGAACAAAAACAGAAGTTGCTGGAAAAGCTCAGCAGGTCTGGCAGCATCTGTGAAGAAAAATCAGAGTTAACATTTCGGGTCTGGTGACCCTTCCTCAGAACATTGTGTGGCTCAGTAATCCAGAGCCCCAGGTTAATATTCTACGGATAGGGGTTTGAATTCCACCATGACAGATGGTGATTTTTGAATTCAATAAAAGCCTGGAACAAACTGTTAATTGTCATAAAAATCCATTTGGTTCGCTCATGTCCCCTAGGGAAGGAGATCTATCATCCTTACCTCGTCTGATCTATATGTAACACCAGATCCACAGCAGGATCTAGATCACTTGCAGATATGGGCACAGAAATGGCAGATGGAGTTTTATCTGGGTAAGTGTGAAGTGCCGCACTTTGGGAGATCAAATGTTAAGGAAAACTACACAGTTAATGGCAGGATCCTGAACAGCACTTATGTGCAGAGGGATTTTGAGATTCAAGTCCATAGCGCTGAACATGGCTACACAATTACATAGGGTGATAAAGAAGGAAAATGGCATGCTTGCCTTTATTGGTTGGGGAACTAAATACAAGAATCAGGAAGTCATGTTTCAGCTATATATGACTTTGGCTAGGCCACAGATAGAGTATTGCACTCAATTCTGGTTGACACATTACAGGAAGGGTGTGGAGGCTTTGGAGAGGGTGCAGAAGAAGTTTAACAGGATGCTGAGGAATGGTCGCCGGACCCGAAACATTAACTTTGATTTTTTTTCATAGATGCTGCCAGACCTGCTCAGCTTTTCTAGGAACTTCTGCTTTTGTTACTAGGATGCTGCCTGGATAAGAGTGTATGAACTACAAGGAGAGGCTCAAAAAACGCAGGCTGTTTTCTCTGGAGTGGCGGAGGCTGAGGGGAGACTTGATAGAAGTCTATAAAATTATAAGAAGCATGCATAGCGTTGATGGTCAGAATCTTTTTCCCAGAGTTGAAATGTCTCATACTGGAGGGGGGTGGGGGGGCATACATTTGAGGTGAGAGGGGCAAAGTTCGAAGGAGATGTGAGGGGCAAGTTTTTTACACAGAGAGTGGTAGGAGCCTGGAAAGCGCTGCCAGCAGTGACGGTGGAGGCAGGTACAATAGGGGTGTTTAACAGACTTTTAGATAAGCACATGAAGATGCAAGGAATGGAGGGATAATGGGCCAAGGGCAGGCAGATGGGATTAGTTTAATTTGGCATCATGTTTGACACAACGTCATGGGCCGAAGGGCCCATTCATGTGCTGTATTGTTATATGTTCAATGTAGTTAACTATTAACTGTCCTTCGAACAATTATGGGCAGGCAATAATTGCTGGACTAGCCAGTGACACCTACATTGCATGACTAAATTAAAAAAAACTCTCAACTTCAATTCTACTTCTCATTGTTTTCTGAAACTCTACAACATGATTCCTCATTCCTTCTTAAATACTACGACACCTTGGCCCTAAGCTGTCATGCATTCTGTTCATATTCCAGCATTTTGTTGGCCTTCCCAGTAATCCTTCAAGAAAGACTTGCATCTATGGTCTTTGATGACCTCAGTCACCCGTCTGTGTGCACAGAGCCAGGCCCTTCATCCAACCAGTCCATACCGAACATGATCCCAAACTAAACTAGTTCCGCCTGCCTGCTCCTGGCTCATATCCCTCCAAACTTCTCCTATTCATTACTCATCCAAATGTCTGTTTAATGTTGTAATTGTAATCACATTCACCACTTTCTCAGGAAGTTCATTCCACACATGAACCATCCTGTGTAAAAAATGTGTCCCTCATGTCTTTTTTTAAATCTCTCTCCTCCCACCCTAAAAATGTGCCCCCTAGTCTTGAAATCCCTCACCCTCAGGAAAGTCTATCTATACCTCTCGTTATTTTATAAACTTCTATAAGGTCTCCTCTCAACCTCCTACGCTCCAGTCAAAAAAGTCCCAGCCTATACAGCCTTTCTTTATAACTCAAACCTCCTAAACCTGGCAACATCCTGGTAAATCTCTTCTGAACCTTCTCTAGCTTAATAATAAATTTCTAGAGAACAGTCATACCAGCCTGTCAGATTGGCACTGTCCCAGCAAGGCAAGAGTTAAGAGCGAGGAAATGATGGAGGAGGAACAGCTTATGCTTATTACAGGATGTCTGAACTGTCTGTCATTAGCGGTTAATAGGCTTTCCAGGGGGCACTAGGTGAAGCCTAGTGGGAGATGGGGCAAGGAAAATGTAGCAAACGGAACACCTTCAAGCTCAATACTGGCATCTGATAGGTTGCTTTTCTGCTAGTGATTTTCTCAGTCCTCTCCTTTCGGGAGACTGTGTTCACAGGCCAGAAGGATGCCTTCTATAATTTGCCCAAATGCCCAACATTGGCAAGTGATGCCAGAATGTTCTAAACAGGCAGCGATTCCAGCCAAGTCCAATCTGGTTGGCATCAGACTTCCACATGCCCCCGCAGAGCATTGAGACAGTAATCATGAAAGGACCTGCATTTATATTCTGCCATTTGACAACTTCGGGTCGGCTCACAGCACGGAGCAGCCAACAAAATGCTTCTCGACTTGCAAACTCTGCTGCAACGAGGCAGCTAATTTGTGCACAGCAACCTCCCATAAACCGCAATGTGATAATGACCAGATAATCATGGTAATGGTGGACAAGGGTATACAGACCAGGAGACTGCACTTGTGCAGCACAGTGCTGCGCAGTCCCTTACATTCACCTCAGAGATGATGGTGTAGTGCATTTGGCTTCATGACAGGATGGCTGGGAGCTGGGGAAATGGGTACCCTCCTCCTCCACCTCCTCACTCCATGCCACCAAGGCCGGCTAAACAGTTCTCTTCTGCCTCAAGTGCTACTCTTTAAATTAGCATTAGGAGCTAAATGGTTACAATAAAAACTGAAAGAACTGCGGATGCTGTAAATCAGGAACAAAAAAGTTGCTGGAAAAGCTCAGCAGGTCTGGCAGCATCTGTGAAAAACAAAAATCAAAGTTAACGTTTTGGGTCCGGTGACCCTTCCTCAGAACCCAGTTCTGATCTTCCCACCCAACTTGCTACAACAGAGAAGGCAAGGCAGGGGGGAAATGCAGTCGTGGAATTACAATGTACTACAAATCTTACACACATCCTATACCACTGCAGTTCTTTTCCCTTGAAGCAGGGATTCACATGCACAGTTTAAAAGGAAGAGAATCACATACTCTCAGTACAACTACTGTGGTATGGCATGGGGGAGATAATATCACACTCTCACGGTATAAAAGTCTTTTTTTTAATCTAACCATATAAACAAAAAAGCCCAACTGTGAACGTTGGGAATCTGAAGTAATAACAGAGAATGCAATAACAGGGTACAGTAGCACAGTGGTTATGTTACTGGACTAATAATCCAGAGGACGCGAGTTCAATTCCCACACCACGGTAGTTTGAAATCTGAATTAAGTCTGGAAATGAAAAATTGCTGTCAGCAGAAGTGACCAGGAAGCTGCTGGATTGTTGGAAAAAAATAAACCAACTTACTAATGTGCTTTAGGTCAAGTCCCAACTCACAGCCTTAAGCACAAAATCGAGGCAGACACTCCCAGTGAATTATTGAGGAAGTACTCCATTGTCAGACGTGCCATCTTTCAGGTGAGTTGTCAAAACAAGAGACAATATGCCCTCTTAGATGGATGCAAATGATTTGACAGCCGCTATTTCAAAAAAGAGCAGGAACCCTGTCCAATATGTATTCCATGGCCAACATCACCAAAAAAACTTCAGTTAATCTGATCTTTTCACATTGTCATTTGTTGATGTTTTCTGTGCACAAATAGGCCTTCGATTCCTTCGACTGTAATCACGCCTACAAGGAGGTAAAGGGAGAGAGGGAATTCCACAGATCGGGCACTTGACAGCTGAAGGTATTGGCATCAATGACGAAACATGCGTAATTAAGAATGACGAGAATTGAAGGAATGTAGAAATCTCAGTGTCATGGAGAGCTACAGAAGGCCACACAGTAGGATTAAACTTCTAGATTCTAGAGGCAGAAATGAGATGCAGCCTAACTGTTAGATATCCTGCAATACACACCCCACATTTGTAATTTCCCGTCAGGTGCTATGTTCCCGAAGAGCAAGCATTTGCATTAACATTCTAATTCTATCTGTGCTGCAGTGCATCAAAAGAAGAGGGAGAATGATCACACTCACCATTCTCAGTCTGCACCTCACCCAATTTCCAGCAGGAAGATTGATCAGTACTGTGGTAACTCACATCAAATTGTAAACTGAGCGATCAAGTTTATTTTACTCGTACTGTAGGAACAAATTCGATTTTCAGTGAAATTTAATCTAATCCTTACTCCTCATCCTAACAGTAAAATTAAAAATAATGTAAGTGGAGCTTGTATTTTACAATCCAGTATCTGCAGAACTGCCCTCTCCTTTGGTGACTCTTTCTATTTCAAACTTGAAGCGGACTGCCCATCTTCTGCTAAACAGGAACCTAAGATTTAACATCTTTCCTTATCTAAATCGTTATTTTGGGGATTTTTTTAGAAAGTGGACTTGGAATGTGGGCATAGCAGGCATGCCAGTATTTGTCATAGAAATATAGGAAATCGGAGGAATAGGCCATTTAGCCCATCAGGCCTGCTCGGCAATAGAATGTGATTGTGCTGATCTTTTATCTCAAAGCCACATCCCCACTTACAGTCCATGCCCGTTATTGCCTTTACTGGCTACAAATCTATTTTTTTGTCTTGAATATAGTTAGTGACTTAGCCTCCGCTTTGTTATTTGGTAGAGAATTCCACAGATACATCATCCCAAATGAAGAAATTTCTCCTCATCTCAAGGCCTACCCCATATCCTGAGATTATGACCCCTTGTTCTAGACCCTCTAACAGAGCAAACATAATCCCTAAATCCAGACTGTCCAGCCCTATCAGAATATTGTATTTTCATTGAGGTCTCCTCTCATTCTTTCAAACTCTAGTGAATACAGGTCTCCTCATATGACGAGCCTGCAATCCCAGTAATCAGTCTGGTCAACCCTTCACTGCATCAAGAATTGGTCTTATGAGGCAGTGGGTAGATTCCCTGCTCCTAAGCAATAAGCTCTGGGTTCAAGTCCCACTGCAGGACCTGACTGTCAAGGAAAGTGTGTTCATAGCACAGTCAAACAGATCGAGTGTCAACTTGTACATCCTTCCAACTCACGCCAATGGCAACTGGTAAAAGTGAGACAGATTCCTGGTCAGCCACACTGAGGTTGGAAATTTGAAATGTCTCTCGTGACTATCCAAAGCTCCAAACTGTAACATGCAGGTAAAAGTGCACTTTGTCATGGCTGACTCCTTTTTTTAAGGGGTGTTGAGGGGGGGGATTGGCTTAGTTGGCTGGATGGCTGAAGTGAATCAATTCAGTACCAACAGCATGAGATTCAATCCCCATTCTGGCTGGGGTGGTTTCAGGAGCTGCTTCTCTATCATACCCGTGATAGAGGTCACAGTGCTGTGGGTCAGACTTCGTCTCTGGGCAAAGAACATAAGAAGTTGCTGCTGCCTTGAGAAAGCAGGAGTCTTTTACTTCGGAGTGGCGTAGTAGTTTGATACAACTGAACAATTCATTAGGCCACATTACAGGCAGCTAAAAGACAGTTACATTAATGCAGTACTGGAGTCTCATTCTTAACCAACATGGAGCGAAATGTAATTCCAGTCCCTCAGCAGTGCAGTTGACCTTTCACTGCCCTCTGAAATGGCCTATAAAGTCATTCCGTTGTGTTCAAGGCAACAACTCAGCACATTCTTCTCAAGGGTAGTTAGGGACAGACAAGTATTCGTCCAAGTGCTTCTTCAATGCTGCTATTGTGACTGCTTCCATAGCCTCCTCTGGCAGCGCATTTCAGGCATTTCACCACCCTTTGTGTGAAAATCTTGCCCCACATACCTCTTTTAAACTCCCCTCACCCATGCATCTTGAACCTGTGTCCCCTAGTAATTGACCCTCTACCTTGAGAAAAGGCCTCATACTTTACACTCTATCCACGCCATTCACAATTATATAAGCTTCTATCAGGTCGCCCCTCAACTTCCTGCGTTCCAGTGAAAGCAAACCCAGTCTATCCAACAGCTAAAACCCCCGTACCAGGTAATATACTGGTAAACCTTTTCTGTACCCTCTCCTTCTGGTAGTGTGGTGACCAATGAATTGGGGGGAAAAGAACTGCCTCAAACTTACATGTTTTTCTGTCAGCCACCTCACCTAATCCAAATGTGTAGAAAGCTTGTTCACATGCCATTGACAGCACTGTGCTCTGTACATACTGGAGATGATACATTGGCCTTTGAGGGGGTTTCGCGCATACTGGTTTAAATTATGAGGATAGGTTTTGTACAACGTTAGAAGTTTGAGGTGTAATCTGATCAGGTAATTTAGGCCTTTTTTTTCCATCATAATCTTGTAGGAAGCCCCATCTATAAGAAGAAAAAAATCTCCTCTACTCCCTGGGTACTACTCCCTGCGAGCAGCTTCACATGTTAACCCATCCCAGCATAAAGATACATCTGGACTCTGTAACTCACTTTTTCTTTACTGTACTGATGTCATCGTCCCCTTGTCAATAGTGAGTACAGGAACAAAGAGGAGCCCATCAGTCCCTCAGTTCTGGCATTCAAAAAGATTATGGTTATCTGTATTTTAATGCAACTCACCCTAGTTTTGCAACCATTAACACTATTAGCCTTCAAAACATTATCAATCCAGGGTTTGAAATTTTCAATTGACCCCCCATCCGAGCATCCACAGCTTTTGGTGGGAAAGAGTTCCCAATTTCCACTACCTTTTGTGAGGAGCAGTGATTCCTGACATCACTGCTAGAAGATGCAGCTCAATTGTAGGCGTTATTTCATCCCTACTGCTGGACTTTGAAACAGAAGGAATAAATATTTCAAATCCTGTAGAATTATTTCACCCCATGACGAGTTAAAGTAATACTCCATCTTCACAAACTATGTCACAACTGAAGAATACAATAATTTAAAGAATTCTTTATAGCACTTATGGCTGTTGAGGCTGGGTCATTAGAATCCATAGAATCCCTACAGCGTGGTAACAGGCCATTCAACCCAACGAATCTACACCAACCCTCCGAAGAGCATCCCATCCAGACCCATCCCCCTAGCCAATCCCTATAATCCTGCTTTTCCCTTGGCTAACACACCTAACCTACACATCCGTGGATACTACAGGGTAATTTAGCATGGCCAATCTGCCCAACTTGCACATCTTTGGACTGTGGGAGGGAACCCATGCAGACACGGGGAGAATGTGCAAACTCCACACAGACCTGCCCAAGGGTGTAATCAAACCTGGGTCACTGGTGCTGTGAGGCAGCAGTGCTAACCACTGAGCTGCCCCAGTATAATCAAGGCTGAGGTGGACAGATTTTTAATCAGTAAAAGAATCAAGCGTTATAGAAATAAGGCAGGAGAGTAGAGTTGAAGATTATCAGATCAGCCATGATCCCATTGAATGATGGAGCAAACTCAATGGGCTGAATGGCCTACTGCTGCTGCTACATCTTATGGTCTTAATTCAATTTCTTGATGTAGAATGCTTTCATTGAAAGTGGAAAGCTCAAACAACATCAGTGGGGGAGAAGAGAGAAAGAGGAACTTGCTAGGAGGAGTCATGGAGCACAGGTTTCGTGAGGGAGCAAATTTATCAGACATAGATTCTTCGTGTAGTTTCCAACATGACTTCATCAACCATAAATGCTTAAACAAGGATATTGATTTATCTTTCTCCTTACAAAAACAAAACTAAAATGGTTCAAACATACACAGGGCAATACTCAGTAACTTTATAGTTAAGCTAATATACACCGTCTATAATATACGACATAGGTGCTTAAGCTAAAAGTATTAGAAAGTTGAAATTGAAAAAGAAATGCATTGTCAACCACTGCCACTAGAGGCTGCAAGTGAGCCACTATATTTGATGGCATTGGTGCCCCCAATGGTTGAGAGTAGGTAATGAAACAAGGCTCAGATCCTCTGCACAAGTTTTGGAATTTGTAAATAAACATTTCTTGATAATTTCAGAGAGGGCAAAGTGCAAAAGCCTGTTCTCAACAAAGACATTCCAGATTCGCCTACCTAAGGGAGGCACTTTATAGGCATTGACTGGATGAGATTTTAAGTCCTTCCTGCCTTCTCAGGTGGATCTAAAGATAAATATCGTTCTCTCAGGTGGATCTAAAGACCACATGGTTCTCTCAGGTGGATCTAAAGATAAACATGGTTCTCTCAGGTGGATCTAAAGATAAACATGGTTCTCTCAGGTAGATCTAAAGACTACATGGTTCTCTCAGGTGAATCTAAAGATAAACATGGTTCAATTTTAACAAAAGCCAAGGGAGTTTTGCCCAGTGACGTGGTCAGTATTTCTTCCTATATCAACATCACTTTTAAAAAAAAGTCCATCAGATGTCATCTCATTGCTCTCCGTGGGATCTTGCAATGCACAAATTGGCACCTGTATTTCCTGCATTTCAATGCTGAACACTTTCTGGGAACTTTGTTATGTGTTATTTACATAAATGATCTAGATGTGAATGTACAAGGCATGATTAGTAAGTTTGCAGATGGTACAAAATTAGGAGGTATCGTTGATAGCGAGGAAGGTTGTCAAAAACTACAGAGTGATCTTGATCAGACGGGGAAGTGAGCTGAGGGTTGGCAAATGCAATTCAATATAGATAAATGTGAGGTGTTGCACTTTGCAAAGTCAAATAAAGGTCGGACTTATACAGTAAATGGTAAGATCCTAAGAAGTGTTGTGGAACAGGGGGACCTAGGAACACAAGTACATAGTTCATTGAAAGCGGTGTCAGAGATGGACAAGGTGGTGAAGAAGACATTTAGCATGCTGGTCTTCATCAGTCGAGGCACTGAGTATAGGAGTTGGGACGTTATGTTACAGTTGTATAAGTTGTACAGTTGGTGAGGCTGCACTTGGAGTATTGTGTTTTGGTCACCTTGTTATAGGAAAGATATAGTTAAACGGGAAACATGGAAACATAGAAGATAGGAGCAGGAAGAAGCCATTTGGCCCTTCGAGCCTGCTCCACCATTCTTCACGATCATGGCTGATCGTCCAACTCAATAGCTTTATGGGGAGAAAGGAAGATTATCTGTGATCCCATTCGCCCCAAGTGCTATATCCAATCACCTCTTGAATACATTCAAATGTTTTAGCATCAAATACTTCCTGTGATAATGAATTCTACAGGTTCATCACTCTTTGAGTGAAGAAATGTCTCCTCATCTACATCCTAAATGGTCAACCCCAAATCTTCAGACTGTGACCCCTGGTTCTGAACACACACACCATCGGGAACATCCTCCCTGCATCAACCCTGTCCAGTCCTGTTATAATTTTATAAGTCTCTATGAGATCCCCCCTCATTCATCTGAACTCCAGTGAAAACAATCCTAATCTAATTGATCTCTCCTCATACGTCAGACCCGCCATCCCTGGAATCAGCCTGGTAAACCTTTGCTGCACTCCCTCGAAAGTAAGAATATCCTTCCTCAGAAAAGGAGACCAAAACTGCACACAATATTCTAGGTGTGGCCTCACCAAGGCCCTGTATAACTGCAATAACACATCCCTGCTCCTGTACTGGAAACCTCTCATAATGAAGGCCTACATATCATTTGCCTTCTTTACCGCCTGCTGCTCCTGCACGCTTACCTTCAGTGACTGGTTCCCCCAGGACACCCAGGTCCCGCCGAACACTCCCCTCTCCCAATTTACAGCCATTCAGGTAGTAATCTGCCTTCTTGTTTTATTTACAAGGATGTTGCCTGGACTAGTAGGTTTTATAGAGAGAGCTTGGCCAGGATAGGACTGTATTCCTTGGATCACAGGAGAATGAGGGGTGACCTTATTGAGGCGTATAAAATCATGAGGGGCATAGATAGGATGAATACATATAGTCTTTTTCCCAGGGATGGGGAATTGAAAACTAGAGGACACAAGTTTAAGGTGAGAAGGGAAAGATTTAACAAGGACCTGAGGGGCAACTTCTTCACACAGAGAGTGGTGCGTATATGGAGTGGACTGCTAGAGAAAGTGATTGAGGCAGGTACAATAACAACATTTAAACAACATTTGGATAGGTATATGGATGGGAAGGGTTTAGAGGGATATGCAGGCAACTGGAACTAGCTGAGTGGGCACCATGGTCAACATGGATCAGTTTGGACTGAAGGGCCTGTTTCCATGTTATACTACGTTATGACTTTCAAAGCAACCTCATTGGATGTGAAAGGGACCATATAAATGCAAATTATTTTTCATTCTTTCAATTCTATTCCCAGTTTATTGATAGACTGTTTTAGGAATTCCAAGTCCACTATTAAATCTCTCTCACACAAAGGAATAGTAAAGTAAGGAGCAGGTCGTAGTCACAAAGGGACAACAATGGCAGTTTGCATTTCAATAGCATCTTTAACTCAGCAAAAGCTGCCAATAAGCTTGGCCAGGAGCCTTATCAAAGCGAAAATGAATGAAATACATAAGCTACACAAAAAGATAAAAACATAGAATGAAGTTTTGAGAACTGTCTCAAAGATGGAGAGCAAGCAGGGTAGGTTCAGGGAAAAAATTCCAGAGTTTGGGATCCAAGCAGCCAAAGGCCTGGTGTGAATTATGGAGGGATTAAACTGTCCAAGAGAAGTTGGCCATGGAGCTGGAATTGAAGGAGTGCAGAGGTCTTAGAGGGTTGCAGGGCTGGAGAATCTAACAGATCTGGACAGGAGCGAAGCCAAGAAGGGATGTACAGAATTAGAGAGTAATTTATAGCACAGGAGGTCAACCAAGCCCTCTCATAGCAGTGCTCTGGGGCGAGCCAGCATGCAGTCAGTCTCACTTCCTCACTCGGACTCTGTAGCCCAGCAGACATATTTTCTTCGAGTTCCCACTCAATTTCTATCTGTAATCATTGATCGTTTCCGTATTCACTATCTTCATGATCAGCATAGTTACCACGCACAATGCAAAAATACTCACATTAACCTTGCGTCCTGTAGCCTTGATACAATTAATAATGGGAAGAGTAATTCTTGACTACATTAACTAAGCCAGTGATGATAATATAGACCCTCTGTCGAATCTCCCCTCAAATCTCCTTTACTCCACGGAGAAAAAACACATTTCAAGCCGAACCTTGTACCAACAGTACCACCTAACGTCACCATCCCAAGCCATCCCTGGAACTATTCTGGAAAATCTCCTTTTCACACCAAAACTTTGGAATCAAGACACGCTTAACAGAATGAGGGAGTCGCTGGCTAAGCCAGCATTTATCGCCCATCCCAAATTGGTGGTGGTGTTCTCATGTATCTGTTGTCCTAGTCCTTCTAGTTGATAGTGGTTGGGAGTTTGGAAGGTGCTGCATAAGGACCTTTGCTGACTTTCTGCAGTGCATCTTTTAGGTGATACACACTGCTACTGAGTTTCAGTGGTGGAAAGAGTGGATGTTTATGGATTTGGCACCAATCAAGCAGGCCGTTTGTCCTGGATGGTGTCAAGCTTCTTGAGTGTTGCGTCACCCATCCAGGCAAGTGGGGAGTATTCCATCACATTCCTGACTTGTGCCTTGTAGATGGTGGACAGGCTTTGGGGAGTCAGGATATTGATAGTGGGAAATTCAGTAACGGTAATGCCATTGAATGTTAAAGGGTGATGGTTAGATTCTCTCGTTAAATGGCCCGTAAGGCCATAAAACACGGAAGCAGAAGATGACCATTCAGCCCATCAAGTTTGCTCCGCCATTCAAAGAAATCGTGGTTCATTGTTCATCCTCAAATCTGCTTTGCTGCCTTTTCCCCATCACCTTTGATTCCCTTCTGATTAAAAATTTTTCTCTCAGTCTTGAATATAATTAATAGTCCAGCCTCGAAAGCCCAATGCAGTAAAACATTCCACTGTTTGACCACTCTCAAGAGAAAAAATTCTTCCTCATCTCGGTACCAAATGGACGATCCTGAGATTACGTCCCTAGTCCTCTCACAAGGGGAAACAACCTTGCTGTTCTACCTTGTCATGTGCCCCAAGAATTTGACATAGCTGAATAAGGTCGCCTCTCATTCTTTTGAATTCTGATGAATACAAGCCCAAACTATTGAAATCTCTTCATATGAAAATCCTTTCATACCCAGAATCAACTTCTTTGGACTGCCTCCAATGCTGCCTGGCATATGTGTGGCACAAATGTCACTTGCCACTTATCAGCCCTCACACGGAAATTGTCCAAGTCATGCTGCATTTGGACATGGACTATTTCAGTATCTAAAGTTTCGCAATGGTGCTGAACATTGTGCAATCGTCAGCAAACATCCCCACTTCTGATCTTATGATGAAAGGAAGGTCAATGACAAAGCAGCTGAAGATAGCTGTACCTAAGACACTACCCCGAGGAACTCGCGCAGAGGTGTCCTGGAGCTGAAATGACTGATGTCCAACAACCATAACCATCTTCCTTTGTTCCAGGTATGATTCCAGCAAATGTTAGTTCTCCGCCCCGATTCCAATTGACTCCAGGTTTGCCAGGGCTCCTTGATGCCAAACTTGAGCAAAATGCAGCCTTGATGTCAAAGGCTGCCACTCTCACCTCATCTCTGAAATTCAGTGCTTTTTTTTATTCATTAACAGGATAAGGACGTCACTGGCTAGGCAGCATTTATTGTCCATCCCTAACTGCCCAGATGGCAGTTCAGAGACAACCACTTTACTGTGGGTCTGGAGTAACATGTAGGCCAGACCAGGTAAGGCTGGCAGTTTCCTTCCCTAAAGGACATTAGTGAACCAGATGGGTTGTTCCAGCAATCTGGAAAATGGATCCATGGGCATCATTAGACTCTTAATTCCAGATACTTTATTGAATTCAAATTCCACCATCTGCCATGGCAGGTTTCGAACCTGGGTCCAGGTCTCTGGATTTACAGTCCAGCAATAATACCACTAGGACATTGCCTCCTCTGGTCCATGTTTGAATCAAGACTGTAAGCAATTCAGGAGCTGAGTGCCCTGGCAGGACCTAAACTGAGCATCAGTGACTGCCATGTGATAGCATTGTTGACGAAACCTTTCAACATTCTACTGGTGATCGAGAGCAGACTGATGAGGCAGTAATTGGCTGCATTGAATTTGTCCTGCTTTTTGCGTACAAAACATAGCAATGCAGTGGGTTCTGGAGAACAGGTCTTAAGTACTTTTGCCTGAATGTTGTCAGGGCCTGTAGCCTTTGCACTATCCAGTGCCTACAATCATTTCTTGATATCATGTGGAGTGAATGGAATTAGCTGAATGCTGGCATCTGTAATGCTGGCTACATCCAGGAGATGGATTATCCACTTGGCACTTCTGGCTGAAGACTGTTGCAAATTTTTCAGTCTTATCTTTTGTACTGACAAGGGCTCCCGCATGATTGAAGATGGGGAGATTTGTGGAGCATCCTCCTCCAGTGAGTTGTTCGGTTACCCACTGTCATTCTCAACTGAATGTGGCAGGACTGCTGATCTGATCAGACGATTATAGAATTGCTTCACGCTGTATATCACTTGCAGCTTATGGTGTTTGGTACACAAGTAGTCCTGTTTTGTGGATTCACCCGGTTGAAACTTCAGTTTCAGGTATGCCTGGTGCTGCTCATGGATGCCCTCCTGCACTCTCCATTGAACCAAGTTGATCCCCTGGCTTAATAGTAATGGCAGCATGAACGATATGCTGGGCCACAAGTTACTGATTGTGCTGCTGTTGGCCCATGGTACCCTATGGATGCCAAGTCTTGAGCTGCTAGATCTGGGCATGTGTTCAAATCCCACTACGGCAGATGGTGGAATTTGAATTCAATAAAAATCTGAATACAAAGCCACCTGAATGGTGACCATCTGTCAGTTGTTTTAAAAATCCATCTGGTTCACTAATGCCTTTAGGGAAGGAAATCTGCCATCCTTACCTAGCCTGGCCAAGTGCGACTCCAGACCAACCGCATTGTGGTTCACTCTCAACTGCTCTCTGAGCAAATAGGGATAGACAAGAAATGGTGGTCTAGCCAGCGACACCCTCATCCCATGAGCAAATAAAAACGGAAAACCTGGTTTTTTTCACATTGTTGTTTGAGGGAGCACAAAGTGTACCCTATGTCATAACGTGAAAATATTTCAATTGAATGTCAAACACAGTGGGACAATATAAGGTTATAAAAGATGCTATATAAATGTGAATTCATTATCTAGCAGTTGTAAAAAATTGCCTTTCACAGTTGAACGTGATGTAAGCTAGTCTTCTGATAATAAAGATAATTAAGTATGAGGAAGACCTTCCAGTACGTCCATTGCAATTTTTCACAGAAACTACATTGTCATCCTCACTGTATCTAAACAGCTCTTCAATCATTTCAGAATCACTGACTTCAGTGCTCAAGTAAAGAACGCTTAGTGTACAGTGTTGTATGAGATCAATACAGAACATGCCCTGTACAGTTCACTTCATCAGCTCAGATTGTTAATGTTTTATATCCAAGCTCAGACTGCTTGGCAGGACAGAACAGACAGAGCATTATGGTACATCTAATCCATTCCTCTACTTGTCCTCAGATTGTTTATTTTCAGTTTGAAAGAAAAGAAAGAGCTTTACTTTCAGTTTAAAAGAGTAGAGGGAGATTTACTCTATATCTAACACCATGCTGTACCTGTCCTAGAAGTGTGTGATGGGGACAGTGTAGAAGGAACTTTACTCTGTATCTAACCCCGTGCTGTCTCTGTCCTGGGAATATTTGATGGGGACATTGTAGAAGGAGCTTTACGCTAACAACATGCTGTACCTTGCCAAGGATACTTGAAATGGAAATTACCATGCTAATATCCCCCTTCATTTTGAATTGCACCAAAAAAACACAGAAAAATGAACACATCATTACTGTCATCATCAAGGAGACGAGAAGGAAACCTGATCATTCTATCCCATGTTTCAACGTTCTTACAAACCCTCTGAAGATAGTACACACAACACAGATTTCATTCAATTCAGCCTGGCTTCACCTCAGCAGCTCTTCTCTGTAATTACCATCCCACACGGCAGGCACAAAGTATAGTCAGAGGACAAGGCTGGCTATGCTTTGTGGTCTGTGGTTTTGTGCCTGAGGCGTAAGTGCAACCCATTCCCCCTTCTCCTTTTGAAAAAGAAATGCTTAATCTGTTTGAGACACTGCATTTTCAGAAAGTGCAAGGAGGGCATTTACTCCTTAGCAAAGAAAAAGGAGTCTGAACAGGATAGAAATCCAAAGGGAATGTAAAGGCACAGATACTCAAACTATTTGCAATAGTGTTCCAGGGTTAATATGATCACAATGCAGAGGAGTTTGCTTACAGATAAATAGAATTGAAAGGCAAAGAAGATATGTTACGGCACCTTATTTGTGTACTATGGACAGATTTGGACTGTATTTTGCTAAAAAGATATGGAGGTACTGGTGAAAGTTTAAAGAAAAGATTTAGAAGGCTGATAGTGGAATGGGGAGGAAGCAGCTATCAGGGAAACTGAACAGCCTAGGGCTTGTCCTCCAGAACAGACAAGAATGCTAGAAGCTATTAAAATTATAAAAGAAAACAAAACAGAAATTGCTGGAAAAGCTCAGCAGTCTGGCAGCATCTGTGAAGGAAAAAACAGAGTTAATGTTTCGGGTCCGGTGACCCTTCCTCAGAACCTGAAATGTTAACTCTGTTTTTTCCTTCACAGATGCTGCCAGACCTGTTGAGCTTTTCCAGCAATTTCTGTTTTGTTTCCTGATTTACAGCATCCGCAGTTCTCTCATTTTTTAAAATTATAAAAGGGTTTGATTGGATAAAATTAGGGGGGATGCTCCCACTTTTGGGAGATTTCAAAACTAGTCCATACATATGAAACTTAGTCAAATAAAATCTCATGTAATATGGAATTCAGAAGCTTCCTTATGCAGAAAAGTAGAGCTTATGACCTTATGGAATGTCTGAGGTGAAGAGCAGATGCACTTAAGTGGAAATTAAATAAGTACATGATGGAAAATGCAGTAGAAGATGATGCTGAAATGGTGAACTGAAGTAAACAGAGCAAATAAGATTCATAAGAAACATAAACTCTGGCAAAAACATTGAGCCAAATGGCCAGGTTCTGTGCAGTGCAATTGTGAGCAAGTGAGCAAGGTACACGAAACATATAGCTTAAAAAAATTAAAGGCAAAAATAGAAATTGCTGGAAAAGCTCAGCAGGTCTGGCAGCATCTGTGGAGAAAAATCAGAGCTAACGTTTCGGGTCGAGTGACCATTCCTCAGAACGGAGTTTTGACCCAAAATGTTAACGCTGATTTCTCTTCATAGATGCTGCCAGACCTGCCAAGCTTTTCCAGCAATTTCTATTTTTGTCTCTGATTTGCAGCATCCGCTTTCAGTTTTTATTTAGTTCAAAACATTAACTATTCCTCTCCAATAAACGAAAAATACTGCAGATAGTGGAAATTTGAAAGAAAGAGATTGCTGAAGAAACTCAGCTGGTCTGGCAGCACCTCCGGAGAGAGAGAAACAGAGTTATATGGACAGCCATGGTGGTAAAGTGGTATTATCACCAGACAAGTAATCCAGACCACCAGGGAACATGGATTCAAATCCCACCCTGGCAGATAGTGAAATTTGAGCTCAATAAAAATTGGCCATTGTTGATTGTCGCAAAAATTTGCCACCTTTTCCTTATCTGACTTACATGTGACTCCAGACCCACGGCAAAGTGGTTGGCTTGTAACTGCTCTCTAGGCAGTTAAGGTGGGGTAATAATAAATGTTGGCCTAGTCACAGATCCCACATGAATAAATTTTTAAAAGATAACATTTGCAGTCTAGTATAATTCTTCTTCAGAATTGGACCCTAACCATTACTCTCTCTCTCCACAGATGTTGTCTACCTGCTAAGTAGTCTGAGCACACTCTGGTTATACAACACCTGCACAGGTTAAGTGGCATGGGGAAGGAATTGCTACATGATGGAACACATCACCTATAACAGAGTCGAGGAGCTCCAGGCAACTCACAATCAATAGTCAGCCATGCCGTCCCCAACCGCTGCTCAAGTGCCCAACAAGCATTGAGCCCATTGTTCCTACCTCTGCAAAAAAACGGTCTTTAAATTCCTCCTCGTTGAAAGTCTCAGTCTCCAAGCGATCTAGGCACACAAAATAAAGACAAAGAATGGAAATGATCAGTTGAAAGCCTCCTGTTGGTCCAATTCACTGGAAAATATATGGAGCAAAGTAATGAAGACATGCAGATCAATGTAGAGCTGACAGAAGTAACTAGCAGCCAAAAGAAATCTGAGATAAGAGCTTGCTTAATTCATGGAGGAGTCCAGCTGCCATGGAGATGGGGTGGGGTGGAGGAGGCCAGATAACGCTATACACTGTGCCTCAAAGGGCAGAGTTTGCCCTAGAAAAAGGAGAACACTTTCATGCCTTTTGTTGGAGATTCCCAATTAAATCTTCGCATACCCCTGGGCACATAAAAGTAACCCTATGCCTCAAAGCTCCTTGAGCAAGAGAGCTCTCGTCAGTGCCTCACCTAACAGCATGCCTCATTGGTTGCCATAGTCCTACTGGACCACACAGCTGTTCTCTCATTAGACGGTCATAACTGGTAGAGGGAAAGTCATTGAGTCATACAGCATGAAAACAGACCCTTTGATCCGACTTGTCCATGCCGACCAGATAAACCAAATAAAACTAGTCCCACTTGCCAGCATTTGGCCCACATCCCTCTAAACCCTTCCTGTTCATATACACATCCAGATGCCTTTCAAATGTTGTAATTATATCAGCTTTCACCATTTCCACTGGCAGCTCATTCCATACATGCACCACCCTTTGCATGAAAACTCTGCCTCTTAGGTCCCTTTTAAATCTTTCCCCTCTCACCTTAAACCTACGCCCTCCAATTTTGGATTCCCCCACCCTGGGGAAAAGACTTTGTCTATTCACCCTATCCATGCCCAACATGATCTTATAAACTTCTATAAGGTTACCCGCCAACCCCTGATGCTCCAGGAAAATAGCTCCAGCATATTCAGCTTCTCAAACCCTCCAACCCTGGCAACATCCTTGTAAATCTTTTCTGCACCCTTTAAAGTTTCACAACATCCTTTCTCTAGCCGAGAGACCATAATTTCACACAGTATTCCAAAAGTATCTTAACCAATGTCCTGTACAGACGCAACATGACCTCCCAACTCCGATACTCAATGCACTGACTAATAAAAGCGAGCGTACAAAATACCTTCTTCACTATCCTATCGACCTGCGACTTCGCTTTCAAGGAACTATGAACCTGCACTCCAAAGTTGCTTTGTTCAGCAACACTACCCAGCACCCTACCATTAAGTGTATAACTTCTGCCCTGATGTGCCTTTCCAAAATGCAGCACCTCACATTTATCTAAATTAAACTCCATCTATCAATTCTCAGCCCACTGTCCCATCTGATCAAGATCTCATTGCACTCTGACGTAACCTTCTTTGCTGTTCACTTCACCTCCAATTTTGGTGTCGTAAACTTACTAACCATACTTCCTATGTTCACATCCAAATCATTTATATAAATGAGGAAAAGCAATGGATTCACCACTGACCCTTGTGGCACACTACTCGTCACAGGCCTCCAGTCTGAATAGCAACCCTCTGTCAACACCCTCTGTCTTCTACCTTTGACCCAGTTCTATATCCAAATGGCAAGTTCTGCTTCTATTCCATATAACCTAACCTTGTCAACCAATCATCCATGAGGAACCTTGACGAACATATCTTCCACTGCTCTACTCTCATCAATCCTCTTCATTACTTCCTCAGAAAACTCAATTAAGTTAGTGAGGCATGATTTTCCACGCACAAAGCCATGCTGACTATCCCTAATCAGTCCCTGCCTTTCCAAACACGTAAATCCTGTCCCTCAGCATCCCCTCCAACAACTTGCCCACCACCGATGTCTGGCTCACTGGTCTATAGTTCCCTGGCTTTTCCTTACGACCTTTCTTAAATAGTGGCACCACGTTAGCCAACCTCCAGTCTTCCAGCACCTCACCTGCGGCTATTGATGATACAAATATCTCAGTAAGGGGCCCAGTAATCACTTCCCTAGTTTCCCATTAGAGTCCTAGGGTACACCTGATCAGATTCCAGAGATTTATTCACCTTTATGCGTTTTAAGCCGTCCAGCACTTCTTCCCCTGTAATATGGACGTTTTTCAAACGGTCGCTATTTATTTCCCCATGTCCTATATCTTCCATGTTATTCTCCACAGTAAGCACTGATGCAAAATACTTGTTTAGTATCTCCCCCATCTCCTGCAGTTCCACACACAGGCAACCTTGCTGATCTTTAAGGGGCCCTATTCTCTCCCTAGTTACTCTTTTGTCCGTAATGTATTTGTAGAACCTGTTTGAATTCTCATTAACTCTATTGTCAAAGCTATCTCTCGTCCCCTTTTTGCCTTCCTGATTGCCCTCTTAAGTATACTTCTACTGCCTTTATACTCTTCTAGGGATTCATTCAATCTCTCGTGTCTATACTTCACATACACTTCCTTCTTTTTCTTGACCAAAACCTTAATTTCTCTAGTCATCCAGCATTCCCTATGCCTACCAGTCTTACCCTTCACACTAACAGGAGCATTGGCTGCTGGATTGACACCCCATTCCCCACATTAAACATTCACTTCCCCCAGTACTGCAGCAATTCATCTAGGCTCCGTACACAGCACCTTCCAAACTTTTGACCTTGACCACCTGGAAGGATAAGGGCAGTAGATGCATGGGAGCACTGCCACCTAGAAGTTAGCCTCCAAGCTTTGCAATATCCTGACTTGGAAATATGTCACTGTTCCTCAGTGGCACTGGGTCAAAACCACGGAACTTGCCATCTAACAGCGATGTGGGTGTACCTACCCCACATAGATTACAGCAGTTCAGGAATGAGGCTCACCTCTGATTTCTCCAGAGCTGTTAGGAGTGGGCAACATATGCTGGGCCTTAACAATGATGCTCACAAACCAAGAACAAACAAGAAAATTAGTAACAGGGCTGGATGAACACAGCAGGCCAAGCAGCATCATAGGAGCAGAG
>NC_063338.1:93079170-93146731 GCF_021869965.1 Rhincodon typus
CGGACCCAAAACGTTAACTCTGTTTTTCCCTTCACAGATGCTGCCAGACCTGCTGAGCTTCTCCAGCAATTTTGTTTTTGTTCCTGCTTTACAACATCCACAGTTCTTTCGGTTTTTATGATCTTATTGATGATGGAGAGAAGGGCCAAGTGGCCTACCGCTGCTGGTAAGTCTTATGTAGAGGTAGAGTTTTTTTTTTAATTATGAAAGGTTTTCACAGAATGGACAGAGAAAGCAATGTGCAAAATGCTGAGGGAACTTGAGAGAGTGAATTCTGTGGAAACAGCACAATCAGAAGTAACGCAAGATAGCCCCCAAGGGCCCAGACAGTGGTGAAAATGTGGAACACACTAGCGTAGGGAGTGGATGAAGTGAATAACACAGGTGCTTTTAAGACGAGGTGTGATAACTATGACAGAGAGAGAATGGAGGAATTTGTTGGTAGATTTACAGGAAAAATGATTGGGAGGAGGCTGAAGTGCATCATAAATAGCAACATGGACTGGTGAGGTCAAGTGGCATATATCTGTGCCGTGTATCTTATGTAAGACTATGTAATGTAATAGCATTCAGTTTTGTACAATCAAGGGACTTTACATTTTGCTCCCAACTTGCATCAGCCAGGGTCAGCCAATTATAGCTTATACAGTGTAATAGCCCTCAACACTTCCACAAAAAATGCCTCATCCTCAAGTCTCAACCTATGCTTACAGACCACTTTAAAATGGTACAACGTGCCAAAATTACAAAAGAGCTATTGTCGAATAAAACCTAAGACCTAACCACATGAGAGGATGGTGGGACAGGTGATCAAAGCTTGGTCAAAGAGGTTTGAAGGCATTGTAAGATCAGTGGAAAGATTTAGGTCAAATATCCTTAAGATCCAAGTAGGTATAGATGGAGTTACCAATGGCACAAGTTGGGGGATGAGAAAGAAGCCAGAATCAAAGGAATGTAGAGATCTTGGAGGTTTTTGGGGCTGGAGCAGAAGGGAAGGATTTGAAAGCAAAGATAAGAATGTGTAAATTCTTGGACCAGCATTCCCCATTGCACAATCTCCCCCATTCACATGGTGATCATCTCATGGATTCAGAGCAAGGTTGCCAGATGATGGCTAACAGAAGTGGTTGCATTAACTCTAGTACCCACCAATGGTGAAATGGGATTAGACTTGATCAAACTCACCTCCCTCATATCCATCACACAGCCTTTCATTCAATCAATTCAAAAACAACACAGCACAGAAGGAGACCATTCAGCCCATTGTGCCTGAGCCATTGTGTCCCATTTCACCTTGTCCTTCCCAGCACTTTGCAAGTTTGGCTCATTCACACATTAATCCAATTTCCCTTTTAAAGTTATTACTGAATCTGCTTTCAACACATTCCAGGCAGACCATTCCAGAATATAACAACTTGCTATGTATAAAAAAATTAATTTCACCTCTGTTTTATCTTGCCAATTATCTTAAATCTGTGTATCTTATGGTTTCTTAGCCAACCGCGAGTGGAAGCAACTTTTCCTTATTTACTCTTATCAGAAACCATTGTAATTTTGATCACCTTTATAACATTTCTCAGACAAGGTATAACAAACTCTCCATTTGAAGCAGTTCCTTCATGATCTCTGGGCTGTGGCACTTGCTGGGTTCAGTCAGTTTTTGTTATGTCTTCAGAAAAATTCAATTAAGAAAACATTGCTTGAAGACTTGGCTAAATTAGTGATATGTGAAGACTGAGTCATCGAGTGCCAGGAATACTTGACCCAGTCTGCAACCACAGAGACACTGTTACATGTGGGTTATGAGGGTGGAGAATGCCCACTCAACAACAAAACCTTGCATTTACAGAGTACCTTATCGTCGTAGACCAATCATCGAACAATATTTGATGCTCAGCCACAGGAGATATTAGATCAGGCAACCGAAAAGTTTGATCAGCAAGGTCGGTTTCAAGAAGTTTCCGAAAGGATGCAGAGATTTAAGGAGCAATTCTAGAGTTTTGGGTCCAGGCAGCTGAAGGCCAATTATAGAATGAAGCAAACTAGGGATGGGTAAGAGTGGGGCATGGAAAGTTACACTCTTCATTAACAGCATTAGAGCCCCTTTGATAATAAGAATACAATGCTAATCAATTCATCTGACCCAGGAAGGAAACAATTTAAACTATTCAATCTCATTGCTATGTATATGTAATTCACAGAATCGCAGAATAGTTATGCTGTGGATGGAGGCCAATCAGCCCATTGTGTCTGTGCTAGCTCTTCAAATCAGCATCATTACCTTGTGCCAATCTCAGGCCCTTGTGTGGGAAAAGGAGCAGATTATGGCAAAATGAACAGTGATTGCTTTGCAAAGAGTGAGGCAGCCTCCATTATTTTTAGAGATTTTGAAAAAAAGTTTCTGGCTTCTTTCTCTCAATGATTTTCCCTCTTAATTTACTTTCTGTACCTAACTGCATGTATGTTGGCTCTAATTCACTCTACTTGTTTCTTTGACATCCGTCTGTTTGTTTCTCAATCCTTAAATATAGTTTGGTTAAGAAGATAGACTACTGGTCACCTCATTCACCTAGAGTATCAGACGCCTTCACCATGCCTTTGTCAGCTCACAGTTGCAGAAGGTTACAACACAAATTATATTCCGTAAGAACGAAAGAAGTAGGAGCAGTAGGCCATATGGCCAGTCAGGTCTGTCCAATAAGATCATGGTTGACTTTCTGCCTTGAGGTCAATTTTCTGCATGCTTCCAAATCCCTTGATCCTCTGAGAATGAAAACTATCTAGCTCAGCCTCAAAAACATTCAATGGTCTGATATTATAACCCTCTAAGGGTAGAGAATTCCAAAGATTTGAGTGAAGACAATTCTCCTTATCGGAATCCAAAAGGATCAGCAGGATCTGGAGACTTTTTAAATTATCAGTTCATGGCACTTGGGCATCGCTGGCTGGACTAGCACTCCTTGCCCATTGCTAATTGCCCAGAGGGCAATTAGCGAGTCAACTACATAGCTTTGGGCTCAGTGTGGGCCAAGCCACATAAGGATGCCAGATTTCCTTTCCTGTTAGAACAGTAGTGAACCAGATGAGATTTGACAACGATCAACAATGTTTACATGGCTACAACAGCAGGGTGGCACAGTGGCTCAGTGGTTAGAACTGCAACCTCTCAGCGCCTGGGACCTGGGTTCAATTCCACCCTCAGGTGACTGTCTGCATGGAGTTTGCACATTCTCCCTGTACCTGCGTGGGTTTCCTCTGAGTGCTCCAGCTTCCTCCCACAGTCCAAAGATGTACAGGTTGGTGGATTGTCATGCTAAACTGCCCATAGTGTCCAGGGATATGCAGGCTAGGTGGGTTAGCCATGGGAAATACGGGATAGGGTAGGGGTGTGGTCTGGGTGGGATACAAATCAGATTAGAATAGCTTGATAGTTGTTTATGACATGATGGGCCAAACAGCCCTTTTCTGTGCTATGGATCTCTATGACTCTATGCCACACAATAGCAAGATCTAGCCCATAAACTGGGATGATTTAACATGATGAACCACCTCAAATTGTGGTTCAATTTTACCGAAGGAATGAATGGATAAGGAGCTGCTTCATTTGCAACGACACCAGCATCACAGCAACAATTCCTCTCCAATTCACAGGGAAGCGTCCATTCCACAAGGGACTCAGAAAAACAGTGTGTGTGGCAGCTGTTCTGTTCTATATACTTCAGCCCTAGACCAGTTGTTCTGTACTTGCTACACAGTTTTAGGCAATCTACTGCCAATAAATGACACCTAAATTTACAAAACTCACCTCCCTTCAAGCATCCCACAACCCCAAAAAGAAAAACATTTTAATTCCCACAAGCGGTGATTTATCAGGTATTCTGCTTGGCACTTTGCAGATAGTTGCAGTAAACATTTAAGAAAAAATAGGAAGCCTGGTATTTTTTGTAGCACTTATCACAGCCACAAACTGTTCCAATATGTGTAGTGCACAATGAAGTACCTCTCAATATCATTGTTGGTGTAAAGTAGGAAAAAGTGTGAAGTAGGCGGCCATCCGCACACAGACGGTTCCCATGAACAGCAAGGTGGCAAGGCCAGAACATTTGTCTTAGCATCAGTGGGCGAGAATCTTCTTCAAAATAATGTCCATGTGGTCATTGGCACCGTCCATGAGGCAGGTCAGGCCTTGGTTTAATGGCATCTCTGACAGTGTAGCACTCCCTCAGTCCTGGGGGTGGAATAACCAGCCTGGATAGTGCACTCAAGACTTCAGAGCGAGACTTAAACCCACACCTTCTAACCCAGTGGACAGATTGCTTACAATTGAGCTGATCATGCCATTTTTTTTGTACACTCAGAGGATTGGGCATTACTGACTAGGTCAGCATTTATTGCCCATCTTTAATTGCCTTGGAGAAGGTGGTGGCGTGCTACCTTCTTAAACTGCAGTCCCTGGGGAGTAGAAACCTCCACAGTACTGCTAGGAAGGGACTTCCAGGATTTTGAACCAGGGGCTGTAAAGAAACAGCAATACAGTTCAAAGTCAGGATAGTGTGCAGGTTGAAGGGGTACAGCTCCCATGCAGTTACTACTCTTGTCCTTCTAGATGGTTGAAATTGGGGATTTGAAAGGTGCTGTCAGAGAAACCTGGGCAAGTTATTGCTGTGCATCTTGCAGATAGTACACCCTGCTGTCACTCTTTGTCAGTGATGGAGGCAGTGAATGCTGATGGGGTGCCAATCAATTATGGAGATGAAGGGCAGGGTAATATAAATCAAACCAATTCAGTTCTCCACGCACATCCACACGTACTATCAGCATGGACTACATAATGGCAAAGTGCCCGAAAACAGCCCCCTCCAACCCATTCATATAATTGTGCCAGCTCTAACAGAGTTCATCAACATCACGCATTCAGCAAGCAAACCCAGAAGTGTTTTATTCTACACTGGAGTAGGAGGATAATGGAAGAGCTTACCCATATTTATCCTCCTGCAAAAATTAATGGAAAGAGACTGCTGCTTGCTATGTGTAAATTGGCTGCTGTGTTCACCTACTCTGGGACATCCCAATGATGTGAAAGGTATGACTCGAGTACAGAAGCTCTCAGGAAGGGTCACTTGACCCGAAAAGTTAACTCTGATTTCTTTCCACAAATGCTGCCAGACCTGCTGAGCCTTTCCAGCAATTTCTGTTTTTGACACGAGTACAAGTTTGGTCTTTTTAAATGGGTCACATGACATCTTTCCCTTTCATACCTGAAAGAGTATTGGCTGTAGCATAGCTGGAGGCACTCTCACCTCTCACTCAGAAGGTAGCTTGTTCAAGTCCCATGCCGGGACTTGAATACACTATTTTGGCTGATACCTCACAACAGAATTCTCTGGTATGGATGCAAAAGATGCGACAACAGTATTCTGAAGCACACCGAGACCATTCGTGCCAATGTCCTGAGCCAATATTTATTCATTAGCAAAGATGCCTAAAAAAATTATTATCTGGTCATTACCACATTGTTATTTGTGGGAGCTTGCTGTGTGCAAATTGGTTGTTACTTACCACATTTCCTACACTACAACAGCTACGCTTTGGAGGTAGTTAATTGGCTATAAAGCACTTTGGGACAGTCTACAGGTTTCTTCCCTGTCTCTTCAATTTTATCCGTGTTTATTCAGGGAGAGAAAACAGATTTCATGACTAATAATCATAAGATCCTCACCTCTACTCAACGTAGCACCATTTTCCTTATAGTCAAGAATCTCTGCATCTTTCCTTTCCAAGAGCAACATCAGGTCCCGAGTCTGCCTGTGCAAAGCCTGCATTATATTCAGTAATGGGCAGATCATGTGATGAGATACCTAGAGATGGTACAGGGGGAATGAAAGGGGTTACAATTCAGGTCTACCGTGCTATCTCCATGTAACAGTCAAACATGGTGTAATGATGTCTAGTGCAATATTGCTCAAAATGACTCGAAAACCTGTTACATTCATCATTAACATTAACAGAACTGAAGTACAATAAAGGCTATTCACCCCATTAGATGAGTCTTGGTTCTCTTAGAAGTGTTCCTAGTTAGTCCCATTTCCCTCAACTTTCCCCATCTAACCATAAAAACATTGTCTTGCTCTTGGGATATGGGCATCAGTGACAAGACAACATTTATTATTATCCGAAGTGGCTTCTCAAAAAGGTGGTTGAGAGATACCTTCTTGAACCACTGCAGTCCATACGGTCAAGATATCCCAAAGTACAGTTAGGTAAGGAGTTCCAGAATTTTGAACTAGTGACAATGAAGAATATATTTTTGTTCAATCAACCCTCGGCTTACAAATTCTCTCTGTTCTTTGAAGGGTGATTTGTTTTAAGGTAGGGAGTTTAAAAGGCATTTCTTCATTATGGACCACAATAGTTGGGACATACCAATGTCTCCTCTATGTTTTCTTTGTCAGATATCGGTCAGTTGGTTACACTTTCACCTCTGAGTCAGAGGTTCAGCCATTCCAGAACACGAGCACAAAAATGAAGACCAACGCCTCGGTGCAGCACTAAATGAGCACGGTCAGAAGTACAATCTTTCAAGTAAGACATTTAAGCCCTTTCAAGTGGATAAACAAGATGTCATGGCCACTATTTGGAACAGAAGCAGAGGAGTTCTTTCTGGTGTGTTTGATCCTGACTGCAGGAAGATTATATAGTCATTACATTGCTGTTTGTGGATCCTTAAGTCAATTTGTGAAGAATACACTAAGACAAGAATGGTTTGGCAGAGATTGTTTGTTGTTTACCACTGAGCTTACATCACCACTTGAAACAATTATCCCTCACCCCAGTGCTGACACATAGAATCCCTACAGTGTGGAAGCTGTCCATTCAGCCCATCGAGTCCACAGTGACCCTCCAACAAGCATCCCACCCAGTCCCACACGCCCGATCCTATTCCTGTAACCCTGCATTTTCCTGGACACTACAGGCAATATGGTACGGCCACTTGACCTAACCTGTACATCTCTGGACTGTGGTAGGAAACCAGAGCACCCAGGGGCAGCCGACGCAGACATGAGGAGAATGTGTAAACTCCACACAGTCACCTGAGGATGGAATTGAACCCGAGTGCCTGGCATTGTGAGGCAGCAGTGCTAACCACTGAGTCACTAAGCACATGCCACCTGGACTGGATCTTCTTTACACGTACATCTAAGTATTCTTTTGACAAAACAAATTTGAACAAGACAAAACAAATTTTACAGAGGTTTTACAGACTAGGAAGTTTGAGTTATAAGGTGAGGCTGGATAGGCTGCGATTTTTTCCTCTGCAGCGTAGGAGATTGAGAGATGACAGTATAGAAGTTTATAAAATCATGAGGGGCATAGATAAGGTGAATGGTCTTTTCCTCAGGGCAGGGAAGTCCAAAACTAGAGGGCATAGGTTTAAGGTGAGAGGAAAAAGATTTAAAAGGGACCTGACGGGGAACACAGAGGATGGTGTGTATATGGAATGAGCTGCCAGAGAAAGTGGTTGGGGCGGATACAATTACAACATTTAAAAGATATTGGACAGCTTCATGGATAGGAAAGGTTTAGAGGGGTATGGGCCTAGTGCAGGAAAATAGAACTAGTTCAATTTAGGAAATCTTGTCAACAGAGCTGTGTTGGGCCAAAGGGTCTGTTTCTGTGCTATATAACTCTGTAACTAAATGAAAATAAGCTCGCTTCATATGGGACACTACAACATAACTCAAACTTTCAAAAGAAGCTTAGAGAACATTTAAATTAAAATGTTTTTCTAAGGTTTATCTGCATTTCAGCACCCGCAGTGCCCATTGATTATGAAAATTATACGTAATCACGTACTCTTCTTTAAAACCAAAAAATAATTATCCAAATTAAATTAATTAAAAAAGCCCATTTGGGCAATGTAACTTTAGAGAAAATTAATGGCTATATTGCACCCCAGCCCCTGCAGCGTCCACCTGTCAAACATGCCAGTGGTTACAACATGCTGTCTCTCAAAGGGCACATGGGCACACTTGTGTCACAAGACAGAGACAAGAAGTTGGGAATTACAAACCCTTTCATGGTCCACTACCAGGATCTATTGACAGCTATCTTAGCTACGGTCAGGAGCGGACCAACAAGGTGGCCTCAGACTTGACCCCAACCCTTCTGTGCCAGGCGCGCAAAGATGAGAAGGATGGGACTTAAAAGCAACCAAGAAGACAGTAGCAAGTTTCTTAAGAACCCAAAAGAAAGGAGGTCCAATCTCCCATTATGCACACACATATGGTCAACAGGTTCAACAGCATCACGGTCTCGGTGTGCTTCAGAATACTGTTGTCGCATCTTTTGCATCCATACCAGAGAATTCTGTTGTGAGGTATCAGCCAAAATAGTGTATTCAAGTCCCGGCATGGGACTTGAACAAGCTACCTTCTGAGTGAGAGGTGAGAGTGCCTCCAGCTATGCTACAGCCAATACTCTTTCAGGTATGAAAGGGAAAGATGTCATGTGACCCATTTAAAAAGACCAAACTTGTACTCGTGTCAAAAACAGAAATTGCTGGAAAGGCTCAGCAGGTCTGGCAGCATCTGTGGAAAGAAATCAGAGTTAACTTTTCGGGTCAAGTGACCCTTCCTGAGAGCTTCTGCACTCGAGTCATACCTTTCACATCATTGGGATGTCCCAGAGTAGGTGAACACAGCAGCCAATTTACACATAGCAAGCAGCAGTCTCTTTCCATTAATTTTTGCAGGAGGATAAATATGGGTAAGCTCTTCCATTATCCTCCTACTCCAGTGTAGAATAAAACACTTCTGGGTTTGCTTGCTGAATGCGTGATGTTGATGAACTCTGTTAGAGCTGGCACAATTATATGAATGGGTTGGAGGGGGCTGTTTTCGGGCACTTTGCCATTATGAACCAGCTTAATTTACAATTGTACAGAACTGCTGCATGCAGTCCACCCCATATCCTCTCTTACAGACTCTCACATGGACAGACCTCCACTGGGGTCCGCTACAACCTGGGGGTAGAAAGGCACCTTAGGGAGTGTCCAGGAAGTGAATAAAAGAGAAGAATGTGCAGCGGCAGTCCATACAGTAAACTTCTCTAGCATTGCATGGAAAGACATGGAGGAAATCTGAATGAATCAGCTCAGGATGTGGGGCAAGAGTTCCTGAGGGAGGCTCAGAAACCCAGGGCCAGAGTAAATTTCCTTCTGAGAAGGGCTACATTCAGATGGGATTCATAAAAACAGAGAAAAATAGTAGGAGTAGATCGTTCGGCCCTTCGAGCCTGCTCTGCCATTCATTATAATCAGGACAGATCATCCAACTCAATAGCTGGTTTGTCATCTTTAAAATATTAACTTATGTATTTACGTTTTTGTTTTAAGAATCAAAGTTTCATTGGTGTTGCTATTTAACCAAACTCATCATATCATACCAACAGTCAGTAAGCATCAAGGGAGGTTCATACAATACAAGAGGCATAGGGAAGGCTCAACACAAACAGGATACAACTGTCTACAAAAGGGGCAACCATAATGTACCACTAAAGTTAATAGTCTCTATCAAGAATTCGTTAAGTTTAGCGAGACACTCTGTAATGGCAGACATAAATCCGGTAAGGGAAATGAACTGCATTCTAAACTCAAATGTTTGCAGAGTCCTTAGTGGATTGTAAGAAATCGATCTTATTTATTTTTCGGGTTTTTTGACTGTGGACTCAAATGGGGGGGAACTAAAGCACTTTTAAAAGCCAAAGGATTGTTTGAAAGATTGCTGCACTTTTTAAAAGCAAATAACTTAACACTTATTATGAATACCATGAACACTGCAGTTTGCTCATGTAGTAGTGGAAGTCTGTTTTGCTGATGACTTGGAGCCAAGGGATATGTACAAATAGAGATGTGGCCGGCAACAGGGAGCTGATCGATCTGTTCGCGAATGACCAGTTATCAATGACAAAAGCCTTCTGCTGCCAACAATTACGTGATTGGCTCCCAGCTAGGTGAACAGCTTGAGGGGTGGAAATCTTTTGGGTGACACCATCAGGCAACTGAAGGAGAAGGAGCTGCTTTGGCTTTGCAGTAAAACAGCACTTCAAACCTGATGATAGCTTTTTTATTTCTCATTTTCACTTGCTGTAAGCTGTGACTTTTAATTGATAAGTCAAAGTAAATGTGAACAGTCAGCCTGTGCCTCCTATAAACAAGTGAAAGCATTTGGAGAAGAAAGATGAAGAGACAGCATTCTGATCAGCATGAGGATTATCTCAGCAAGCCCCATGCACAGGGACCACTGACGTGCCTTCTCTGTCTTCCCCTCCATCCACAACACCCATGCTTGTTTGTGTCTGTCTTTTTCTGTATGGAGCAGTGGAGTTTGTAAGGGAGTTAGAGTTTAACTAGTTTGGTATATTCCAATGGTTCACAATTGTTCAACTTGTAGATTGATTGTTTATTACAAATGAATAGATTCTATCATTAGGGGAGGCGATGGCCTTGTGGTATTATCACTGGATTATTAACCCAGAAACTCAGCTAATGTTCTGGGGACCAGGATTCGAATCTTGCCACGGCAGATGGCAGAATTTGAATTCAATAAAAAACCTGGAATTAAGACTCTACTAATGACTACAGAATGATTGATAATCGGCCATCTGGTTCACTAATGTCCTTCAGGGAAGGACATCTGCCATCCTTACCCAGTCTGGCCTACATATGACTCCAGGCTCACCAGCAATGTGGTTGACTCTAAACTGCCCACTGAAATGGCCTAGCAAGCACTCGGTTAATACTGGTTGCTATGAGGTTTCAACTTGGCAGCAACCTAGGCACCGGAAAAGACAATAGCAGAAACAATCCTGTTGACCCTGCAAAGTCCTCTTTACTAACATCTTGGGGCTAGTGCCAAGATTTGGAGAGCTGTCTCACAGACAGGTCAAACAACAGCCTGATGTAGTCACATTCATGGAATTATACCAGTCAGACATTGCCCCAGACACCACCATCACCATCCCTGGATATGGCCTGTCCCACCAGCAGGACAAATCCAGCAGAGGGGACGGCACAGTGTTATACAGTCGGGAGGAAGTTGCTCTAGGAGTCCTCGACATTGACTCTGGACCCCATGAAGTTCTCATGGCTTCAGGTTAAACATAGGCAAGGAAACCTCGTGCTGATTACCACGTACCGTCCTCCCTCAGCTGATGAATCAGTACTCCTTCACGTTGAACAACACTTACAGGAAACACGGAGTGGCAGAAGTGCAAAATGTACATGAATGATCGAGCTGGTCAGCTCCTAAAGGATGTAGCTGGGTCTGCGGCAGGTGGTGCGGTAGCCAACAAGAAGGAAAAACATACTTGACCTCATCCTTACCAGTCTTTCAGCTACAGATTCACCTGTCCATCCCAGTATTGATAACAGTGACCACCGCACAGTTCTTGTGGAGACTAACTCCCACCTTCACATTGACAGTATCCTCCATCATGTTGTGTGGCACTATCACCGTGCTAAATGGGACAGACTTCACACAGATCTAGCAACTCAAGACTGGACACCCATAAGGCACTGTGGGCCATCAACAGCTGCAGAATTGTACTCCAGCACAATCTGTAACCTCATGGCCTGGCATATCCCCCACTCAACCATTACCATCAAGCTAGGGGATCAACCCTGGTTCAATGGAGAGTGCAGGAGGGCATGCCAGGAGCAGCAACAGGCATACTTAAAGATCAGGTGTCAACCTGGTGAAGACACCAAATAGGACTACTTGCACGCCAAATAGCATAAGCAGCAGGTGGTACACAGAGCGAAGTGAGCCCATAATCAGTGGATCAGATCTAAGCTCTGCAGTCCTGTCACAGCCACTCATGAATGGTGGTGGACAATTAATCAACTCACTGGAGGAGGAGGCTCCACAAACATCCCCATCCTCAATGAAAGAAGAGCCCAGCACATCAGTGCAAAAGTAACGCAAATATTTGCAACAATCTTCAGCCAGAAGTGCCAAGAGAATGATTCATCTCAGCCTTCTCCAGTGATCCCTGCCATTACAGATACCAGTCTTCAGCCAATTCGATTCACTCCATGTGATATCAAGAAACGGTTGGAGGCATTGGATACTTCAAAAGGTATCCAGGGCCCTGACAACATTCCAGCAATAGTACTGAAGACCTGTGCTCCAGAACTTGCTGCTCCCTACCCAAGCTCTCCCATTACGGTTACAGCACTGGCATCTACCTAACAATGCAGAAAATTGTCCAGATATGTCCTGTATACAAGAAGCAGAACAAATCCAACCTGGCCAATTACTGCTCCATCAGTCTGTGCTTGATTATCAGTAAAGTGATGGAGGGTGTCATCAAGCAGCACCTGCTCAGCAATAACGTGCTCAGTGACGCCCAGTTTGGCTTCCGCCAGGGCCACTCAGCTCCTGATCTCATTACAGCCTTGGTTCAAACATGGACAAAAGAGGTGAATTCCAGAGGTGAAGGCAGAGTGACAGCCCTTGACATCATTCAACCAAGTGTGGCATCAAGGAGCTCTAGCAAAACTGGAATCAATGGGGTCAAACTTTCCGCTGCTTGGAGTCTTTTGTGGCAGAGAGAAAGATGGTTGTGGTTGCTAGAGGTCAGCCATCTCAGCTCCAGGGCATCTGTTCAGGAACTCCTCAGGGTCGTCTCCTGGGCCCAACTAACTTCAGCTGCTTCAATGACCTTCCCTCCATAAAGTCAGAAGTGGGGATGTTCACCGAAGATTGCACAATGTTCAGCACCATTCGTGACTCCTCAGATACTGAAGCAGTCCCTGTTCAAATGCAACAAGATCTGGACAATATCCAGGCTTGGGCTGACAAGTAGCAAATAACATTCATACCACACAAATCCCAGACAATGACCATCTTCAATAAGAGACAGTCTAATCACTGCCTCTTGGTATTCAAACGTGTTGCTATCACTGAATCTCCCACGATCAACATCCTTGGGGATACCATTGACCAGAAACCCAACTGGATTCACCACTTAAACACAGTGGTTACAAGAGGACATCAGTGGACAGGAATACTGCAGTGAGTAACTCACCTCCTGATCTCCCAAAGCCTATCTACCATTTATAAGGCTTAAGTCAGGATTGTGACAAATACTCCCCATTTGCCTGGATGGGTGCAGCTCCAACATCACTCAAGAAGCTTGTCACCATCTCGCACAAAGGTGCCACTTGATTGACAGCACATCCACAAGCATTCACCACTCCAGAGATACTCAGGATGCACCAAATGTAATTTACAATTGGATTTCTGGTGATATTATTGCACCTGCTTTAGCCAACATCAGCCATGCAGCACAGAATGTGCCTGAGCCACCGAAGGGAAACTCTGGGGATCTGTCTAATGTGGAAATGAGCCAGACAGAGAAAGAAAAGTTGGAAATGCCATCCTTGGACAGCACTGATTTGGTTGATTCAAAATGTGATAGTGAGTACAGTTGCTATTCTTGGCCTCAGTATGATGGAGAGATGTATAGCATGGTTTTGTTTTGCTAGGACATGCTCCTTGTGGCTGTCCAAACACCATGATGCTCCAAATGGGAAAACAGCCCACTGATGATCTACTGTACATATTATATCCCAATATCCAAGCATATTCTTGGATGGCACGGAAGCTCAGTGGTTATCATTGTTGCCTCACAGTGCCAGGGACCCGGGTTCAATTGTCTGTGTGAAGTTTGCACATTATTCCTGTATCTGTGTGAGGTTCCACCGGATGCTCCAGTTTTCTTCCAAATTCCAAAGATGTGCAAGCTAGGTGAGTTAGCCAAACATGGGGTTACGGGGATAGGGTTGGGCAGCTAGATCTGGGTGAGATGGTCTTTGGACGGCTGGTGCAGACTCGATGGGCCAAATGGCCTGCTTCCACACCGTAGGGATGCTATGATTCTATGCAAGATCTAGGCCCTTCTTCAGATTTTCTGAATTTTATGAAGAAGGGTCCAGACCCGAAACGTCAGCTTTCCTGCTCCTCTGATGCTGCCTGGCCTGCTGTGTTCATCCAGCTCTACACCTTGTTATATCAGATTCTCCAGCATCGGCAGGTTCTACTATCTCTGTAATATTTCAGGCTGACCAGTTTTCTCCATTTCTGACGACAGATCATCGACCTGAAACAACAACTCAATTTTTTTCACTCTCTCTCTCTACCCCCACAGGTGCAACCTGACCTGCTGAGTTTCTCCAGTCTTTTCCTGGCTCTTATTTCAGATTTCCAGTACCTGCAGTATTTTGTTTTTGAAGAGAAGTGGAACAGTGTTCAGACATTGTAACATAAAATCACTCACCAGCATGCTTATAAAACAAAGTACATAAATGTGAAGCAAGGTGCAGCTGGCCGACAAGAATGAATAATTATGAGGCTTTTGGCAGCAAATAAACTGAGGTTTATAAAAGCATCTCAAAATCAAATAACGTAAAGTTTCACATTTTTTAGTATTTGGTCACTTCAGTCCCAAGTTCCTCTAAAATCAACATCGGCTGCAATCTTTCTATTGGATGTGGTCAGTCTCCTGGGCCTCAATGACCACACGAGTCTGGACGAAACACAGCCAACGGTACAACATGCCTCCTCCTCATAGGCGTCGCCGCAAGTTAATATCTTACCACTAACCTCCCTCAATGTTGACCAATAGTGTTGGCCGTGGCTCAGTGGGTAACTCTCTCGCCTCTGAGTCAGAGGTTTGTGGGTTCAATCCGAATTCAGAGACTCGGACTCAAAATCCAGGCCAATGCCGTACTGAGGGAGTGCTGCACTGACAGAGACCTGCATGAGACTTTACACCAGGGCACTATCAGCCCTCTTGGATGAGAACAAAGGATTTTGCATTTCTCTTGCCATGGAGTTTGCCAGGTGCACAAATCAATAGTTATACCTCAATCCATGTCTCTTTAAGAAACATAACTTATAGTTATCACACTGTGGGATTCCCCTGTGTGCAAACTGGCTGCTGCATTTCCTACTTGACAACAGTGACATTTCAGAAGTGCTTTGGTGGCTTTAAAATGTTTTGAGTTTGTGGGAAGCTGCTTTCCTCAAGTCAACTTAGGAGCTGGACTCAGCTATTCAGACTTTTACCATTTAATTCTGAACATGATTGATGATGGCTGGAGGTTGAGAGTGGGGTTTTATTGTATCTGGTACAACACTGAGGAAAATAGTTGACTGAAAAGTTCTTTTGGGGCTCACTTAACACAGCCATTCATCTCTTCACTAAGAAAACACCTACTTGCTCTTGTACTTTGGATTACTTCAGTCTTCAATAGCAATTGTTCCTTTACAACTGGGGCATCTAAGTCAACAAGCTGATCTCTTTGGCATTCCTCATTTTCGTCTTTCCAATACTGATAGCCGTGCTTTCAGTTTCCTCGGCCTTAAGCTTTGGAACCTGGAATTCCCTCTTGCAACATCACCACTTCTCAATCTCTTCCCTCCATCTCCAAGACAGTCCTTAAACTGATCTCTCTGAAGTAGTAATTTGGAAATATGGCATGTGATAGAGAGGAGTGGGGTGATGCTTGGTCACTTTTTTTGTCTGACAGCGTTCTTGTGAAGCACCCTGGGAGGTTTCAATCATTAAGAGGTGCTACATAAATGTAGATGGTCATAGACTTAGTTTTAGATTGTACTCCAGAGCACAGAGAGGTCACAGTTTCCATTATCACATCCAGGTATATGCCAGCAGCAAACTAAAGACTTTTAAGCAGCCAATTAGCACCAGATCAGCTGTCTTTCAATCAGAATCATTTGCCAACCAATCTTTTCACATGCAGCATAAATTGCTATTCCCTTTGAAATTTGAAATTTGAAATTCTTGTATCTATCCTGATCAGTGCAAGATAAAAAATTTCAACTGCATGTCTCGCTTTTCAGCAAATCTGACATTGTGCACTAACAAGGTAAGGCATGTTTTACGCAATGCAAGATCGAGAGTTTTGAACTCAAAATCTGTGTGTTGGTTTTCCACAAATGTACCCATCAAAGAATATCAGTACAAGGAGAGTTTCCATTGAAATGTAGGAGCCATTCAGCTTAGCGAACTTGTTCCACCTTTAAGGGTTGTAGTCAGTCATTAAATTCTAAGTCTTTCACCCACACAATCTCCAAATCTCTTTACGTCACTGGTATTCAGAAACCTCCATCTCTATTTTAAAATATACTTCACAGCCATCAGAAGTAGAGAATTCCAAAGGTACACCACCCAGCTGAGTAAAAAATCATCTTGGTCCGAAATTGCTTCTCCCTCAGTTTAAAATTCTGCCTTCTGGTTACGGAATCCTCAAATGGGGCAAACATCTGCATCTACCCTTTCGAAATTCAAGAGAATAAGAGTCCAGTTTACCCCAATTTCTCTTCATAGGACAGTCCTTTCATTCTGGGAACAAGTCTGGTGAAATTTCACTACACTCCCTCTATGGCAATAAAATTTTTCCTGAAATGACAAGTACTCCAAGAGCATTCTAACCGTTCTACAACTGAAGCAAGACCTAGCACTATTGCATGCTAATTGTCTTGCAATATAAAGGTTAACTTAACATTAACATTCTTAATTGTTTGCTCCACCTTCGTGTTAGTCTTCAGTGACTTATTGATGAAGACACCTGTCTTTTTTGTATACTTTCTAACCGTTTAAAAAATACTCTGCACATCTGTTCTTTCTACCTGTGCAAAGATGGTGGGCTGATGGTCCTGTACAGTTCTATGTTCAAAGTGGGTAACCTCACATTTTTCCACATTACATTCCATCTGCCATGCTCTTGCGCACTCACTGTGTCCAAATCCTCCTGAATGTCAATTCACTATCAAGTGTACTGCTACCAAAGATTAGATAATAACTGTAGCCTGTTGCTGTTCAGTGTTTGGCCAAGAGCTGCTCTGGAAATGTCGTTGACAAGTAACGAAAAGCAGTAGCAAAACAACTGAACATTTCCTGTGCACGGTGTTGGTGAGGTCGGACCTGGAGTACTGTGTACAGATTGGAAGCAGCTCAAAAAAGATTTGCTAGGCTGATCCCTGGGTGAAGGGGTTGACTTATTGAGAACAACAGAATAGGTTAAGCCTTAATTCCTTTGAGTTTAGAAGAATGAGAAATGAATGTATTGAAATGTACCAGATTCTGAGGGGCTTGACAGGGTAGTTGTTGAGAAGATGTTTCCGTGAGTGGGGTAAGCTTGAGCTAGGGGACAGAGTTACAGAATAACGCTCACTTAAACTGAGAACATCTTCGCTCAGAAAACATGGAATGTCTGGAATTCTCTGGCCCAGAGAGTTATAGAGACAAGTTCACCAAAAGTATTCGAGGAGGTCGAAAGATCTTTGGAATAGAGCGACTGAGGGCTATAAGGAGTTGACACAAAAGAGGAGTTGAAGCCTGGGACAGGTCAGCCACAATCTTGTAGAATGGCCTATTCCTGACCTGCTCAACATTTCAATGGTCTTTGCATTCTCACTCTGATTCTGCTATCCTCAGCCTCCTACAATGTTTCAATGAAACTAAAGGAACAATGCCTCAATTTTCTGTTAGATACTTTGCGGCCGTCTGAACTCAATACAGAGACAATATCAGATCACTGTATAACCCCTGAATGATCGAATAGTTTACAGCACAGAAGGATGACATTTGCTCCGTTGAGCGCAGGCCAGTTCCCTGCAAAAGAAATTTAGCTAGTCTCACCCGCTCGGCCCTTTTCCCACGCCCTGCATTTTCTTTCCGTTCGGGGCTTATCAATTCCCTTTCCAAAATCACAACAGAATCTGACTCCACCACACCCAAGGGCCGTGCATTATAATCACTGACTGCGTAACAATACATTTTGCTCGTGTTGTCATTGCTTCTTTTACCAATACCCCTAAAACAGTGCCCTCTGTTCCTATTGGTAAAAGGATCAAGAACCAATCCTTCACTATCTCCCCTGTACAGACCACCCTTTGATTCTGAACACCTTTGGCAATTCTCCTTAAAGAAGAGAATATTGAGAGGTGAAGAATTCAATTCAGGTCAAGCAGCAACCTCTTCAACTTGCAAAGACTGAAAGCTTGCACAAAAGATTAGTAAACAGCTGCTGGGTGAACTCTGCTTTACGCTCTCATAGCACATACTCTGGAGGCCGTTCAGTTGCTTGTTGATCATTTTGCCCTAGCCTCATATCACTTAGGCCTCCCAATAAATCTTATAAAGACAAGGATCTTGTATCAACCCGCCCCTGGCCACGTACACCAAGACCTCACAGTCGTTATCAACAACACATCCTCTTCAGTACTCTCTCCGAGAACACTGCACCGTTTGACAAACATCAACCATCACCTGGAAAATGCAAGTTCAGCATTTGACAGGCTAATTCAGAAAATTTGGAGATGAAACAGGGATACAATGGTGTTGTGGTAATGTCCCTGGAGGAGCAAGCCAGAGGCCCAAGTTAATACACTAGGGACAGAAATTGAAATATCATCATGGTTGATGCTGGATTTGAATTTAATTCATAAATCTGGAATTATAAGCTAGTCTCAGTAATGGTGGCCGCGAAAACGACCAACAATTGTGAAAATGCATTTGGCTTACCAACCTGCTTTACTGAAGAAAATCTGCCATCCTTAATTGGTCTGGCCTATATATGACACCAGACCAACAACAGTGTGGCCAACGCTGAAATGGCCAAGCAAGTAATTCAGTTCAAGCATAAGTGAGATGGGGAACAAATGCCAGTTACACTTGCATCCCATGAAAGAATAAGGGGAAAAAAGCAAGGAGTTTAACTCAGAACACAGATCAAAGTTTACGAGGCAATGCTTCTTAATCGTTTCTCATGTAGGTATTACATAAAGCTACAAAGAACATCAAATCATCACTGTCTAAAGTCTACATGCAACAAAAGCAGCAAAAGTACACCAAGGTTCTGGCAAAGTGTTGTCTACATGGCATCAAACGCATGCTCATCAGAGCTCAGCTTTGCTGGGTCAAACACGTGTTTCAGACAGAGGACTCCCAAATATCAAATGCAGAATCCGACAGTCATATGAGCCCAGGGACCCACATTACAAGATCTCTCAAGCTTTGACAAAAAGGCAATCTGAAAGCCAAGCTCAAAACTCACAAGTTGGATCTTAACACACATAACATTCACACCGCACAAATGCTAGGCAATGACCCACAAGATACAATCAAATCACCGCACCTTGACATTCAATGGTGTTACCATCACCAAATCCCCCACTATCAACAACCTTGGGGATACCATTAATCACAAACTCAGTTGGACTCGCCCTATATTCACAGTGACTACAAGAGCAGATCAGAGGCTAGGAATACTGTGGAGAGTAGCTCACCTCCTGATGCCCCCCATAGCCCATCCACCAACTACAAGGCACAAGTGAGGAGTCTGATGGAACACTCTCTGCTTGCCTGGATGAGTACAGCTCCAACAACACTCTAGAAGCTTGACAGGTATGGACTAGTTGGACCAAAGGGTCTGTTTCCATGCTTATGACTCCATGACCATTCAGGACAAAGCAGCCCACTTGAGCGGCACTACATCTGTAAGCAACCACTCACTCCTCTAGCAGCAGCGGGTACTATCCACAAGAAATTCAAAGATCCTCAGATAGCACATTCCAAACCCACGGCCATTTCCATCTAGAAGAAGAAGAGCAATGATACATGGGAGCACCACCCACTGCAAGTTCACCTCCGAGCCACTCACCATCCTGACTTGGAAATATATCATTGTTCCTTCACTGTCACTGGGTCAAAATCCTGAAACTCCCCCCAAGGACACTGTGGGTGAACCAACATATGGACTGCAGCGGTTCAAGAAGGCAGCTCACTGCCACCTTCTCAGGAGCAACTAAGAATGGGTAATAAATGCTGACCCAGCCAGCAAGGCCTATGTCCCATGAGTGAATCAAAGAAAGATGAGAAACAACCAAGAGGCCCAAATGGAGATGTCTTGGTCATCAGGCATTTTCAACAATTGGGAAGAACAGAGTCAAGCGTTTTTAGAACAAGCTAGGGCAGTGCAAAGCCAATGGCCCTGATTTCTGCCAGGACAGTGAGCATCTCCTCTCTCTGGCAAAAATGTCAGGAACAGCAAGTCCCAATTCAAATGCAGTCTCTGTCATGATTGCAGGGCTGGGTTTGAGGGCGCGCCATGGTTCATACATGGACTGTTTCAGTAGTGAGGGTTTATGAATGCTGCTGAAAATGCCATCATCAGTCATCCCCACTTCTGACACTATGGCAGATAAAATATCATTATGGAAGAAGTTGAAGATGGTAGGTCCTCGGTCACTACTCTAACAAACTTCTGCAAAAATATCCTGGAGCTGAGATGACCGACCTCCAACAACCACAACTATCTCCTTTGTCCCGAGCATGATTCCAACCAGTGAAGAGTTTTCTCCCTAATGCCCGCTGGCTCCAGCTTTGCTAGGACTCCCTGACACTCAGTCAAATGCAGCCTTGAAATCAAGGACACTTGTTCTCACCCCAACTGTGAAATTCAGCTCTTTCATCCATATTTGGACCAAGGGTCTAAGGAGGTCGGGAGCTGAGTGGTCATGGCAGAACCCAAATTGAGTGCCACTAAACAGGTTACTGCTGAGCAGGTACTGTTTGATAGTACTATGGATGCCCCCTTTCACCATCTTATTGATGACTGAAAGCATACTGATGGGGTATTAAATGGCCAGGTTGGATTTGTCCTGTTTTGTGTACAGGATATACCTGGGCAATTTTCCAATTGCCGGGCAAATGCTAGTGTTGTAGCTGTACTGAAAAAGCTTGGCTTGGACCACCGCAAGTTCTGGAACACAGATCTTCAGTACCATCGCCAGAGTTTGCAGTACCCTATGTCTTCAGCCATTTCTTAATACAATATGGAGCAAATACAATTGCCTGGAGACTGATATCTTCAATCCATTCTATGGAGGCTGAGCTGGATTATCCACTCGGCACTCCTGGCTGAAGGTGCATCTTTTGCACTGATGTGCTGGGCTCTTCTTCCATCATTGAGGATGGGGATAATTATGAAGCCTCCATCTCCACTGAGTTATTTACATGTTCACCACCATTCATGACTGGATGTGACAGGACTGCAGAGCTTAGATTTGATCCATTGGTTGTGGGATTGCTTAGCTCTGTCTATCACTTGCTGCTTATTCTGTTTGCCATGCAGATAGTCCTGTTTTGGAGTGAGGCGGCACCTCACTTTTAGGTATGCCTGATGTTGCTGTTGGCATACACTCCTGTATTCTTCAATGAACTAGGATAATCATAGAATCCCTACAGTGTGGAAACAGGCCCTTCAGCCCAACAAGTCCTCAGTGACCCTCAGAGCATCCCACCCAGCTCCATCCCTCTAATCTGCACATCCCTGAACACTACGGGCAATTTAGCATGGCCAATCCACCTAGCCTGCACATCCTTGGATTGTGGGAGGAAACCGGAGCACCCAGAGGAAACCCACACAGACACGGGGAGAACGTGCAAACTCCACACAGACAGTCACCTGAAGGTGGAATTGAACCCGGGTTCCTGGTGCTGTGAGGCAGCAGTGCTAATCACTGTGCCATTCTCACTGACACACCGTGCCACCCTGGCTTGATGGTAATCTCCTGGTTGATGGTAACCTCCTGGCTTGATGGCAACGGTGGAGTGGAGTTTATATGAGGCCATGAGGTTATAAAGATTATGTTACAATTCTGCTGCTGTTGTTGGCTCACACCACCTCGTGGATGTTTGACTTCAAGTGGTTGGATCTGTTTGGAATCTATTCCATTTACCACGATGCTGGCAATAATGGTTGGAGGGTATCCTCAATATGAAGGTAGGATTTTGACACTGCAATTAAAACTCCAATCTACCAAATGGTGCAACCCTGAACCTAGGCCCACTGACTTACTCAGGTCTCTGGATTATTTGCCCAGTGCTAGTCCCAGTACGCCACAGCCTCCTCTCCTGAATATATCTGACCACGCAATGTGCTGACTCAGACTCAGGAGCTACCCCGTTAAGCCACCCTAGATTCCATTTATAGAGACCGTCAGTGCAAATATTGGTTACAATGATTGTTATCTTTGCAAAGAGTACAAATGATTTTATTCCTGGTATCTGCCCAAGTCAAAATGGGCAGTAAAAGCCAATGTGCCACATCCTCCAGCTAAGCTTGAAACAAACAGCGGATTATTCAAATTTGTGCTTATTTGTTGAACCACCACCTTTCTGACCCTACTCAAAGTTCACATTTAGTTCCAAATAAATCAACCTGTTCAAAAGTCGCACATTTTAAAATTGCTTCTTGGTGTTTTATCCCATTTATACAGAGAATTTAAAGTGTGAATATCACCATTGGAAAACACCTTACAAAAACAAATAAAATGTCACAGGATTAGCTCACATGCTGTTGGTTTTTCCATAATGGTTCACAGATTTCCCCTATGCCCCTTGCCCCAATATATTTGCTCAGACAGTGATTATTGATGGCATCACTGGGCAAACCTGCATAGCCGAGGGGAGTCTAATGGGAGAAAGATCTCAACAAGTGGAATGGTCACAAAAAATAAGGAAGCAATGTCAATCCTCTACAATCGAGCTTTCTGTTTGCCCTGCTTACCCCCCAACCCCCCAATCAATCTAGTTCATTAGACCAGAAGCTACAGGAGCAGAATTAGGCTATTCGGACCATCAAGTCTGCTCTGCTATTTGATCATGGCTGAAATGTTGCTCAATCTCACTCTCCTACTTTTTCCCCGTGACCCTTGATCCCTTGACTAATCAAGAACTTATAACAGGAAAAAACAGAGTTAACCTTTCGGGTCCGGTGACCCTTCCTCGGAACAGGACCTGAAACGTTAACTCTGTTTTTTCCTTCACAGATGCTGCCAGACCTGCTGAGCTTTTCCAGCAACTTTGTTTTTGTTCCTGATTTCCAGCATCCACTGTTCTTTCAGTTTTTAATCAAGAACCTATCTCTGTCTTAAATAAACTCACTGACTTGGTCTCCACAGCCCTCCGTGACAACGAGTTTCACAGATTAACTACACTCTGGTTGAAGAAATTCCTCTTCATCTCATTTCTAAAGGGTCGTCCCTTCAATCTGAGGCTGTGACCTTGAATCCTAGTCTCTCCTCCTGGTGGAAACATCTTCTCAACATTCATTCTATCCAGGCCTCTCAGTATTCTGTACGTTTCAGTCATATCCCCCTTAATCCTTCTAAACTCCATCAAGTACAGAGCCAGAGTCCTCAACTGTTCCTCATATGACAAGCACTTCATCCCCTGGATCATTCTTGTAATGTCCTTGGACGCTGTCCAATGCCAGCACATCCTTCCTTAGATTCAAGGCCCAAAACCACTCACCATTGTTGGGCAGAGCGTCAGCAGCACATCTCTGCTCTTGTATTCTAGCCCTCATGAAATGAAAGCTCACCACGCAAACAATTTCACTTTCATGTGCTTATTCAACTCCCTCTGGAAAACCATGATAGCTCCTGCCTCCGCCACACACTCAGGCAGCGCATTCCAGATCCACTCATAAGACCACCAGAAGAAGTAGCAATAGGAATAGAGTGTTCTGACCCTCGGGCCTGCTCCACCATTCAATAAGATCGTGGCTGATCCAACATTCCTCACATCCACTTTCCTGCCCTTTCTTTAATTCCCCAATTGATCAAGAATCTATCTCATCCTCAAATATACTTGAGGATCTGCCTGCACAGCTCTCTGTGGCAAAGAGTTTCAAAGAGTCACACCCTCTGAGAGAAGAATTTCCTCCTCATCTCAGTCTTAAACTGGAACCCCTTTATTGTTGAGACAATGCCTTCTGGTCTCTCAGACTAATCAAGCAACAGCCTGACATTATCATACTCAAGGAATCATACCTTACAGACAATGTCCCAGGCACCACCATCACCATCCCTGGATATGCCCTGTCCCAACGGCAGGACAGACCGAGCAGAGATGGTGGCACAGTGGTATACAGTTGGGACGGAGTTGTCCAAAGAGTGCTCAACATTAAATCTGAACCCCATGAAGTCTCACGGGTTCAGGTTAAACATGGGCAAGGAAACCTCCTGCTGATTACTACGTGTCATCCTCCCTCAGCTGATTAATCGGTTCTCCTCCACGTTAAACAACACTTAGAGGAACGATTGAGGGTGGCAAGGTCACAGAACGCACTCTGGGTGGGGGATTTCAATGTCCACCACCAAGAGTGGCTCGGCAGCAGTACTACTGATTGAGAAGGTCAGGTCCAACAGGACATAGCTGATAGACTGGGTCTGCAGCAGGTGGTGACGGAACCAACAAGAGGGAAATACATACTTAACTTCATCCTTACCAATCTGCCAGTTGTAGATGCATCTGTCCATGACAGTGTTGCTAACAGTGACCATCGCACAGTCCTTGTGGAGACTAAGTCCCACCTTCATGTCGAGAATAACTTCCAATGTGTTGTGTGGCACTATCACCGTGCTAAATGGGACAGACTTCACACAGATCTAGCAACTCAAGACTGGGCATCCATGAGGCGCTGTGGGCCATCAACAGCAGCAGAATTGTACTCCAGCACAATCTGTAACCTCATGGCCCGGCATATCCCCCATTCAATCATGACCATCAAACCAGGGGATCAACCCTGGTTGAATGAAGAGTGCAGGAGGGCTTGCCAGGAGCAGTGCCAGGCATCCCTGAAGATTAGGTGTCAACCTGGTGAAGCCACCAAACACCAAACTTGCATGCCAAACAGCACAAGCAGCAAGTCAGAAGCAGAGCTAAACGATCCCACAATCAACGGATCAGATCTAAGCTCTGCAGTCCTGTCACATCCAGTCGTGAATGGTGGTGGATGATTAAACAACTCACTGGGGGAGGCGGCTCCACAATTTTCCCCATCCTTAACGATGGAAGACCCCAGCACGTCAATGCAAAAGATAACGCTGAAGCATTTGCAGCAATCTTCAGCCAGAAGTGCCGAGTGGATGATCCATCTCGGCCTCCTCCAGTGGTAACCAGCATCATAGATACCAGTCTTCAGCCAATTCGTTTTGACTCCATGCGATATCAAGAAACAGTTGGAGACACTGGATACTGCAAAGGCTACGGGCCCTAACACCATTCCGGCAATAGTACTGAAGACTTGTGCTCAAGAACTTGCTGCTCCCCTAGCAAAGCTGTTCCAGTACAGTCACAGCACTAGTATCTACCCGACAATGTGGAAAATGCATGCCCTGTATATAAAAAGCACGTCAAATCCAACCCGGCCAATTACTGCCCCATCAGTCTACTCTTGATCATCAGTAAAGTGATGGAAGGTGTCAGTAACACTGCTATCAAGCAGCATCTGCTCAGCAATAACCTGCTCAGTGATGCCCAGTTTGAGTTCCGTCAGGGCCACTCAGCTCCTGATCTCATTACAGCCTTGGTTCAAACATAGAGAAAAGAGCTGAATTCCAGAGGTGAGGTGAGAGCGACAGCCCTTGACATAAGGAGCCCTGGCAAAACCAGAATCAATGGGTATCAGGGAGAAAACTCTCTGGTGTTTGGAATCATACCTGACACATGGAAGATGGTTATGGTTGTTGAAGGTCAATCATCTCAGCTCCAGGACATCTCTGCAGCAGTTCCTCAGGGTGGTGCCCTAGGCCCAACCATCTTCAGCTGCTTCATCAACGACCTTCCCTCCATCATAAGGTCAGAAGTGGAGATGTTCACCAATGTTTGCGCAATGTTCAGCACTATTCGTGACTCCTCAGACACTGAAGCAGTCCATGTTCAAGTGGCAAGTAACAGTCATGCCACAGAAATGCCAGGCTATGACCATCACCAATAAGAGACTATCTAGCCACCACCCCTTGACATTCAATGGTGTTACCATCACTGAATCCCCCACTATCAACATCCTGGGAGTTATCATTGACCACAGTGGCTACAAAAGCAGATCACAGGCTGGGACTACTACATGAGTTATTCACCTTCCAAATCCCCAAAGTCTGTCCACCATCTACCAGGCACAAGTCAGGAGTGTGATGGACTACTCCCCACTTGCCTGGATGACTGCAGCCTCAACAACACTCAAGAAGCTCGACACCATCCAGGATAAAGCAACCCGCTTGATTGGCACCACATCCACAAACATTTACTCCCTCCACCATCGATGCTCAGTAGCAGCAGTGTGTACTTTCAACAAGATGCACTGCAGAAATTCACCGAAGATCCTCAGACAGCACCCTGCAAATCCACAACCATTCCATCTAGAAGAAGAGCAGCAGATACATTGGAACACCATCTGCAAGTTCCCCTCTGAGCCACTCACCATCCTGACTTGGAAATATATCACCATTTCCTCACTGCTGCTGGGTCAAGATGCTGAAATTCCCTCCAGAAGAGGATTGTTGGTCAACGTACAGCAGATGGATTGCAGCAGTTCAAGAAGGCAGTTCACTACCACGAGGTACTAAAGTAAAACTAAGTAAAAATGGTCTCATTGATCGTATGAAAGAGCTTGCAGATCTACTAGTGTTGCCTTGGGAGCCTACAGCCAATGGCCTAAATGTGGATTTTACCATTTCAAAATCTCAAGGGCAGCTAGAGCCAGGCAATAAATGCTGGCCAGCCAGTGACGTCTACATCTCACATGTGAGTTTAAAAAAAACCTCTGTCCAGACCATTCATGATTTTGAACACCTCGAACAAACCGCCTCTCAGGATTCTCTTCTCAAAAGGAGCATAACCCTGGCTTCCCCTAACTAGCCCCAGTGGGGATTGACATCAGTGACTGTGCTCTGGTTAGTTCCGCTCCATTGTGTTATCAGACTTACATTTTTGCCACCCAGCCCAAAAACAATGCTTCATCCTTAATTTCACTGGGCATCATCCGTGGTTCAGGGAGTAGCACTTTCATCTTGAGTCAGCATGTTTAGGATTTGAATTCCACTCCAGCTATTTGACCATCAGATTCTTGTTGCCAGCACTCAGGGAGCACTCAGCAGCTGTTTCACATGAGTAGATGCTCAGCAAAGATGCCATCTGTCTGTCCAGCTCGGTAGAAATGATCTCATTGATCTTATGAAAGAGCCTGCAGATCTACTAGTGGCGCCTCAGGAGCCTACAGCCCAATGGCCTAAGCGTAGATTTTACCAGTTTCAAAATCTCCCCACCCCCAGCCTCATCCCATGACCAAGCCTCCCTCTCATCCCGCCTCCTTGACCTGACACAACCTGTCCATTTTCTCTCCCACCTATACTCCCCTCCCACCTCACTGAGCAATCCCCACCACTTCCTACTGCACTCATCTATCACCATCCCACCTACTTTCCTCAGCCCCACCCTTCCTCTCGCTATTGATTTCTGAGCTCCCTTCCCCCGCTCCACCCCCCCCATTTCTAAAGAAGGGTCCCAAACCGAGACATCAATTTTCCTGCTCCTCTGGTGCTGCCTGGCCTGCTGTGTTCCTCCAGCTCCACAGGACATTAGTTAGGCCACTTTTGGAAACTGAGTTCAATTCTGGTCTCCCTGCTATAGAAAAGATGTTGTTAAACTCGAAAGGGTTCAAAAAACGTTTACAAGGATATTACCAGCATTGGAGGGTTTGAGTTATAGGGACAGGCTGATTAGGCTGGGACAATTTTCCCTGGAGCATCGGAGGCTGAGGGGTGACCATATAGAGGTTTACAAAATCATGAAGGGCATGGATAGGGTGAATAGTCAAGCCTTTTCCCCAGGGTAGGGGAGTCTAAAACTAGAGGGCATAGCTTTAAGATGAGAGGGGAAAGATATAAAAGGGACCTAAGGGGCAAACTTTTCACGCAGAGGGTGGTGCGTGCTTGGAATGAGCTGCCAGAAGAAGTGGTGGAGGCTGGTACAGTTACAATATTTGAAAGTATAAGGATGGGTACATGAATAGGAAGGGTTTAGAGGGACATGGGCCAAATGCTGGCAAATACGACTAGGTAATTTAGGATATCTGATCGGCATTGGTAAGTCGGACTGAAGGGTCTAGATGCTATACATCTCTACGACTGTATAACTCTATGACTTTAGTGCAGGTACGTAGAAGTCATAAAGTGTTGCATCAATGTAAACCTCCTTCATCTTTCAGCACTTCTGTATTAATTATTACAGTATTTTCCTTGCCACACTTGAGTGTTGAGGTTGTGGAAAGTCGTCGTTCAGCCCATTGTGCCAGTTCTGGTTCTGTGGAAGAGCTATCTAATTAGTCCTACTCACTCTGTTCTTTCCCAGAGGCCTATTAGTTTAACGATTTGAATGATTTAAGTTCCTGTTAAAGAACAAATTGGAAGACTAAGACGAGAGTCCATTTAATTCCAACACCGAAGCTACAGTGACAAAGGGAGAGTATATTGAAGGAGATATTTGCAGCTTCAAAATAAATCCAACGCCCGACAACATGCACAGCACCTGTAACTTGTCAAAGAACCTGCATTCGTACAGCACCCTTCACAACCACAGTATATCCTATACTTCAGACACTGTGCATCCAGGCCAAGGAAGCAAACCCAACAGTCAATTATGACACAGCAAGATCCTATAAACAGCAATGTGATCATGACTAGATGATCTGCTTTGAACTGAAGTGAACTGAAGGATGAATATTGGCCCAGACACAAGGGGAAGCTCCATTGCTCCCTCTTATACATGAAATCAGCAGACCAAGACTTGGTTTAAACCTCTTGTATGACAGACAACAACACTTGCCCAGGTTTAGCTCTGGCAGCATCAGGCCAGACAATACAAAATAATTTCAATCACAATTCAAACAGGAGGACGATGGTGGGATGGAATACATTGATCCGGTATGTAGCAAGTCCGACAAGGGAAGGTACAAAGCTGGGCTTAGTTAGAGGGAATGAGGCTGGGCAGGACTAGCACTGGGAGAACATTTTGCTCGTTTGGTTCAAGTGGATGAAATGCAGCCCAGGCTATTAGAAGCAGCTGGAAGAAATAGCAGGTGCTCTACCTATCATTTTCACAGGTTCCGCATGGCAAGCTAATCAACAAATATTATCGCTAGACTATTAATCCAGAGACTCAGGTAATGTTCTAGGGACCTGGGTTCAAATTCCGTCATGGCTGATAGTGGAATTTGAATTCAATAATAATCTGGAATTAAGATGACCATGAATCCATTGTTGATTGTCAGAAAAACCCATCTGGTTCACTAATGCCCTTTAGGGAAGGAAACTGCCATTCTTACCTGGTCTGGCCTACATGTTACTCCAGACCCACAGCAACGTGGTTGACTCTTAACTGCCCTCTGGGCAACTGGGGATGGGCAATAAATGCTGGCCTGGCCAGCAACACCCTCATGCCATGAATGAATTTAAAAAAAACGTCAGGTCCCCTGCCTTCACTGATACGTTAATAATTTGGACTTAAGTGTACAGAACATGATCAAGAAGTTTGCAAATGACAGGAAAATTGGCTGTGCAGTTTATTACGAGGAGGGAAGCTGCAGACTGCAGTAGGATGTGGACTGATGAGAAGTACAAAGTAATCTACTTAGAGGCAAGTCAAACAGGGCAAACGGCACACACTGTCACAACTCACTGGGGTGGGGTGTTGGAAATTAAGCTCCACTCTTTCAGTTCTGAACACCTCAATACTAAAAGGATTTAACTGCACGACAGGGTGCAGAGGAGGTTTACAAGAATACAACAAAACAAAGAACTACAGATGCTGGATGTCTGAAACAACATGAAAATATTTGTCTATTCTGACAAACGGTCACTGAACTCGAAACTTTAACTCTGTTTTTCTCTCCCCAAATGATGCCCGATCTGCTGAGATCTCCCAGCATCTTCTGTGCTTGTTTTAAATTTACAAGTATGTTGTCAGGGTTGGAAAAATGCAGCTTTGAGGAAAAATTAGATCAGCTGGGGTCGTTCCTGTGAGAAAGGAGGAGGTCAAGGAGAGAATGGATTGAAATGTACAATGTTGGATAGAGTGGATGGGAAGGGACTATTTACATTAGCAGAAGGGTCAATAACTGGAACCATAGATTTAACATGAGTGATAGAAAGATTAGAGGGGAAATGAGGAAAACAGTTTGCACCAGAGGGTGTTTGTGGGTCTGGATCTCACTGAGTGAAAAGGTAGTGGAGACAAAACCCTCAACCCATTTAAAAAGTGTTTGGATTTGTACTTGAAGTTTCGTAACCTCCCGGGATACATAGAAAATAGAAGCAAGCGTAGGTTATTCAGCTGTCTGAGTCTGCTCCACCATTCGATATGGTCATGGCTGACCATCTAACTCAGTTCCCTGCTCCCGCTTTCTCCCCACATCCTTTGATCCCTTTAGCCACAAGAACTATATCTAGCTCCTTCTTGAAAACATTCAATGTTTTGGCCTTGAATGGGATTAAGCTGGTTGGGTCATTTTATGGCTGGCAAATTCAAAGGTCCAGATGCTTTATTCGATTTTCCAAACACTGTAAATACCTGTAAAGGAAGACTGTACAAGGATGTGGGGAGAGAGTGGGGGAGTAATTTGCTCCCAAGGAGAGGGAGTGAGGACACAATGATTTGAATGGCCATCTTCTCCGCTGGAACAATTCTGAGATTCAAATACCGAATGGACAGAATTTTCTCTCCTCAATAATTTTGCAGTAAAGAGGGGATAGGAGAGGACTGAGAACTTGCCACAGTCAAATACTGTTTAAAATAGTCAATGGTAGAAAAACAAATGCTTTATTTTAAAAAAGAAGGTTCTTAAATGACCCTGGCGCCTGGATTTAATTAAATCATGACACTGGGTTTATGAAAAATGACAGAAATTTACATCCCTGAGTGAGGAAAGAAAAGGGAAAAGCTCAGCCACATAATTAAAAAGAACTTGATGGGGGCAAAGCAGCAATTTATCTCCCAGAGAAGGGAGACGCCAAGTACAACAGAGGCAGTGGAACTTGCAAAGCTGCCTGGAGCAATGACCGAAACCAAGAGAATTCAAACCGCTCCTACCGCAGTCGCTGACCTAATCTGGTGGTCCAGACAGGTCTTCCACAACATTCTGGAGGTATCCATTGACCAGAAAGTGGACTGGACTGGATTGGCCACATAAAGGGCAGAGGCTAGGAATCCTGCAGTGCATAACTCACCTCCTGACTCCCCAAAGCCTGCCAACCAGCTACAAGGCACGAGTCAGGAGTGTGATGGAATACTCCCCCAGTTCCAGTGCAGCTGCAGCAGTATCAAAGGAGTTTGACATATCAACGATAAAGCAGTTCACTTCATAGGACTGCCCGATGCTGAGTGGTGCCAGCCAAAAGGTGCATGGCAGCAGCTTACCAAGGGTCCTTTGGCAGTATCTTCCAAACCCGTGATCTGCATCATTTCAAAGAACAAGGCAGCAGATACATGGGAACACCACCACTGCAAGTTCCCCTCAAAGCTGCTCACTATCGTGACTCACAAATATATCACCGTTCCTTCACTGTCTCTGAGTCAGAATCTCAGAATTCCCTCCCTAATAGCATTGAGACTGTACCTACACTACACGGACTACAGTGATTCTAGAAGGCAGCTCACCACTACCTTCAGAAGGGCAATTAGGAATAGGCAATAAATGTTGGCCTAGCCAATGATGCCCATGTGCTGTGAACAAATAAAAAAGTGTGAACTCAGTTCCGTAGATCTTGGATTCTTATTCCCCGTGTTGGTCTTGGCTCAGTGGTTAGAGCTCCATCCTCCAAAGTCAGTGGTCTAGTCTCACTCCAGAGTCTTAAGCACATTTCCGAGAGTGATTTTGGGGCACTGCACTATTGGACATAACAGCTCTCCAGTGAGGCGTTAAACCAGGCCATGTCTGTCCTCCTTAAGGGAACATAAAAGACCCCATAGAAGGAAAACAAGGAGCCCTGGAACAATATTCATCCTTCACTTCCAGAAAATTGACTTGGTAATTTCCATGGTTGCTTTTGAGGGCATGCTGTGCAATTTGGCTGCAATTGTCTTTTCAATACAATGTAGACTCGACTACTAAAAGGTCTTTAGTCAACTGTGACTGTGCCGGGACTTTAAACAGACTTAGTTAATCCCACACCACTGCGCTCTGTAAATCTTTTCTGTTATGCATTCACATCCAATTTCATTTTTCTAGTTACTGCTGAATGTTTCCCCACCTAACACTGCAGAGCTTTCAAGAGCAAAACAGCTCACTGTGCAAAATAAATTATTCTCCACATCTTCCACGTATTTTAATAAAATATCTCCAACTATAGGGGGTGTAGGAAATGTGGCAGTCTTTTGTGAACAGCAAGATCCCACAAATGCCAAAGAGATGACACACGTGATCATATTTAAGTCTAAGGGCGAATTCGGAGGAGAAGGTTATTCAGCAACTCGGGCCTGCTCACCATTAAATACTGGCTAGGACACTGGAGATAACTGCCCTGATAGCACTAAGGGATTTGTTACCTCTTCCTGACAGGGCAGAAAGGATCTCAGTTTAATGTATAATCTGAAGGACTGCACCTCCAACAGGGCTGCACTCCTTTAGTAGGGAGGTTACCACTAAGCACTAAATATTTCTCATGATTTAAACATGGTGCTGTTCTCCATTCATCCGATTTATTAAAATAGTAGTGCAAAGGTGGAGGTGATCTTTGTGCTTAAAACTAATATTGGCCAATACCTTTCCTAGATAGGATCATTGTCAAGCACACACACTGTTGATACAATAACAAAAGCAGAAAAATCAAACTTGCTACATTCCTCCTCTCACAGAATGCTTCAAACGACTGAAAGATTTTAAAGACGCAGAAGAACAACAGAAAGCCATTAAGCTTGTCCCCTTTCCACTCAGGTCACAGCCAGTACGCAGCTCAGCTCCGCTTCCCACTTTTGCTCCATATCTCTAAATACGCTTAATTCTAACAAGGATTCAAAGAATGTTTTCAGAGATAGTAGGAACTGCAGATGCTGGAGAATCTGAGATAACAAGGTGTAGAGCTGGATGAACACAACAGGCCAAGCAGCATCAGAGGAGCAGGAAAGCTGACGTTTCAGGCCTAGACCCTTTTCTGAAGAAGGAATTTGTAATTTCAAAGGATGGTTACTGTGCAGAAAGAAACCATTCAGTTCATCATTTCATGCTAACTCTCTGCAAGATCACAACTATTTTTCTTTAGATAACTATTCAACTCTCTTCTGAAAGCTATGAACATCTTTTATTTCCAATTGTTGCCAGCAGTATCCACAGTCAGTTATCTGGGGACAGAATTCCAGAATGTCACTATCTTGTGTACAAAAGAAATGCTGCCTGATTTCTCCCTCAAACAGTTGTGTACTAATTTTACTATACCCAGGTTCTGGATTATGTCAGAGGAAACAGTTCCTCTCTCTCCCACTCTCTAGTTATTGATTCCTTCAATTATCTCAAATACCTCGATTTGATCATACTTCAAGTTCCTATCTTCAAAGGAACGCCAACTATAGTCTCTGCAACCAGCATTCACATTTTAACCTCAATTCCACACAGCATCCCCTTTTTAAGGTCAATATATTCCTAAGATATGACACCCAAACCTAAAGGCCAATAGAGTGACACAGGATGAGCTCTTTAGGGAAGTGACTCACATTTGTACACATACACGGGCTCCTTCTGAGAGAAAGCTCAGCAGTCCGATAGCTATTTTGATGGATTTGCAAGGTGGATTTGCAGCTTGGCACATTTCTATGTTTTTGAAAGATACATATATTAATACACAGAGCCTTCTTCTTTGCAGATTGAGTTAACATGTTCAAATAGTACACCCATTTCAATGCAACAAAATAGTGACAGCCATTCTTTCATTCATTTCTCAGGGCAATGCTTTGACTAATGAGAGCAAATTTGCAGTTGACTGTCAGTTGTAATTAACCAGTGCATTGTCCATGGCAACACCTTAACTAATCACTGACCAACTTCCATCCAGTCAGCACTCTCCTTACATGGAAATCAACTGCTGTTCCTATCCCACAGGATATCCTATCCCGACTTGCAAATGACAGTCTCGAATAACCAAAGGAGACCAGTGTTATCCTGGTAGATTTTTTCATCCCTTTCATTATCGTAGTACAGCAACAGCAGCAGCAAATTTACCAGCCAGAAAATACAGAAGAAAAGAATTTTTAAAGTCTCTAATATAGATTTTCTAAGAAGTGATCTACTAAATTAAACAGGTCACAGCCAGCATTTAAAATAGAAAGTCGCATGGAATGAGACCACAAAGCCCAGTCAGAAATACCCTCCAAGCAATCACACTTACTGGTCACACTATTGTAAGCTACTGGGAATGATTTTAGGCACATCCCAAATTTAAATACAACAATAATCTGAACTTACAATTCACAGTGTAAGAAATAACCTCAGACAGGCCCAAATCGAGAAGCCTCTGCTGTCAAGCGGTTTTGACATTTGAATAGAACAGGGTCAAGTGCCTTCAGGACAGGCAAGTATGGTGCAAAGCCAATGACATCTCTCCAAAACTGACCTCGTACGTAGTATTAGCAATTCGTTATACAATCAACTTTCTATCTAATGTCACAAGAGACAATATCAACTTTATGTCATTCGTCAGAACGATTGGAGAATTCATCATCGATGTGCATTCTAATTTCCTCGACTCACTGCATTTGCTGGAGAAATCACCCAGTTTTTATCAGGTAAACTTTGCTGTAGTCTGGGAGCCACAAGTTTTACCTGCTGCAGTTTGTGGGAGACTCTTTAAACAGCCAGTGTTCATTGAGAACACAGACTGAATGCTGTAACTCACAGCTTAAACAGGCAGTCTACTGAGTACATAGTCACCGCTAACTGCAAAATATTCTGCAAGTCCTGCCGGGAAGTTCTTGATCTGCTAGATCTGCCTCTACCTCACCAGCCAACAGTGATTCCAATATTCATTATGTTATGACATCAATCACAAAAATCAAGGAAAAAGGGACAGGGAAATCTGGACTCCAATTTAGAATTCTGTGCAAATTGAACACAGAATTCATATCCCAGAAACAGACCCTTCAGCCCACCAAGTTTATGCTAGCATTTCTACTCAACAGGATATTTTCTGCCACCATTCCTTCATCCCACTGTGAAGCAGAATGAATTATAAAAATATGAGACAGAAAAATAAAGTTTCAGATATGGGTGGATCGTTATTGTCTGTTTTCAGATGTCAGGCTCAGATTCAAACCATTGCCAATGTCTAAAGCAGTGCTGTTCTACCCCCTAGTGGAAAATGATGACACAGCAGCTTATCCTCGTTGGACGGTCAGAAGGACTAAACCTCTTGAATCTCCTAAATAAGTTTTCACACGACAAATTTGAGATGTACAGGAATGGCAGTGTAGTGATCATTTTACAGTAGTGGTAGAACAGAGATCTGGATTAATAATCTAGGAACATGAGCTGAAATCTCACCAAGCCAGATGGGGGAATTCAAATTCAGATAATTAAATAAATCGGACTAAGAGAGCGAGTGACAGTAATACGATCCATGAAACTACTGGATTGTTGCTTAGGTCGAAGTTCACAGAAGCTTCACTAGACTGGGATGAAAGGATCACTTTATGAGGAAAGGTGTAGCAGTTGAGCCTAAAATTATTGTAGTTTAGAAGAATGGGCCTTGTTGAAACATACAGATTCTGAGGGATTTTGATAGGGTAGACATTGAGAAGATGATTCCACTTTTTTTTATTCACTCACAGAATGAGGGCATTGCTGGCTGGGCCAGCATCTATTGCCCACCCCTAATTGCCCACAGAGCAGGGTTCGTAGTCAACCACATTACTGTAGGTCTGGCCAGGCCAGGTGAGGATGGTAGTTTACTTCTCTAAAGGACATTACCGAACCAGATGGGTTTTTCCAACAATCGATTCATCATCGTCATTAGTGTCTTCATTCCAAATTTTAATGAATTCATATTTCACCACCTGCCTTGGCAGGATTTGAACCCGGGTTGCCAGGACATTACCTGGATTAAGTGATTAATCTCTGGATTAAATTATAATACCACTAGGCTGTCGCCTCCCCCGCTATTCCTTCGTGAGGAACAAGTGGGCAGGATTTCAGAATAAGGTGTTTCTCCCATTGAAGGTGGAGGAGGAATGTTCTCTCTCAGAGGGTTATTGATATTTGGGCAGGGAGCAGAGGGATATAGGCAACAGGTTTAGATAGAGGATCTGGATCGGCGCAGGCTTGGAGGGCCGAAGGGCCTGCTTCTGTGCTGTAATTTTCTTTGTTCTTTGTTCTTTGTTATATTTATAATTCTCTTCCACAGCTAACACTGGTGGCTGGCTCATTCAATATGTTTAAGGTTGAATGAGAGAAATTTTGGACTGGAATTAAGGCCACAATGTACAGCAGTGACCTCCAACCTTTTTAAACAGAGGATCACCTTTAGAAATTAAGTGCAAACCAGGATATATGCGGAAGAAAATGGAAAAGTATTTACTTTAATGTTATATAAATTTCAAACCAAGTATATATAACTATAAATTTTGTCCTCTAAGTCTCAGTGTGACACCCATGGCTGTGCATTATCTGCCACTGCCTTGAAGTCTGAGTTGTAGTTTGAAACTGACAGTCATATACAGCCCATCAAATGGGTATCTATGAGATGGGCATGATACTTGGTTATCTTCATTTGGGAGAATGCTATCTCACAGAGGTATGTGGAGTCAAAGTAACCTTTCACTTTTAAAACAAGATGTGAGTCCCCAAAAATCATGATCGCTTGATCTGACTTTCAGCTCAAAATAATTTTACAGTCGTAATTATCTCCACTGCTTTGTAAATCAAACATATGATGGAATTTTGTAGCCAACCCACCAAAGCGTACCTGAAGGAACGGGTTTTGAGACAATTCCTGAAATCACCTGTTGAATTCTACTGCTAACCTCCTCAGGTTTTCTGAATGGAACCATTTCTCTTCGCCTTTGATTTTTCCTAGACTTGGATTTTTCTAGTATTTTCTCCAGACTTGGGAAGTGTTGCATCATTTTACTCTTTCATTGGGAAGAACACAGACTCAGTTTCAGTCTGAATGCATTCACTGCATCAACCTCGCCCTTTCCCTACAGTTCTGAGGCCCCTGGTCAATTTACTTTGCTGACATTTTGGATGTGGAGCATGTCCCCAAAATTTTTCTTCAATCTGTACGGACCAATCAAATAAGCAGCTGAAGAAAAAATACTGCAGGTCCACAGAGAATGGGCAGTAGAGTGGGATTTACTGAACTAATCTCGCAGAGAGTCCACTTGGACATGATGTGCTCCATAGCCTCTGATGTTCCTAGCACTGTAATATACTTTCTTCACATTTCCATTCCTAGTATATTTCTTATTCATTCCTTTGCATTGTCACCATAAAACTCACTTACTCTGGACCAAACTGAAACACGATGCCACAAGCTGGTAAAGCCTGTCAAGTGCATGCACTTTTCTCTAGCCTCATAGTTTCTGCACATGGAAGTCATGCAGCAACAGGTAAACAGCGAAACTGACTGTCAGTCACTCTGTGATCGACCAGTCAATCCCAATCCATATCTTGGATAGCACAGATTGACACCATCTACAAGATGCACTGCAGTAACTCACCTATGCTCCTCTGAAAATATCCTCCAAACCCAAAATCTCTAACACCTGGAAGGTCAAGGGCAACAAATGCATAGGAACACCACCATTTCCAAGTTCCCCTTTAAGTTACATACCATCTTGGTTTGGAACTATAATTGCCGCTTCTTAGAACAGAATCCCTACAGTGTGGAAATAGGACATTCGGCCTATCAAGTCCACACCAACACTGTGAACTGCATCCCACCACCCCCCAACTCCCCAACTCCCCATCACCTCCCCGCTGTGAATGATCAACCATAAATGCTCAATGGCAGAGTGGGCGAAACAGGCCTGACTGCTGCTTCCATTGCTTACATTTCTGTGCTCCTAATTCATTTCTAATTCTCATTGTTAAAACATACATGATGTTTAGAATGAGATAGCGACATTGGCCCATTGTTGCAAATGGTAGTGGGTTGAATGTTTTTGGCAGTATTGGTGTCAGCAACAGGGAGAACTGCCCTGTTCTTCAGAAACTGCATGGTGAACAATCATACACTATGTGGGTGGGGGGAAAGCTTTTAAGCATGGAGAGAACATTTTATATAAAAGTTAACAATTTAACATTTTCAAATTATTTTGCCATTGTACCTACCTTCATTTAGTCACCTAAGGCAAATAAGTTGTGTTAAAGTTGAAAGCATGCAATAACATTGCAGCAAGCAACTTCACACAGATTCTATCACACGTCACTCAATCATCATCTGCCTGTACTCGAACATTCTCTCAGTTCACCACTAACATACGGTGGCAGCAGAGAGCACCATCTACAAGATGCAGCACAAGAAGCAAGATTTCTTCAAAAGTGCCTTCCAAACCCACAGACCTCTATAAACTAGAAGGCAAGGGCAGCAGATACATGGGAACATTATCCCTTGCAAGTTCCCCTCCAAGCCATGCACCGTACTGCCTTGGGAATATATTGCTGTTCCTTCACTGTCAAAATCCTGGAACTCCTCCCTCACAGCACTGTAGACTGGATTGCAGCAGCTACATAAGGCAGTTTACCACCACCTTCTCCAGAGAAATTAGGGGTGTGCAAGAAATGCTGGTTTTGCCAGCAGGTCCCTTGTAAGAACGTTAAGAAGGTGACAATGCTGAATCAGAAAGTCCTGGATGCTGGTCTCCTGCACAATGACAAGTCAGGGTTGTCAGTTTTGGCTCAAAAACAGAAGCTTTTCCTCCAGTGCAGAGGAGTCCAAGACAAGGAGCAGCAAGGTTAAAGTGAGTGCTGCACCATGCTGGGGGGTATGGGGGTAAAGTCAACAAACACCTTTATCACATAAAGGTTGGTGGAAATTGAGAATTTTCTTCCCCAAAAGAGTATTCTTTTTCAGTTGGAGCTGTTGATGATTGACATTTGTTGGGCAATGGTCTTCAGGGATAAAGGACAAAGGCAGGTAAATTCATGAGGCACAGATCAGCCACAATTTGATAGAAAGCCAAGAACAGGATAGCCTTGAAGACTTGAGTTATAAAAATAGGCTGGAACCTTTTTCACTGGAGCATAGGAGGTTGAGGGGTTGACCATATAGAGGCTTATAGATTCATGACGGGCATGGATAAAGTGAATGGCAAGGCTTTTCTCCCCTAAGGTGAGGGAGTGCAAAACTAGGGGGCATATTTTTAAGGTGAGAAGAGAAAGATTTAAAAAGGACATGAGGGCAACATTTTTACACAGAGAATGGTTCGTGTGTGGAATGAACTTCCAGAGGTAGTGGTGGGTGTGGGAGCAGTTAAAACATTTAAAAGACATTTGGTTAAGTACATGAATAAGAAATGTTTGGAGGGATATGGGCCAAGCACAGATAGGTGGGACTAGTTTGGTTTGTGATTGTGATCAGCATTGACTAGTTGGACCAAAGGGTCTGTTTCCATGCTGCATGACCTTAAAACTATGAATGGCTCCCACCTGTGCTTATTAATACAAATTTTTTGAAGATGGGCAGGCCAACATCCTAACCTGCAACATTATCCAGTCATCTGTAAATCGTTCTGATTAGATCTCCCTGCCCTCGGCAATAGCCAGCAGAGACTGGTGTGGGTGTAGTACGTACCATACTCATGGGGGCCTCGGTGCAGCGGAAAGTCCAGTAGAAAGGCACACCGGATAACTCACTCCTCAGGCTGATGCTGAGCAGGTTCTGAGCTCGCTCACACACGAAGCCAGGGAGGGGATCACGGCCTCCGCCTCGCAGCAGGGGGCCCACTGCCTCACGGAGGTACCGGCAGAACGCTGACACGGGCGCCTTCAGCCGCTTGTTCAGCTCCTGAGGAAACAGAATCACATTGAGGAGCATCTGCTGGTGTGAGAAGCAGCAAAAACAACAGCAAGTGACAGAAAGAATTTACATTCAATGTAAATTGAAAGTGCCATTCAATGACATGCGAACAGGAGCAGACCATTCAGCCCATCGAGCCAGCCCCACCACTGAATATGATCCCGGCTGATCAAACACATCAACGCCTTTTACTCAACCCGTTCCTGTAACCCTGTGCACCACAGCTGATCAGAAATCTATCAATCTCTACCTTAAGCATACTCAAAGATTGATCTAATAACTGTACCTGCATCCACCACTTCCTCTGGCAGATCATTCCATGCACGAACCACGCTCGGTGTATAAAAGGTTGTCCCTCATGTCATTTTTAAATCTTTCTCCTCTCACCTTAAAAATATGTCCCCTAGTTTTGAACTCCGTCACCCCAGGGAAAAGACCTTTGATACTCACTTTACCTATGTCCCACTTCAACAGACACAAGACGAGGCAAATAGGCTGGAACTTTTTTCACTGGAGCATAGGAGGTTGAGGGGTTGACCATATGGAGGCTTATAGATTCATGACGGGCATGGATAAGGTGAATGGCAAGGTTTTTCCCCCTAAGGTGGGAGAGTGCAAAACTAGGGGGCATATTTTTAAGGTGAGAAGAGAAAGATTTAAAAAGGACACGAGGGCAACATTTTTACACAGAGAATGGTTCGTGTGTGGAATGAACTTCCAGAGGAAGTGGTGGGTGTGGGAGCAGTTAAAACATTTAAAAGACATTTGGTTAAGTGCTTCGTAAATCATAGGAACAAAGTCAACTGTTCTTCTTCAGCCACGCTACATTTACCACCCATCACATTTTGAATCATGAATGTACTCAAATTGTGCCTACTCAGTAAGATGAGAGAGGTCAGCATTGGGGAATTGAACTGTTTGCACCGCTATCACTTTGAGGTGCATTCTCACATGTTTTTATTTGTTGTGAGTAGGATGTTTCTCATCCACCAAGAGCACTTTCCTTTCCACCTCACAGTAGTCTGCAGGCTTGCAGCTCTTCTCTTTGTTAAATATTTATTCTTGGGATATGGTAACACTAGCTAAATTGAATGCGTGTCTTGCTAAGTCACAACAGAGGCCATTAAGGGGCAATCAGGCAGTATGTATAAAGAAACACTTCCATTTAGAATAGCCTTGACTCAGTGGATGTGGGGTGATTTACCAGAATGGTTCCAGAGGAGGAAAATTTTATTTAAAGGTCTTGAAATGTTAACTCTGTTTTTTTCTTCACAGGTGCAGCCAGACCTGCTGAGTTTCTCCAGCAATTTCTGTTTATTGTGCGTTTCAGACGTACAGCACCTGCAGTTCTTTGTTTTATTTTAATTAACGGTCAGGTTGGAGAAGTTAGAGAGGCTCTTCTTGGATCCAAGCAGATTAGGGGGAGATTTAATTGAGGTGTGCAGGATTATGACAGGTTTGGATAAGGCAGCCAAAGAAAGGACATTTGCATTAGCTAGTAGTACAAGAACTGCAAGAATCTTTCTGCACAGTGAGTGATAATAACCGGGAACCTGCTATGCCCCAGACCGGTGCTAATGGAAATGTTTAATTGTTCTGCAAGAAACTGAAAGTACTTCAGTGAAATAAACTGGCAGGATGATGTACTGGAGCAGGGTTGACTATATTACTCCATCTTAGATTTGTTTAATACAATTGCATCAATTCTATGACCCTTTTATCTTTTACTTACTATCACCTGAAGAAGGAGCAAGACTCTGAAAGCTTGTGTTTTCAAATAAACCTGTTGGACTATAACTCGGCGTCGTGTGATTTTTGTACTTTAAAATTAATTGCCCATAAATCACTTGGAACATTGAGAATGTGAAAGGTGCTACATAAATGCACATTTATCTGTTGTTACAACTGAGGCTAGAACATCTCTTCAGTCCTGCTGGGCATTGGCCACAACATATATCAAAAATTTTATACAACAAAAATGAAAAACTTTATCCACTCACCGAGATGACCAATTAAATACTTTTATCTATATCAAGTTCTGAAAACAAAGAAGTCTACTTTCCTACTCCTCTGATGCTGCCTGGCCTGCTGTTTCGTCCAGCTCCACACTGTGTTATCTCTGACGCCAGCATCTGCAGTTCTTACTATCTCTGAGTCTATTAACCAGGTTTCTTCACAAACAGAATTATGGTTTAATCATCAAAACAAAGCTATCTCAATAAAATACATTAAATAGCTCACAAACACAGCCAGTAATATAAGAGTATAAATGCTTATCTCGTGTCTATCCCTAAAACTCATACCGTTCTTTCTTTGGTGAAAGTGAGTAGATAGAAAATGGAACCCAAAGAGAGTGAGAGTGAGAGAGAGAGACAGAGAGAGAGAGAGAGAGAGAGATGCAGGGGGTGGAGTAAGCAGGGAAAAGGACTATCGATAGTAAGCCAGGGAAGAACAGAAGCTAAGTAGAGGATAATGGCAGCTATCAGCTGTTGAAAATTGGTTGGCTGTGCAAATAGCAACCCATTTCATGGCTGGATCTGGGGTTGTGGAGGTAGGTAATAGACATGGAAGGAGGTGTTCATGCTCTGAAATTGTTAAACTCAAAGGTGAGTCCTGAAGGCTATAAGGTATCTAAGCACCAGCGTGATCATTCTTTGTCTGATGGTTCCTATGGGTCTATCATTCTCAGTGAGAGCATGTGAAGCCTGGGACATGTACTTAGGTACATGTGACAACAACAAATCAAATCAAATCAAATTAATCTACATTAAATGACAATATATACAAAGGGTGGGTGACAGAATCAAAGATTTTTGGACTGTAATTTATTTCCCCTTTTAGTTTCACTGCGACAAAATGATCAGCAGTCAACATGTGGATGCACAATCTGTCTTTACTAAGGCTGATGGCAATTCAAAACAGGAGGTAGAAGACACCATCGGGTGACTGTGCACGAAAAAATGATTCAAGTGAATGATCACTCATTATCATATTGAATGGAGGAACATGCTGAATGGCCTGCTCCTGCTTCTAACTTCCTAGCAGCTCTGAAGACACTCTAACAAAAAAAAATCTTCATCAGTACTGAATCGGCGATCCCTTACTTTAAACAGTGACCACTACTTCTAAACACTCCTCAGGAAGTAACAACCTTTCCAGATCCACCCTCGAACACTCTCAGAATCTTACTGTTGCAAAGCTTATCCAACAAACCCTGATAAGAAACCCTTCCAATTTCACATATTACCCGAGTAAACTCTCTCCAAACTGTTTCCAATGCATTTATATACCTCCTTAAATAAAGAGACCGATACATACACAGTATCCAATGTGGTCTCATCAGTGTCCTGTACTCCAGAAGAATTACCGCCTTACTTTTGTATTCAATTCCTCTCGCAATAAACAATAATATTCTGTTAGCTTTCCTAATTACTTGCTGTACCTGCATACTAACATTTTGTGATTTTAGCACTCGGGACACCCAGATCCTGTTGTATCTCCCAGCCATGCTGTCGCAGACCGCTTGGATAATTTACTTCTTCTTTATTCTTCCTGCCACAATAAGCTTGGATTTGGTACTTTAACAAATACCTTCTGGAAGTCCAAGTACAGTACATCCACCTGTTCACCTTTATCCACAACACATTATTTCCTCTAAGAACTTCAATACAGTGGCTAAACATGATTTCCTTTTCATAAAATCATGTTGACTCAGCCTGGCCCTGCCATTCCCAGGCCTAACACACTCTCCCTCGTCCGCTCCAACCCCAGCCAATCCCAGGAATTCTCCATTCTAACTCACAATGTCCCAAACCTTAAGTACTTCCAGTTGAAAGCTCTTAATGAGAAAGACTGCTGTTGTACAAAGCTCTGATCAGACCTCAAACCAATGTAATTGCACTGAGTTGTGAGGTAAAATTGACTGTCCTTGATATCAAGGTCAAATTTGACAGTGTGTGTCAATGAGCCTCAGCAAAAGGGGAGTCAATGAGAATAAGGCGGCTAACTCTCTGCTGGTTGGAGTCAAACCTGGCTCAGAGGAAGATGGTTGTGATTGTCGGAGGTCAGTCATCTCAGCTCCAGAACATCTCTGCAGGGGTTCCTCAGAGTGGTGTCGGAGGCCCAACCATCATCAGCTACTTCATCAATGACTCTGTGTCCATTATAAAGATCAGAAGTGGGGATGATCATCGACAATTGCACAATATTCAGCATCATTCACGACTCCTCAGATACCGAAATATTCCATGTTCAAATGCAACAAGAATTGGACAGTATCCAGGCTTGGGCTGACAGTGACAAGTAACATTTGTGCCATTCAAATGCCGGACAATGACCATCTCCAACAAGACAGAATCTAACCATCACTGTTTGACGTTCAATGGCATTATCATCACTGAATCCCCCGTTATCAACAACCTGGGCCAGGAACTGAACTGAATGAGCCATACAAAAACAGTAGCTACAAATGCAATTCTGAGGCTAGGAACCCTACAGCAAGTAACTCACCTCCTAACCTCACAACTCCCATCCGCCATTGACAAGACACAAATCTGGAGTGCGATGGAATATTCCCCACTTGCCTGGATGGGTGCAGCTCCAATAACACTCAAAAAAGCTTGACACCATCCGGGACAAAGAGCCCAATTCACTGGCATCACCTCAACAAACATCCAATTCCTCCACCATTAATGCTCAGTAGCAACAGTGTGTACCATCTACAAGTTACACTGCAGAAATTCACAAAGGCTTCCCACAATGCACCTGCCAAACCTGTGACTTCTACAACTAGAAGGACAAGGCCAGCAGATACATGGAAACACCACCACCTGCAAGTTCGCCTCCAAGCCGCTCACCATCCTGACTTGGAGATATATCGCCACTCCTTCAATGTCATTGGGTCAATTCCTGGAACTATTGCCCTAATGCATGACTCGTCTTCAGAATAGAAGAATAGGAATTCTGAAGAAGAGTCATACCAGACTTGAAACACACACTTTGTTTCTCTCTCCACAGATGCTGCCAGTCCTGCTGAGTTTCTCAGGCATTTCCTGCTTTTGATCCAACACTCATTAGTCACTCAGCCAACTTGTATCCATATTGCTACAGTCCCTTTTAATCCATGAGCTTTAACTTTGTTCAAAAGTCGGCTATGCAGCATGCATCAAACACGTTTGGCAAGTCCGCCACATGAACAGTGTTGCCCTTGCCAAGCCTGCTCTCATTCTCAATGGTTGTGTGTTACACAAGGCTTACTTTCCCTCAAATACTGAAGATTGAAGGTGATCTAACTGGAGGTGTCAAAATTCAGATTGATCGATATTTTTAGGGCACAGAATTAAAAGTTATGATAGTAGGTTGATGGAGCCAAGATCTGTTATTAAGCAGCTGAATGGTGAACAGGCTCTAGCAGTGGACAGTTTTCCTCTGCTCCAAAGATTAGCCAAACAACTGGAGCCAGGCCTTTTCGTCATCTCTCTCTCCCATGTCTCTAACCCCATTCCAAAGACATACCTGAGCCCTTTGTTTCAGATCATCCGAGTTCATCTCCTCCCACCAGACACTGTTGTGATCCCACAGCATCAATTTGTAGGCAGTGTCGCTGAAAGTGGCCTTCAGCAGGAAAGGAGAGTCACCAATACGCACGGAGAGCCACGGCTGAGTGAGGAGATCATCAGCCAACTTCTCCACTTCAGCCATTGAAAAGAATTCCCTGGAATTTAAAAAAATAGCACCTTTGATATTCCAATGCACTCTACAGTTAATTACAAAGAACAAAGAAAATTACAGCACAGGATCAGGCCCTTCGGCCCTCCAAGCCTGCGCCGATCCAGATCCTCTATCTAAACCTGTCATCTATTTTCCAAGGATCTGTATCCCTCCACTCCCTGCCCATTCATGTATCTGTCTAGATACATCTTAAAGGACGCTATCGTGCCCGCCTCTACCACCTCCGCTGGCAAAGCATTCCAGGCACCCACCACTCTCTGCGTAAAGAACTTTCCACACATATCTCCCTTAAACGTTTCCCCTCTCACCTTGAAATCGTGACCCCTAGTAATTGAGTCCCCCACTCTGGGAAAAAGCTTCTTGCTATCCACCCTGACTATACCTCTCATGATTTTGTAGACCTCAATCAGGTCCCCCCTCAACCTCCGTCTTTCTAATGTAAATAATCCTAATCTACTCAACCTCTCTTCATAGCTAGCGCCGTCCATACCAGGCAACATCCTGGTGAACCTCCTCTGCACCCCCTGCAAAGCATCCACATCCTTTTGGTAATGTGGCGACCAGAACTGTACGCAGTATTCCAAATGTGGTCGAACCAAAGTCCTATACAACTGTAACATGACCTGCCAACTCTTGTACTCAATGCCCCGTCCGATGAACGAAAGCATGCCGTATGCCTTCTTGACCACTCTATCGACCTGCATTGCCACCTTCAGGGTACAATGGACCTGAACAGCCAGATCTCTCTGTGCATCAATTTTCCCCAGGGCTTTTCCATTTACCATATAGTTCGATCTTGAATTGGATCTTCCAAAATGCATCACCTCGCATATGTTCTGAAGCAGCATAAGCAACACAGGGAAGTCAATAACCAGAGAGTGTCCTTTATTTATTTACAGATAAATATTATCGGGGCGGGGTGGAGTTGTCTCTTTTTGAATAATGCCATGTGATTTTTATACGAGAGGGTAGACAGACTTCTATTTTAAAATCTCATTCAATGGACTGTACCTCCAACACTGCATCAATCCCTCAGTGTCAGCACAGTTCATGGACTCCATCTCCTAAAGTTACACTTGAAGTGACAACTGCTAGGCTCAGGGAAGAGGGTGCTACCTACCAGGGTCCAGAACAGAACTGTACATCTGAGTCACGGAAATAGGGCCAAGGCTTTAGAGGAACCTGCTGTGTTTCATTCGGGATAGGGGTCTGTGATTTCCGTCCCCGTTTCTGCTACCTACTGGCCAATACCTAACACAGGTAGCATTGTTAGGCAATATCCTCTCCTGTTTCAGCCCTCATGACCCCTAAGTGTGGAAAAGAAAATTAGGATTGGAAAGAATTCCTTTTAGCCTGACAAGCATATTCTCTTTTGTAACAGAATAGTCAATAAACGCTAACCTAGCCAGTGACACCCAAATCCCAGGAATGAATAAAAAGTTCTGTCACCCACTAAAGAAAGGAACTGGTTGAGTATTTCAGGTCTATGACCCTTCACCAGAATAATATTCTCTTTCCCGAGAGAAATTGTCAGTAAGGATTCAACAAGTGGGCATTCTTTTCAACAGAAAAGACCAACGAATGACCTAGTGTTTGACTTTAAATATTAAGAAACAGTTTGATAGAAGTTTATTCCTCTGTTCAAAACATTCGATGCCAGTTTCATTGTTAATTTTAAATTGAAAATGATAGATTTGTTACTATTCAAGCACATTGAAAGGGGATTAGGGTAAATATGGATAATATGGAAATAAAGAATTGTGGATGCTGGAGGTCTGAAACAAACAAAAACATAAATTGCTGGAGAAACAGGGAACTCAAAACATTTCTCCCACCACAAATGCTGCCAGACCTGCTGCATTTCTCCAGCATTCTCTTTGTTTGTTTCAGATTTCCAGCATCCGCAGTATTTTGCCTTTATTTGAGTGCCCAACCTCCTTCCATAAGTACCGTGACCATTACTGTACACAATACTGCAGATGTGGTCTTACCAATCATGTATAACTGAAGCACAACCTCCCTGCTTTTGCATTCAATTCCCCTTGCCATAATCCATAACGTTCTACTAACTTTCCTAAATTACTTGCTATGCCTGCATACTAACCTTTTGTGATTCATGCATGAGAACACCAAGGTCTCTCGGCATCTGAGCTCCACAGCCTCTCACCATTCAGATACGCTTTTTTTTTGGTTTGCTAAAATGGACAATTTCATACTTTTCCACATTGTATTTGAATGTCAAATTTCTACTATCTACAACTTGCACTGCAGATAGACAACACCTTCCAAATGCACAACCACTCCCAACCAAGGACAAGGGCAGCAGTTACATTGGAACAACACCACCTGCAAGTTCCCCTGCGAGCCATTCACCATCCCGACTTGAAAATATATCTCCTTCCTTCACTGACACTGGGATAAAATCCTAGAATTTCCTCCTTAATGGCCTAGTGGTATTATCGCTGGACTGTTAACCCAAAGACACAGATAATGTTCTGGGGACCTGGGTTCCAATCCCACCACAGCAGATGGTTGAATTTGAATTCAATAAAATATCTGGAATTAAGAATCCAATGATGACCATGAACCCATTGTCGATTGTTGGAAAAACCCATCTGGTTCCCTAATGCCCTTTAGGGAAGGAAACTGCCATCCTTATCTGGTCTGGCCTACATGTGACTCCAGACCTACAGCAATGTGGTTGACTCTAAACTGCCCTCTGGGGATAAATGCCGCCTGGTCAGCAAAGCCCTCATCCCGTGAATGAATAAGGAAAAAACAATTGTGGGTGCCCCTACAGCACATGGACTGCAGCGGTTCAAGAAGGCAGCTCACCACAACCTTCTCACGGGGCAACTAGGGATGGGCAATAAATGCCAACCCAGCCAGCAACACCCACATCTCACAAGTGAAAGGAAAAGATACAAATTTGCCAGATCTTTGCTCACTCACTTAACTGTTTTTGTGGATAATATGGAGTTGGGTCACAGATAAGCCACTATCTCATTGAAAGATGGAACAGACACGAGGAACTAACCTGGACTTTTAATGTCAAATTATTAATGGCAGGGAAATAGACCAGAAATATAAGATTTTATTTTCTTCCTGGATGATGATCACAAAATAGTTAATTTTTAAAGAAACTAATCTCACCCCTGGATAGTTTTACCAATCATTGTATAAAACAGGAGGCTGTAAATATTATGGGATGGAGATCGGCCTAAGTAAATAAATAATAAATATTTTTTTAAAATGTTGTTACAAATAGGGGATTGTTGACACTGACGAACGGGGGGGGGGGGGACCTGGAGCCAGGCACCAAAATCAGGGAAAAGGTTTAAAGACAAACACAATCGATGCCCCCCCCCACCCAATTAGAAATTAATCCGAACGATTTAAAGTTTTAAAATGTTTACACTTTGAAAGAAAAACAAACAAACCTCAGCTCCAAATCTCTCACTTCCTGTTGCTACCAGCGGACCGTCCACAATCACAGTCTTCAGGGGAACAAGCGGTACCTCTCAACCGTTCCGTACTCCAACCTAGCACCTTGGCTATTACAGAGAGCTCAAACAAAATAGGAAAATATTCTTGGTCCAGTTGGTTACACCTGAACTCTCGGGATTAATTTGTTTATTTTTTTCATCTGAAATTCCCCTGCTTCCTTTCAGTCTTATATTTTCCTTATGCCGAAGTTGTTTTGAATAAAAATGTTTGGCACTTTTCTTCAAACTAACATTCGCAATATTTTACTTTTCCTGCACTGCTGAAGTAAAGATATTTTCTGACCAACCTGTTTTGAGATGTTACAACACACCTCTGGACCAGGTGGGATTTGAAGCCCATTCAACCTAGATCAACCTACCACAAGAACCCTACAGCTAAACTAACTGTTTTGAACCCTAAGTTTCAAAATAGAATCATAAATGTAGAATCACAAAATGTACCTTGGAAACTTTTTGGAAATGATTACAATTTTACTGCAAATTGGTTCACTAAAAGTCCACATTTCAATTTGTCTCTCAATAGGGTTCAGTCAAGGATAAATTGCGTTTTATTAAGCTCCTTTTTGTTTGAATCAGGCAGAAGATGGTTTGTAGTGGATTTCACAGAAATGCTGAGCAGGAGAATGTAAAATGAGACCAAAATTCCTGCCTCTATGTTGCTTTTCCTTCTTTATTTGCTTTGGTAATGGCTATTGTCAGGCAGCAGCATTATGGTAATATCATTAAGTTAGTGGTCCAAAATGCCTAGGCTAATGTTCTACGGGTATTGTTTTGTGTTCCTCCACGACAGGTGGTGAAATTTTAATTGAATAAAAATCTGGAATTAAAAGGCTAAACATTGACGATTGTTGTAAAAATCCACCTGATTCATCAATTCTCTGTAGGGATGGAAATATGTCCTACATATGTCTTCAGGCTCAGAGCAATGTGGTTGTCTTTTATTTGCCCCCTGAAATGATCCTAGCAAGTCACTTAGAGGCAATCAGGGATGGGCAACAAATGCTGGCTGAGTGATTACCATATTCCATGAACATTTCCTTTGAAAATCGTAGATGGATAATTGAATATATTGAACACAAAAGTTGATAGATTTTTAGGTATAATGGGAAATGGAGATAGTTCAAGAGGTTAGTGTGAGATCCTGACTGTGTTTCACAAATACCACAGCCTAAAATTCTCACGTGGCTCTCCCCTCCCTATCTCTGTAAGCAATTTCAGTCTTAAACCTTCTGAGAGCTCCGCACTCAGCTCGTCTCTTGTATCCTTGATTTTCTTCACCCCAGCACTGCAACTAAAAATATTTTCAATCAGTCTTTTCATATGGGTCATGACAATTCTCAAACAAGCTGGACTTCAGCCGAGGACTTCCAGCCCAGAGATAGGGACCCTACCACTACACCACAAGACTCTAAAATCTGTGGAATGTGCTCTCCCTAAGTCTATCCTTCTTGCTTTATGGCTAACCATCTATTAAGACACACATTTAAAAAACATACCTTTAACCACGTTTTTGATTTTATTTGTGTGCAATTTTATATAACACTCCTGTGAAGTACCATGAGGCATTTTGTTACATTAAGCGTGTTATATAAATAAATACACGTTGTTGTAGATATTGTATTGGAATTCATAACATCATAACATCCCAACTGATAGTCCACTGAAAATATCAATGGTGTAGTCATTAAACAAACCCAAGGCGATGCTCAGGGACATGAGTTTAAATTCCACCTTAGGCAAATGGTGAAATTTGAACTCAATTTTTGTTTAAGAAAGCTGGCTAATGGTGACTTTGATGTTGTAAAAACCCATTTGATTCATTAATTTTCTGTATTGAGTCTCTGGGACTGATGGTTAGGGATAAAGGTTCAAGATAGCTGAGCATAGTTGCTAGCACTGAACTGAAGAAAATAAAGGACAGTAGAGAGGGGAGGGTTACACAAATCACCATTTTAGATTGTGGTGTAGTAAACCAGGAGCCAATACTTCACACAAATGTCTTCTCCATTTCTCCTCTCCCCAAAAATCTATCAATCTTTGTGCTGAGGTTACTCAATCATCCAGCTGGTTAGATCCCTTCTTCTTGATCCAACGCCTGCAATGGAAGCACAACTCCTCGAGTTGAACATAGATATCTGTGGATGCAGCAGTGCCTGGTCAATCACGTTCACAATGTAGAACTCAGATGATGTCTGTTTCACAAAAGCCTCAAGTTGCCACATGGACTGACTTTTGATGAAGAGTCATCATTCTTGAAATGTTAGCTTGCTGTCTCTCCAAGGATGCTACCTTATGTGCTGTGATTTCTGGCATTTTTTGTTTTCAGTCTGGGCTGACCTTTTTTGAGAGCATCAAATGTTTAAACAAGCACTCAGTCTTCAATGTTCATCTATAGCAATGATTTGGCAGTTTTGTCAAAGAGGAAATTTGCCTTTCTTTTATTTTACCTTGTTTTCTCACACACACCTATTATTCTGTTTGACCTCAGCCATTTTTCTCCCTATTAAATGGCAGCATGGTGGCTCAGTGGTTAGCACTGCTGCCTCACAGCGTTAGGGACCCAGGTTCGATTCCACTCTTGGATGACTGCCTGTGTAGAGTTTGCACATTCTCCCTGTGTCTGTGAGAGTTTCCTCCGGGTGCTCTGGTTTACTCCCACAGTCCAAAGATGTCCAGGCTAGGTGGATTGACCATGCTAAATTGCCTGTAGTGTTCAGGGATGCGTCAATTAAGTAGGTTATGGGGAGATGGGCCTGGGTGGGATGCTCTGAGGGTTGGTGTGGACTTGTTGGGCCAAAGGGCCTGTTTCCACACTGTAGAGACTCTATGATTCTAAACTAATAGTTTGGGTGTGTTGCCACATTGGCCTTTGGACTGGACTGCTTTCTGTGTTTTCAGTAGGTGTACTCTCTATTCAAGGATTGCATTATGCAAGTCTGAGCTGAATTTGCTCAGTTTCTTGATGATCCCTTTGATGGTTTTCATTGCAGATTCAGCTTTTCCAATTACTGGGAAGAGTATGGAAGTGATAAACAAAAATAGATATTGCTGGAAAAAAGTTCTCACAAAGGGTCACTGGACCTTGAATGGTAATTTTACTTCCTCTCCACAGAAGCTGCCAGACCTGCCGAGATTTTTCAGAAATTTCTGTTTATGTTTCTGATTTGCAGCATCTACAGTTTTTTTTTTAGTATGGAACTTATGTCTGGTGTTGAATTTCCCAATCGTTCATGAAGTGGCTGAACTCTTCATTGTGAATTGAGGGCAACTGCCACTCATTACAATGTCAGGAATGCAGTACTGACTAATGTGTTATAAAAGGTGTAGAGCTGGATGAACACAGCGGGACAAGCAGCATCAGAGGAGCAGGAAAGCTGACGTTTCAGGTCTAGACCCTTCTTCAGAAATGACCCGAAACATCAGCTTTCCTGCTCCTCTGATGCTTATCGGCTTGCTGTGTTCATCCAGCTCTACACCTTGTTGTATCAGATTCTCCAGCATCGGCAGTTCCTACTATCTCTGACTAATGTGTGCTTTCAAACAATCTCTCAATAGTCAACAGTGATTGGATAATTAGTTCGTGAGTAAAGAGGAAAGGAGTCTACTCACTGCTTCGCTCCTGGTCTGTCTGGGATGGCATGTGTCATAAGTAGCTCCTTAGCTGTGAATTGATTACAAGCACTGCACTAGTTGGTACGGTTCTTGTTAATGATAATGGCTCAATGATCAATCTCTCATCAGTGACTGATTAGCTCTGGGGTTAGTTTATTTCAGATGGTAAAACATAAAACACAAAACATAAAGGACATTGACAAGATGGTGCAGTGGGCAGATAGATAGCAGAAGAGAGTTAATGCAAAGAAAAGTGAGGTGGTCAGAAGATCACTGAAAGACTGTTTAAAAAGGGGGTGCAATTCTAAAAGGGGTGCAGACACAGTGAGATTTGATTTGATTTATTATTGTCACAAGTACCTAGGTACGGTGAAAATTATTATTTTGCGTGTAGATCATACCATACAAAGTGCATTAGGGTAACAGAACAAAGCAACAAATACAATGTTATGGCTGCGGAGAAGGCACGCAGAAAACAAGATCATTATTTAATTTAAAATTTACGAGGTCCATTTAGAAGTCTGATAGTAGCGGGGAAGAAGCTGTTCTTAAACCTATTCATATGTGTATGCAAAATTTTATATCTTCTGCCTGGTGGAAGAGGGTGGAACCGGGGTGGGAGGTGCCTTTGATCATATTGGTTGCTTTCCCGATGCAGCAGGAAGCATAGAATCAATGGATGGAAGGCTGGTTTGTGTGATGGACTGGGCTGTGTTCACGACTCTCTGTAATTTTTTGCGGTCTTGGGAAGAGCAGCCAAACCACACTATGATGCGTCCAAACAGGATGCTTTCTATGGTGCATCTATAAAAATTGGTAAGAGTCCTTGTGGATATGCTGAATTTCCTTAGCCTTCTGAGGAAGTAGAGGCATTGCTCTGTTTTCTTGACCATTGTGTTGACGTAGGTGGACCAGGACAGATCGTTGGTGATCTCCACCCCCAGGAACTTGATACTCTCAACAATCTCCACATCAGCACCATTGACACAGACAGGGGCATGCCCTCCACTCCGCTTCCTGAAGTCAATGACCAGCTCCTTCATTTTGCTGACATTGATGGAGAGATTGTTGTTTTTACACCATGCCACTAAGCTCTCTATCTCTCTCCTGTGTTCTGTCTCATATCTTGGTGTATATGTGCACAGATCGTCGATGGTGGCAGCACAGGTAAACTGAGCAGATAATAAAACATAACGACATTGTCTTTATTAATTTGTGGAATCCACTACCCCAGAGTCCAATGGATGCCAGCCCATTGAGTAAATTTGAGGAGGAGAGAAACAGATTTTTAAATTAGTAATGAATTGAAAGGTTGTGGGGTGTGGGTCGGAAAGTGGAACTAAGGCCGAGATGAGATCAACCATAAATGGCATAGGAGGCTTGAGCAGCTGAACTGCTTACTTCCTGCTCCTAGTTCTTATGTTCTATTAGGGGCATAAGGGTACAAGAGTAGGAAGGTGATGTTGAAATTGTAGAAGACGGAAATAGAGGAGCAGATACGGACACAAATCATAGAGAGCTGCGAGAGAAACAGTGTTACTGTTTTAGGGAATTTCAACCTTGTTAACATTAACTGGGATTGTCTTAGCTTGAAAGGATTAGACAGCGTATAATTTATAAAGTGCATCAAGGAGAGCTTTTTGTACCAGAACGTAGACAGGCCTACTAAAGATGGGGTAGTGCTAGGCCTAACCCTGGGGAATGAAACCAGTGAAAGGTGAAGAATCAGTGAGCAAGCATTTTTGGGACCGGGACTATATCTCTGTAAATATCAGTTTTTATGAAAAGGAATAAGGAAAATGAAGAGGTTGTGTCTAAATTAGGCCAATTTTCAGTGACATTAGAAAGGATTTGGCACACATAGACCAGGAGCAGCTATTTGCAGTTAAGTCTACATTTGGAAAATGGGAGCCTTTTAAAAATAATACATTGAGAATTCAGGGCCAGCATGTTCCTCTAAGAGTGAAGGGCAAGGGCAGAAAATCCGGGGAACCCTGGATGTCAAGGAGTGTTGAGAGTTTTACAAAGAAAAATAAGGAAACATATGTCAGGTACAGTGCATTACAAACTGGGGAGCCTCTTCAAATGTATGGAGAGTGTAGGGGGTTGGTTAGGAAAGAAATTAGGAGAGCAAAGAGGAGCCATGAAATATCCCTGGCAGATAGAATTAAGGAAAACCCCAAGGCTTTTAAATGTATAAGAATAAGAAGATTACCAAAGAAATGAGAGACCAAAGAAGCAACCTTTGCGTGGAGCGAGAGGATGTGGGTGAGGTCTTAAATGGATATTTGTCATCTGTGTTCACAGAGGAGAAATGCATTGCAGCTGGGGATGTCAATTGGGATGATGAGATTCTAAACATATTAAGATTAATAAGGAGGATGTATTAGATGTTTTATCAGGCATACAGCCACACATATCCCCAGGTCCTGATAAGATGTTTCCCAGACTGCTACGGGAGGCAAGGGAGGAGATTGCTGGGGCCCTGGCAGAGATATTTAATACTTCACTGACCGCAGATGAAGTGCCAGGTGACTGGAGGATAACTTGTGTGGTTTGTTTATTCTAGAACAGCGGCAGGAATAGGCCAGGTAATTGCAAACCAGTTCATTTCACTGTCGATGGTAGGGAAGCTATTGGAAACAATTCTGAGTGACAGGATTAATCAACACTTGGAAAGGGAAGGATTTACCAGGGATGGCGAGCACAGATTTATGAGAAGGAAATCCTGTTGGACTAATTGAGTGTTTTGAAAAAATAACTAAATATATTGTTGAGGGTAGTGCAGTTGATGTGGTTTACATGGACTTAGGAAGGCCTTTGACAAGGTCCCACGTGGAAGGCTCGTCAAAAGGTAAGAACCCGTGCGATCCAAGTCAAGTTGGCAAACTTGATCCAAACTTAGCTTACAAATAGGAGGGACGATGATTGTGATCGAAAGCCAGCGATCAGGGATGTTTTTTAATCAACCTGTTCGGAGACGTTATTACACTGCTCTGGAGCAGGTGGTACATGAACCCAGTTCTTCTTGGCTCAGAGGTATATACACACAAGAGCCCATGCTTTTTTTCCTTTATTCATTCACAGGATGGAGGCATAGCTGGCCAGGTAGCATTTACTGTCCATCCCTAATTGTCCAGAGGGCAGGCGATGGGGGAGGCAATGGCCTAGTTGTATTATCACTGGACTGTTAATCCAGAGATCCAGATGATGTTCTGGGGACCCGGGTTCGAATCCCGCCATGGCAGATGGTGGAATTTGAATTCAATAAATATCTGGAATTAAGAGTCTAATGATGACCATGAATCCATTGGCGATTGTCAGAAAAAACCCATGTGGTTCACTAATGTCCTTTAGGGAGGGAAACTGTCATTCTCACCTGGTCTGGACTACATGTGACTCCAGACCCATAGCAATGTGGTTGAGTCATAACTGTCCTCTGAGCAATTAGCGATGGGCAAAAAATGCTGCCTGGCCAGCGACGCCCTCGTCCTGTGAATGTATAAAGAAAAAAAAGTGTAAACAGGAACTCGTTCTTCTGTTCAAGAACGAGAGGAACCTGCCCGGATATAGGAGTAGTAGCCAACACATGTGCTGCATTAGGTTGTGTGGAAAATGGTTGGGAAAACATGTGTTGGTTTATAATGCATTGCAAGAGGAACCCAGTATAAAAATCATCCTAACGAAGGGTCCAAGGGAAAGCATTGACCGATTAAAATAATTTCTGTGCGACAAAATGGAAAGAAAAATCAGACAAAACTAAATTGAAAAACAATCAATCAATCACTTTTAATTGTTGTACTTACATAATAAAAGGCACTGTGGTGGCATTCTATTTAACAACAAATATTGGAATGCTTAGCAAAACCTAGTCATTAACTCCATCCATAACCATTCAAACTAAAATATGCAACACCGTGGCCAAGGGGATCTTGCTAGTTGCTTGCATTTTAACATTAACTAACTATCCTTGTTTACTTAACAACTAACAAATATAATTTATTCCATTAATTTTTGGAATGTTCCAGAATTGTGGCTTTCATTTTCTTCCCCCCTCCCCCCTCCCCCCTCCGGTTCAAATCAGATTGTTTTCTTGTTTAACCTAATATTTGCTCCAAACCTAGAGTAGTGCCTCCTCATCCAGGGTTTAGTACTTCTGAAAGTGAGGGGCAACAGTTCAAACATTAGATAGTACGGCTGCTGATGCCACTGGCGGTCAATGAGATGTAAGATTTGTAGTGGTCTTCAGGTTTCAGCCACATATTTAATGAAAAATTGCCATAAGATACAGCTTGCGCATTCATGACTGTGATCGATGCTGATCTCCCATTTCCAAGCAGATATGAATATCTAGTGAACAAGCAAGGAAGAAAATATAAACCCACAATTAAAAACATCAAAGATAAGGAAAGAGATATCTCCAACATGATCACATTGGACAGTAACGTATACATATATAGCGCAGTTACATAGCAGAATGTCGAAGGACAGTTAATAATTATTAAAAACATTTTTGACACCAAGTCACACAAGACGACATCAGAACAGGTGACCAAAAGATCAGCCAAGGAATGTCTTAAAGGAAAAGAAAAGTAAAGAGATGGAGAGGTTTAGGGAGGGAATTCCAGAGGTTGAGATCCAGACAGCTAAAAGCACAGATGCCAATGGTCAAGCAAATAAAATCAAGGATGAGGCCTGAATTGGAAGATCTTGGCGGGCTACAAGAATGGATGAAGTGACAGACAAAGGCAAAGTTGCAAATGGATTTGCTGAGAACTCCGTGGTCAGCAAATAGGATGATAAATGGTGGGGGAAGTGAGAGGAGCTGACTGGTCTACTCCTGTTCCCATAAAAATTGATTTGTTTTCATTCCATTGTGAAGAAGGTTCATGATATTATTATTATTAACTACTATTATTAACTTGCAACTTGGTTTCCAAAGTAGAAAAATGATTGATACCTTTAAGATTGATTTGTATTTCTATACTATGTGTTTTAAAGAAGGAATGAGATAGTTTAAGTTTCATTTAGATTTGTTCTGACAGAGGTAATGGGTGCCTCAAGTTTGTTGCTGTAATGAGGGCTTACAGCCTTGCAATAGAGCTTGAGGTGAACAATGCATTGGCAAAAAAAGGGTTGAAGAATTAAAAATAATTTTTGACAAGACCTTGGCTTATGGGCGTCCAATGATAATAGTTGCCCATTATACCCATTGTAATGAGATAGTAGGAACTGCAGATGCTGGAGAATCTGAGATAACAAGGTGTAGAGCTGGATGAACACAGCAGGCCAAGCAGCATCAGAAGAGCAGGAAGGCTGACGTTTCGGGCCTAGACCCTTCTTCAGAACCCCCTTTCCCTTCCCCTCCCCCATTTCTGAAGAAGGGTCAAGGCCCGAAACGTCAGCTTTTCTGCTCCTCTGATGCTGCTTGGCCTGTTGTGTTCATCCAGCTCTACACCTTGTAGTCTCATTCTCTAACCCTGTTACCACCCAAATGTGTTACCATTTTCTTCCCTCCAGATGTTTACCTATTCTCTTTTGAAAGTTACAACTGAATCTGTTATTACATGCCCTTCAGGAAGCACTTCCCTGTTATAGCAACTCACTGTGTAAACCCTCTTCAAGTCTTCCTTTAGTTCATTGCCAATTATGTTGGGGGCAGGATTTTCTCTACGGGCTCCCACCGTTTGTGATTTTTAAAAAATTTATTCACTCAAGGGACGTGGGCATCACTGGCTGGTCCAGCATTTATTGCCTATCCATAGTTGCCCTTGAGAAGGTGCTGCTGAGCTGCCTTCTTTGAACTGCTGCAGGTTGAGCCACAATTCCTTTAGGGAGGGAATTTCAGGATTTTGACCCAGAGACAGTGAAAGAATGGTGATGTATTTCCAAGTTAGGATGGTGAGTGGCTTGGAGGGGAACATGCAGGTGGTGGTGTTCCCATGTATCTGCTTCCTTTATCTTTCTAAGTGGAAGTGGTCACGGGTTTTGAAGGTCCTGTTAAGGATCTTTGGTGAATTTCTGCAGTACTTCTTGTAGATAGCACACACTGCTGCTACTGAGTGTGGGTGGTGGAAGGAGTGGGATGTTTGTGGATGTGGTACCAATCAAGCGGGCTGCTTTGTCCTGGATGGTGTCAAGCTTCTTGAGTGTTGTTGGAGCTGCACCCATCCAGGCAAGTAGGGAGTATTCCATCACACTCCTGGCTTGTGCCTTGTAGATGTTGAACAGGCTTTTGGGAGTCAGGAGGTGAATTACTGCCCACAATATTCTTAGCCAGTGACCTGCTCAAGTAACCACTATGTTTATGTGGTGAGTCTGGTTGAATTTCTGATCAATGGGAACCCCCAAGATGTTGATAGAGGGGGATTCAGTGATGATAACACTATTGAATGTCAAGGGGTGGTGATTAGATTGTCTTTCATTGCCTGACATTTGTGTGGCATGAATTTTATTTGCCACTTGTCAGCTCAAGCCTGAATATCATCCAGATCATGTTACATTTGAACATGGACTGCTTCAGTATCAGAGGAGTCATGAATGGTGCTGAACATTGTGCAATCGTCAGCAAACTTTTGACCCCATGATGGATGGAAGGTCAATAATGAAACAGCTAAAGATAGTCGGGCCTAGGACACTACCCTGAGGAACGCCTGCAGAGATGTCCTGGAGCTGAGATGACTGACCTCCAACAACCACAATCATTTTCCTATGTGCCAGGAATGACTCCAACCAGCAGAGAGTTTGCCCTCTGATATCCATTGATTCTAGTTTTTCCAGTGTTAGATTTGACCTGCTTTTTGTGGACAGGACACACCTGGGCAATTTTCCACATTTTGGGTAGATGCCAGTGTTGTACTGGAACAGCTTGGCTGGGAACAGCTCGTTCTGGAGCACAAGCATTTAGTACTGTTGCCAGAATGTTATCAGGACCCATAGCCCTTGCAGTATCCAGTGCCTCCAACCATTTCTTGATATCACGTAGAGTTAATTGAATTGGCTGAAGACTGGTATCTGTAATGCTGGGGACCACTGGAGGAAGCGGAGATGGATCATCCACTCAAAACTTCTGGCTGAAGATTGCTGTAAATTTTTCAGTCTAATCTTATGCAGTGATGTGCTGGGCTCTTCCATCATTGAGGATGGGGATATTTGTAGAGCCACCTCCTCCAGTGAGTTGTTTAATTGTCCACTAGATGTGGCAGGACTGCAGAGCTTGATCTGATCTGTTGGTTGTGGGCTCTCTTAGCCATGCCTGTGACTTACTGCTTACGCTGTTTGGCATGCAAGTAGTCCTGTTTGATAGCTTAACCAGGTTGACACCTTATTTTTAGGTATGTCTGGTGCTTCTCCTGCACTCTCCACTGAAGCAGGGTTGATCCCCTGACTTGATGGTTATGTTTGAGTGGGGGATATACTGGGCTATGAGGTTACAGATTGTGTTGGAGTATAATTCTGCTGCTGTTGATGTCCCACAGCGCCTCATGGATGCCCAGTCTTGAGTTGCTAGATCTGTTCGAAATTTGTCTCATTGAGCACAATAATATTGTCACACAACAAGACAGAGGGTATTCTCAATGTGAAGGCAGGACTTCATCTCCACAAGGATTTTGTGGTGGTCACACTTACCAATACTGTCACAGACAGATGTATCTGCAGCCGGTAGGTTGGTCAGGAGAAGGTCAAGTATGTTTGTCCCTCTTGTTGGTTCCTTCACCACCTGACATAGACCCAGTCTAGCAGCTAAGTCCTTTCGGACCCGACCAGCTCAGTCAGTAGTATTGCTGCTGAGCCACTATTGTACATTGAAGTCCCCCAATTCAAATCTGGATCCCCAGAACATTAGAGGAGGGTCTAGGCCCGAAATGTCAGCCTTCCTGCTCCTCTGATGCTGCTTGGCCTGCTGTGTTCATCCAGCTCTACACCTTGTTACCCCAGAACATTAGTTGTGTTTCTGGATTAATAGTCTAGCATATTAGGTCATTAGGCCATTGCCTCCCCCATAGTGGAATAGTTTGGAATGAGTCACTCCAGTTATGATTTTCTACATACTGGCCAATTCATTTTTGGAGTTCAAGCTACTGCCATTCAATTAAGGATGACAGACAGGCTCCTGAAGCTGGACAGGCCATTAAGATACCTTCCAGCACTGAAGAAGCAGCAGGTTGCCTTTTCAAGTGTGTGAAGGAGATAGTACCCCAGGTGAAAGGTTTCTCCCACTCTATCATTTTCAATGTTATGAGATAGAAAGATTGTCTCAGCAGGCAGGCCATTGTTGTGGCAGGGGATTCCCTCTAAAGGATGGCCTGTGGATGCAACTGCAATCAGTCAGGAAGGGGCTTTAACCTTGCCAAAGGTATTGTCAAGCTCGATCTTCCAACCAGGCACCAAGCGGTCCTTCTCTGCCTCAGGAATTGGAAAATTACAATTAATGTTCAAAAATTGCCCTTAATAGGACTTTAACGAGTTCAATTGACTATCTACAGCATCCCGCTGGGTAATACTGTCTCTCTCAGATATGCAGACCCCAATCCTTCAGGAAAAGGGAGAAGTAAGAAATTGCTTGTGGCAAATTCAGTCCAATGAGAGATGGTGGCTGGGTTTCAGCTTTGAGAGGTCACTCAGTGAGGCTCAGGTAGAGTCACCAGTCTCCATCACCATGTGGGCGCTATTGAAGAATGAGTAAGCGCCAGGATAGCAGCAGCACTACGAATGCAGCTTCAGACTGTGGGGGAGCCATTGTTACAGGTGAAACATGGCAGTGACACTGGTCTCCATGAAGTGACTGCAAAGACATACATTATATCCAGTGATATACATGGCTGGGAAGACACAAGCATTGTGGTTTCCTACCCACTAATTACTAATTATTGAAAGGGCTTAAATTTGTTTTGCAGCTTAAACCTTCCACTTTGAAACTACCTTTCCTGAATTTCCAAACTTTTGAAGGGATCCAAATATCTCATGGAGTTGTAAGAAGGGTGGACATTACAGAAATAATGAGAGGGCTGGGCAATGGTGGTAATTTCGCACGACGACAGCTTTTTTTTTTGTTCATTCTCGGGATGAGGGCGTCAGTGGCTGGGCATCATTTATTGCCCATCCCTAATTGCCCAGAGGGCAGTTACAGTCAGCCACATTGCTGTGGGTCTGGAGTTACATGTAAGCCAGACCAGGTAAGGACATTAACCAGATGGGCTTTGTCAACAATTGACAATGGATTCATGGTCATCATTAGACACTGCATTCCAGATACTTATCGAATTCAAATTCCACCGTCTGCTGTGGCAGAATTCAAACCCAGGTTCCCTAGGTATCTGGGTTAACAGTCCAGCGATAATACCACTAGATCATTGCCTCCCTGCTTAAGACACAGCTGGAAGAAGTGGGTCCAGGTAGAATTATTAGGAGATGGAAAAAATTCCACAGCAACAGGAGGAAGGAAAGGAATTGGATTCACTGCATTATTCTTCACGAGGGCCAGTGCAAAATCAGCGGGTCAAATGGTTTCCATCTCTACTGTTCTATGATTCTGTGGAATGGGTATCAATTATTGTATTGTATCCGTAATAATTATTGCCTTCTAGTCACTGACCTTGATAAAGATAATGATTGAGGTAAGTTGATCTAGTTGAAGAGCTAAACCAGGCATGATGAGCCAATGGTCTCCTTCTAAGCTGCAGTTTCTGTGATTCCATGACATATTGGTTGTACAAAATAATATACATCTTACAGGCATCGTAAATGCTAGAGATAAGTTACTTGTGAAGTAACTTCACTTACTTTGGGAGGCTGTGGTCCATTTCGGTCTTATTCTCTGATCTTTTAATTTCAGTCTCTTGCATACTAAATTTAGAGAAAGCTAAATATTACTGTCAAAATTAATCAAAATCTATCAGGTTATTCCTCAGGTAGCTTATTATGGGACTAAGACATAGAGTATAAGTCTGATCCAGGTGTAATCCTTGATCAATGTTTATTGGGTAGCAGATAGACTACTCCAACTGCTCTGGGTCCTGCTGAGTTAAAATTAAAGTAATGACATTAATAATCTCAGCAGGACTTCCAGCGAAGAATTCCTGGACTTTACCTGCAGTGATTTCCTCCCAAAAAGAAGCAGAAATTTAGTTAATAGAACTATTATGCATGTTCAGGAGGACGTGTTGGAAAAATATACCCAAGATGTTATGGAAGACAATCTGGAAGGGTACAGATGAGGGGGCTTTTGGGGACTGTGACTAATCTTTGTAAACACCAGGCGCTGTTTGCTGGCATTAATCTATGTAAATCATGGGCAAAAGAGAAAGGAAAATTAGCAAAAGAATTGTAATTGTCAGCAAGAATGATGCAAGGATCCATCTACAGACAGTGCTCAACGCAGCAGCTGCACTAGGAAATTCACAATGCAGGAAGTGGGTAATTTATTAACCTCCTACCACCCAGGATGTTACCAGAGAATTAACCTCTCAACGTCCACAAGGCAGAAGAATTGGCCATTCCACGTTTTACTTTTATTAGTGATTTAACCATTGCATGCAAATCTGTCAGCATGACCTGTGTTCATGTTATTAAAACTATTAGTTAGAGCACTTTAGAGTCTTGATTGACCTCACTTCTAATGAGACGAAGTCTTAAGACAGCAAACACAAATGATCCTACACTAGTTTGGTTATTGACAGGGAATTACACTGGTAAGTGTAAATGTCAGGTTTAATTCTAAAGTGCAGCTCCTCACATTGGAAAAATGCCAAGAAATGCTTTGCAGGAAATAAAATGGGAAGTGAATCGTGAAGAATACAAAAGAGGTGGAATGAGGAAGAGATTTTAAAGGTTAGAACACAAATCAGAGGAAGAGACTTTGGCTAGAAAGGAATTTGGCAGCAAGATTTGGGTTTTGAGAGGGAGGGATTCTGAAGTGGGAAAAGGGTGAGGCATTGAAATTGATGCTGTCAATGGCGGAATAAATAGGTTTCCTACCGACATTCACTGTCCTAGTCAGAGCTCAAAGGTGCTTCAGGACTCTCTGGGTTAGAGAACTCTACCTCAGCAAAAAGTTCACTCCTACAGGGGAGAAAATTGGGATTTGTTTTTAAATATGAGATGCTTTGCTGTATGGAAATTAATTCTTACTGTTTGATAATGAAACATGCTCCACAATAGACTTCAAATGACCATGTCAGGACGACATCTATTACAGGTATATTTTCACACTATTCTGAAACTTCCCATGGTGCATATTTCCCATGAGTCAGGAAAATGGAGATACTTTTGAACACCACCACCTGTGGGCAAAGGGGAATCATGAGCGCTCACATTGAGGGCTCAGGAAAGTCTTCAGCCTCCCTTCTCTAACAATTGCCTTTTTCTCTGCCCCTCCACAATTTCAGATCTTCACCCTAAACATCAATCTCCATTCTATATCGTGATCACAGCCAAACACTTTCCATCTGAACCGTTGGCATTATTCTCCAACCATTCCCCTTCCAACTGGCTCTCCCTCTCTCCATCCCTCCTACCATCCCACAATTGTTTGTCAAGGACTATCTCTACAGCAGATCTTATTCTCACATTTCTTACAACCATTCCACACTAAACCTCAATTCTAAGTACTAATAATGTTCTCTTAAATCTGTGCCCCACTCTGTCTAAACAACCTATGATCTATACGTCCTTATATATTATGATTTACCTGTACTGCTCGCAAAACAAAATTTTTCACTGTACTACGGTTTGTGACATCAATAAATCAAATCAAATCAAATGCATCTCCAAGGTTCCCCGAGCTTTGCCTGCAATGCCAGCCAATCTGTCCATTTGCGGGAAATGCCACTATATTTGGCAGGATCTCTGATACCCATCACAATGCCTTTTCCAAACTGTTCCCATCCTTTGCTGTACCTCGTAAGACATAACTCAGGGACTCAGCCTTAAGTCAGTTTGTCCATGTTGGTCTAATGTTTGCCAATGTTTAGAAAGCATTCTATATTGTAGCAGTTGAATTATGCTCTCAAATGCATCTTCCGTAAATGTGTTCGCACCATATCAACACTTAACAACAATTTGCATTTATATCACACAATTAATGTCCCAAGGTGCTTCTAAGAAAGCTGCTATCAAGCAGCATTTGACACAAAATTTCATAGTGAGTTACAAAAGAATATAGGAGAACCAGGTTTTATGGCTTCACTTGCAGGAGAAGATAGAGGTGGAATGTCTTAAAGACGGGATTCCATTGCACAGTACCCAGACACCCGAAGGCAAGACCTTGGATGCTAAAATGAGGACACAGGAGAATTCAGAATTAGAGATTTTTATTCTCAATAAGAGATCTTATGATTGTACAGGCAGAAGAGGATATTGAAATAAGAAGGGACAAAGCTACTATGGGATTTGAAAACAAGTGTGAGAATTTTAAAATCAAGGCATTGATACACCAGGAGCCAATGTTGATCAGTGAGCACAGGGATGTTTGCAAAACAGGACGTAGTGTCAGATTGAACAGGGCAGTGGAGTTTTGTATGAATTCAATTTTATGAGGATGGGAGACGAGTTGTGAGAGAATTAGAATCATTAAACTTAGAGTAATAAAGGCAGGTATAAATGTTCCAGAAGTAAATGAGCTGGGTCCAAAAGGAGTATTGTTATACAGGCAGTCACGGTGAAGGTGAAACTGAATGCAGGGGAATGGCATTGTTTATTTAAAACAAGATATTGTTTATTGTTTATAAATTGTTTATTTAAAACACGATATTCTTTAGTAGTGATGAGACTGCTAACATTGAGGACTGTGCCAAGGAATAGCTTATTAATGGACATAAGTATGTTACCGTTTATCTGTTTCTGCGCAGTACCCTGTGGTTAAAAAAAAGGAGGCTGGGGAGTAAAAAGTAATACTTGGAGCTTCTAGATATCTATCCTTGATAAAGTTTGGCATCTTCCAGAATCTTTTCATGGTCATAGAACTGATTGACACTAAAAGAAATGAACCCTTTGGAACATTTCTCATGTAGACTGATCAACCGTACAGACAGGGACTTTGCAAATTTAGGATCTATAAAGAGTGCTGTTCATATCTATCAACAAGTTATTTACCTTTGCTTTTATTTCTCTTGTTAGACACTCACTTTGTCCAGTTCTATAGTATTTACCAATAAAGGTACATTTATTGGCATAATGCATATTCAGGATAGAAAGGAAAGGGTAATATAAGTAGGACTAGATGGCCACACAGACAGCCAGAAGCACAGATCATTGTGACAGCAAATTGTACAAGTGTCATAAGATCAAGAAAGCTGTGGATTAAGCCATCTTGCAGATACAATAATTTGTTTAGAAGGTTGATTCAGTTGGTATCAAAGACATGAGTGAAACAGATGACACTATCCAGAAAAGGATTACTTCTGTCCACCATTTAGAAACTAACATGGAATCGCAAAAGTGGAAGTGAATCAACTTGACACACTGCTTACCAGGACAACATGGTATAAGCTCTGAAAATGATGTTAATGTCCAGCATGTTTCTACACACAGAGTGGTAGAGGTTTGGAATGCTCTTCCACGAATGGCAGTTGACATTATATCAGTCATTAATTTTAAATAGGTGTAAATTTTTGTTAAGCAAAGGTATTAAGGGTATAGACCAAAGACAGATCAGCCATAATCTCATTGAATAGCGGAATAAACTTGAGGGGCTGAAAGGCTGACTCCTCTTCCTATGTAAGACTCTAAGCTATCCAATACAGTCGCTATCCAATGTTACTCATTTGGCAGCTGGCTAAGAAATTTAATTCTAGATCAGTCTCACCAGGTTACAGCAATTACAAACATTAATTACAATTAAGTCCAACAGCCAGCAATCTAATTAATGCTAAACTACACACACACTGAACTGCTGTGACAGGGACAAAAACAGAAGTTGCTGGAAAAGCTCAGCACGTCTGGCAGCATCTGTGAAGAAAAGATCAGAGTTAACATTTCAGGCCCAGTGACCCTTCCTCAGAACAGGATGTTACAGCCCTTGTTATGCACTTTATTAAGGGATTATATCCATGACTTACTTTTTAGTAAAACTGCAAGGTAACCATGTCTATAATTACTTATATCTGTGAATTATTTATCCAGGTCTCGTAGCACAGTGGTTACAGTCCCTGCCTCTGAGCCAGAAGCACTGGGTTTGTTTTCCCCATGGCCTGATGGAACATGTGTTCATGACATGGTCAAACAGTTTGAGCATCAACTTACAAGTCCTTTCTACACATGTGATGGCATGCAGTAAAGTGGGAAACATTCTTGGTCAGTCATGGAATGGAAAGAAAGTGAAAATCCAGTAATACTTGGAAATGAATGTACTAGTCATGCCGGAGCTCCATTTTGAGGTTTACAAGTCAAGTCAGACCAGTATGTGTCATTCACAAGTTTCACTGTTTTCTCCTTCTGGGAAGTACTCGTTACCATAACAAATGGATTCCGAGTGAATTGATACATATCAACATGAATTATCCCTATGTAGAAAGCTTCAATTTAATTAGTAGTCATGGTTTTACTATCAATAAATCATTATTAATGAATGATTTGTCTGGATCCTTAGCTAACATTGTCAAGCTATTGACATGAGATAGTAGGAACTGCAGATGCTGGAAAATCTGAGATAACAAGGTGTAGAGCTGGATGAACACAGCAGGCCAAGCAGCATCAGAGGAGCAGGAAGGCTGACGTTTCGTTTTCTGATGAAGGGTCTAGGCCCGAAACATCAGCCTTCCTGCTGTGTTCATCCAG
>NC_063338.1:93147131-93161545 GCF_021869965.1 Rhincodon typus
CCCTCCCCCATTTCTGATGAAGGGTCTAGGCCCGAAACGTCAGCCTTCCTGCTCCTATGATGCTGCTTGGCCTGCTGTGTTCATCCAGCTCTACACCTTGTTATCTAAGCTATTGACATCATTGTTCTTATATTTACTGGGGACGTATAGCCAGGATTTCCCTCCTATTCACAAATTGTGATTTCAAGGGTCAACATTTGGTTGGGATTAATCTTTTAATACTATGCTTAGGGAGTTTTGAGTACTTTTTAAAAAATCTTAGATCCAAATAACTGTAGAATTTTGGGTTAAGTTTGCAAACAGAGGATGTACAGGTGGAGTTAGGATTTGGGAATCAGAGTAAAGGGTTGATCCTCATTAGTAACCTACAAACCATCCCAAGAGTAAGAAGGGGTGTGGAGCATGAGCCTCGTTCCTGTAACCAAAGCAGAAGTTAAAACAGGCATAATTACAAACTTGCAATGCAACAACCAAACCTAACCCTTACTGTCAAATACTGTGGATGATGGAAATTTGAAACATATTTGGAGATTGCTGGAAAAACTCAGCAGGTCTCGCCACATCTATGGAGAGAGGAACAGAATTAATGAGTCAAACAAGAGTTTCAAGTCCAGTATGACTCTTCCTCATAACTGTTGAGTTTTTCCAGCATTTTATGTGTTTGTTTCTAACCCCAAACCTAATGTTACACACAGCAGCATTAGATGGTTAATTCCTGAGGCTCATAGGATTAATCCAAGTAGATCCAATTTAAGAGCACAGCACAGGCATGATAGGACAAATGGTTTTCTCCTCAATACAATTTTCATAATTCAACAAACTGTCACTTCCACTAATCACACATTTGCAACATCCACAAAAAAAAGTTGTGAAGCATCATTACATACGTGGGGATGCTGCGATCCAATTCTTCCTTACTCGGTGAAATATCTTGGATGCTAAAAGGCTCCAGAGTAGTTCTAAAAGTCAGACAAAGCTAAAGATTATTGTTAAATTTTAGTCTTAAAATATCACATGTTTCTTCATATAGTTTGTTATGTGACTGAGACGTGGAGCCTATTTTGACTCAGAGTTAATTCCTTATCGATGATCAGATCTACCACTGATGTCATTGCTGAAGAACAGGATACTGGTGAGGTCACACCTGGAGTACCTTGTGCAGATTCAGTTGCTAAGCCAAGGAGGATACTTGCATTAGATGGAATGAACAGAATTTCACTAGGATTGGTTTAGGGGATTGGCCCACATGTATAATAAACAACTTACTGCTGAAAATCTGAAATAAAAATAAAAAGTACTGGAGCAAGTCAGCAGGTCAGCAGCATCTGTGGAAAAAGAAACAAAGTTAACATCTCAAGTTCATGATGGATCTTTTTCAGAACTGTCAATTTTTGGTAGAAGCAGGCATGGTTAGGGGACTATGAGGTAGAAGGCTGTGGAGGAGAAATCTCCAGAGGAGATGAGGTCAGTGACTGTCCTGGAAATAAAATCTTGGAACTCAGTGGTGTGGGAAGGTAGAAGGAGACGTCAAAGAGTTACATTCACCTTCTGCAAGGGAGAGGTCAGCATGCCCCCTTATCAGCAGGACTGATAACAAAGTCAGGGTTAGACTTGAGAGAATGGAGTACAGCAAGTTCAGAAGGTTAGAGTGGGTGAGGGAAGCAGAGAAATTAAAGTGGCCAATGTCATGTTAGCAGTTCTCGATGAGGTGAGCAAATGCAGATGAAAGACCACAGGGAGGGAACCAGGTGGAGGGGGCGTACTGGAGACTGGTGAAAGGTTCTGTGTGGCAGGGAAAGGATTCCTATCCAGAGAAGTGGGCACGGAGACGAAGATAACGGAAGAAGAATTCAACATCAGGTCATGCCAAAAATACATTGAGGTGGGAGCGGCAAGGGATAAAACCAAGTTTTTTGCTGAGCACACATTGCTCAGCATCAGAGAGGGACAGGAGACGGAGGAAGAGGAGGAGAGAAGAAATCCAGAGGGGCATTGATACCCAAGAGTTTTTGGAGCTAACATCTGAAAGGAAAAGAAAAAGTTTCTTCTTAAACCAAAGAATGACTAAGATTGAAATGGAAATGGGGGTCAGGACAGACTGAGTGGTGTGAGAGTGTGTGCATGTGGCACATTTGGTACTGAGAGTGGAGCTCAAGAAAGCTGCCTGAGGAGTGCTGTATGTCCCAGAGATACCTGTAATCCTGGGTAATTTTGAAACATGAAGCATGGAGCTCTAATTGGAATCCATGTGGGGTACGGCAGACCTGAAAACAATCAAAAAGGAGATGTGGCTGTGAAAGCGAGTATTGACAAACGTGAGACAGGAAAGACAAAACAATGAAGGTGAGCAGGCCAGAAGATTAAAACAGAAATCCCACTGAGGAGAAGATCGGAACTTCTTCAAGGTGGGGAATACCTGGAAAGACTTATGAGGACAGGCTGAATAAACTAGGCTTACAATCCCTGGAATTCAAATGAGTGAGAGATGATCTGATTGAAGGGAAAACAAATTCTTTGGAAATTTGATGGGGTTTCCCCAATCGGGCGAATCCAGAACAGTCGAATCACCACCACTCGCAGTTTACCTCCAAGGCACTCACCATTGTCATAGACTAGACCAGATCCCCTCAAAGTATTTTAAGAAGGCAGCCTGGACCTTAACCTTTTCTTATTTTAAAGGCAAATGTAAAGTTCTGTGATCCAGGTGCAATTCAACATTAAGCAAAACACAATTTATTCAAACACTTCAGTAAATTGCAATGAAAGAAAGAAGAACTTACAATAACTTAACTCTACCGGAAATCTTAACAGAATAATAGGTACAGTAACTATTACTAATTAACTGTTCCAATATAACAACATCCCATAAACACACCACCTGGCAAAAAGGCAAATTCAGAAATCAGATTTTGGCACATGCAACACCCACAGTAGGAACAGAAACCCTGGCTTTTAGCTGTAAGCAAGAGAGGCGGAAATAGCTTCTACTTTTTCAAGACTCCAGCAGTTTCTGCTGAATCTAAAAACTAAAATAAACCTAGAAATCCTGGTCTGAGAGAGCTGGTCACTCTCATCCAGGCTGCTTCTATTGTGCCAACTTTAAAAATTCCAATCACAAACTGTTTACCTTACCACAGCCTAATCAGTACCTCTCATCTCTCTCTGAAAAGAAGCCAGGATAAAATATACCTCTTAAAGCCACAGCAACATCACACCTACCCCCTTAAAGAAAACCGTCAACATTCAAAGATGGCTTCATTTTTAAAAAACCCTTAGTCTTACTCTATCAGTACACTACAATACATATATATTACACTGACTTTAAACATTCAACATTCACTACTACAGTCTATTTCAGGCTGTTTATTCCCGCCACCAAACACCTCCATCTTTCTTCATCAAAGTTGTGACAACTCATCAGCAATTACGTTCTTTCGTCCTGCCACATCTATCATTTTCAAATTTAATGGTCGCAATAAGAAGCACCATCTAAATAGTTTGGAATTTTTGCCCTTAAATTTCTCCAAAATCTTTTAAGGGGTTATGATCAGTATATACAATTATCTCAGACAAATTACTGTCATTTTAAATGTTGAAATGTTGTAACATCAACACCTGGCTCTAGGTTTCCTTCTCAATCATGGATTATATCTGTTGACGATCATTCAATTTTCTGGAAAAATACCCAATAGGACTTTCTATCTTCTCGTCGTCTTCTTGCAAGAGTACAGCACTGACACCCACGTCACTTGCATCGATAGCCAGCTTGTATGGCTTTGTGCAATCAGGTGTGGCTAACACTGGGACAGCGGTTAACACAGCTTTCAGGCTGTCAAATGCCTTCTGACACTCCTCCGTCCACTGAAATTTCTACATTTCTTCAATAAGTCAGTCAGTGGAACAACCACACAGCTAAAATTTTGACACAAGTTAGAAAAAAAACTCAATCCCAGGAATCATAGTTATGCCCTCTTCAATGGTATAGGAAACTCCCCTATAATCTGTGTTTTCACATTCTGTGGGGCCATCTGTCCCTATCCGATAACATGGACCAGGAATGTGACTTGGGTTTTTGCAAACTCACCCTTAGCCAGGTTTATCACCAAGCCTGCCTCCAGAAGTTGATCAAACAATCCTGACAGATGCTGCAAATGTTCCTTCCATGTGTGACTAAAAATCACCAGGTCATCAAAGAACAAAGAACATAGAAAATTACAGCACAGGAACAGACCCTTCGGCCCTCCAAGCCTGCGCCGATCCAGATCCTCTATCTAAACCTGTCGCCTATTTTCCAAGGATCTGTATCCCTCTGCTCCCTGCCCATTCATGTATCTGTCTAGACACATCTTAAATGACGCTGTCGTGCCCGCCTCTACCACCTCCACTGGCAACACGTTCCAGGCACCCACCACCCTCTACGTAAAGAACTTTCCACACATATCTCCCTTAAACTTTTCCCCTCTCACTTTGAAATCGTGACCCCTAGTAATGGAGTCCCCCACTCTGTGAAAAAGCTTCTTGCTATCCACCCTCTCTATACCTCTCACGATTTTGTAGACCTCAATCAGGTCCCCCCTCAACCTCCGTCTTTCTAATGTAAATAATCCTAATCTACTCAACCTCTCTTCATAGCTAGCACCATACCAGGCAACATCCTGGTGAACCTCCTCTGCACCCTCTCCAAAGCATCCACATCTTTTTGGTAATGTGGCGACCAGAACTGTACGTAGTATTCCAAATGTGGTTGAACCAAAGTCCTATACACTGTAACATGACCTGCCAACTCTTGTACTCAATAGCCCGTCCGATGAATGAAAGCATGCCGTATGCCTTCCTGACCACTCTATCCACCTGCGATGTCACCTTCAGGGTACAATGGACCTGAACAGCCAGATCTCTCTGTGTATCAATTTTCCCCAGGGCTTTTCCATTTACCACATAGTTCGCTCTTGAATTGGATCTTCCAAAATGCATCACCTTGCATTTGCCTGGATTGAACTCCATCTGCCATTTCTCCGCCCAACTCTCCAATCTATCTATATTCTGCTGCATTCTCCAACAATCCCCTTCACTATCTGCTACTCCACCAATCTTAGTGTCATCTGCAAACTTGCTAATCAGACCATCTATACCTTCCTCAAGATCATTTATATATACCACAAACAACAGTGGTCCCAACACAGATCCCTGTGGAACACCACTAGTCACAGTTCTCCATTTTGAGAAACTCCCTTCCACTACAACTCTCTGTCTCCTGTTGCCCAGCCAATTCTCTATCCATCTAGCTAATACACCCTGGACCCAATGCGACTTCATTTTCTCCATCAGCCTACCATGGGGAACCTTATCAAACGCCTTACTGAAGTCCATGTATATGACATCTACAGCCCTTCCCTCATCTATCAACTTTGTCACTTCCTTAAAGAATTCTATCAAGTTAGTAAGACATGACCTTCCCTGAACAAAACCATGCTGCCTATCACTAATAAGCCCATTTTCTTCCAAATGTAAATCGATCCTTTCCCTCAGTGTCTTCTCCAGCAGCTTCCCCACCACTGACGTCAGGCTCACCGGTCTATAATTACCTGGATTATCCTTGCTACCCTTCTTAAACAAGGGGAAACATTAGCAATTCTCCAGTCTTCCGGGACCTCACCTGTGCTTAAGGATGCTGCAAAGATATCTGTTAAGGCCCCAGCTATTTCCTCCCTCGCTTCCCTCAGTAACCTGGGATAGATCCCATCTGGACCTGGGGACTTGTCCACCCTAATGCCTTTTAGAATATCCAACACTTCCCCCTTCCTTATGCCAACTTGACCTAGAATAATCAAACATCTATCCCTAACCTCAACATCCGTTATGTTCCTCTCCTCAGTGAATACTGACACAAAGTACTCATTAAGAATCTCACTCATTTTCTCTGACTCCTCGCATAACTTCCCTCCTTTGTCCTTGAGTGGGCCAACCCTGTCTCTAGTTACCCTCTTGCTCCTTATGTATGAATAAAAGGCTTTGGGATTTTCCTTAACACTGTTTGCTAAAGATACTTCATGACCCCTTTTAGCCCTCTTAATTCCTCGTTTCAGCTTTGTCTGTTTTCAGTTGCATAGACCTTATGTATGCTTCCTTTTTCCTCTTTGCTAGTCTCACAATTTCACCTGTCATCCATGGTTCCCTAATCTTGCCCTTTCTATCCCTCATTTTCACAGGGACATGTCTGTCCTGCACTCTAATCAACCTCTCTTTAAAAGCCTCCCACATATCAAATGTGGATTTACCCTCAAACAGCTACTCCCAATCCACATTCCCCAGCTCCTGCCAAATTTTGCTATTGTTGGCCTTCCCCCAATTCAGCACTCTTCCTTTAGAACCACTCTCATCTTTGTCTATCAGTATTCTAAAACTTACGGAATTGTGATCACTATTCCCAAAGTAATCCCCTACTGAAACTTCAACCACCTGGCCGGGCTCATTCCCCAACACCAGGTCCAGTATGGCCCCTTCCCGAGTTGGACTATTTACATAATGTCCTAGAAAACCCTCCTGGATGCTCCTGACAAATTGTGCTCCATCTAAACCCCTAACACTAAGTGAATCCCAGTCAATGTTGGGAAAGTTAAAATCTCCCATCATCACCACCCTGTTGCTCCTAAATCTTTCCATAATCTGTCTACATATTTGTGCCTCTATCTCATGCTCGCTGTTGGGAGGCCTGTAGTACAGCTCCAACATCATTACCGCATCCTTCCTATTTCTGAGCTCTGCCATATTGCCTCACTGCTCGAGTCCTCCATAGTGCCCTCCTTCAGCACAGCTGTGATATCCTCTTTGACCAGTAACGCAACTCCTCCACCCCTTTTACCTCCCTCTCTATCCCGCCTGAAGCATCTATATCCTGGGATATTTAATTGCCAATCTTGCCCTTCCCTCAACCAAGTCTCAGTAATAGCAATAACATCATACTCCCAGGTACTAATCCAAGCACTAAGTTCATCTACCTTACCTACTACACTTCTCGCATTAAAACAAATGCACCTCAGACCACCTGTCCCTTTGCGTTCATCATCTGCTCTCTGCCTACTCTTCCCCTTAGTCACACTGACTTCATTATCTAGTTCCTTACAGGCTTTAGTTACTACCTCCTTACTGTCCACTAGCCTCCTCCATTGATATACACCACACAATTTGGTAATTCAGAAGTGACTTTATTGGTTAGTCTTTGAATTGTGGCTGGCACAGCATACCAAATGGCATGACTTTAAATTGATATGGTGTCACAAAAACCGAAATTCCTTTTGCTCTTTCAGGTAAAGGTACCTGCAGGTATCCTCTGAGTAAGTCCAACTTAAAATATAAGTTTCTTGCCCCAATTCTCAATACAGTCTTCCAAACGTGGAGTAGGATATGAATCAGACTTTGTAACTGTATTTCCTTTGCAATAATCCACACATAATCGTTGGGTGCCAGCTGGTTTTTGGCATCATGACTATAGGTGAGCTTCAGTCGCTGCAAATCACTTCAATTATGTTGTCTTTGAGCTTGCTTTCAACCTCTTTTTGAACTTGTGACAACTTTAGCGCGTTAAGTCTATAAAGATGTTGCTTCATTGGAACAGCATTTCCTATATCTACATCATGTGTAATTAGATTAGTACTTCCCAGCTTATTCTCACAGGTCTCCCTGTGTAATTGTAATAACTCTTTCAGGTCATTTTGATTTTCCTCTGGGAGGTAATTCAGTAATTTATCACAATTTTTGAGATCTTCCTCATTGTCCAATTTAATTTGAGGAATGTTCAATGCAAAATTGTCTGAACTTGGTTCTTCAATCTGTGTTGTAACCAGTAACACATTCCCCTTTCACCTTCCTTCCCTATCAAAATACCTTTTGAGCATATTCACGTGACACACTCTGTGAGCTTTCTTTCAGTCTGGCATTCTTATCAATTAATTCATCTCACTCAATTTCCTTTCGATTTGATAAAGCCCACTAAACATTGCTTTTAAAGGTTCACAGAGCACTCGAAGTAACACTAAAAATTTATCTCCACTAGCAAAACTGCAAATTTTTGATTTCTTGTTTGCTTCCTGTTTCATCATATGCTGTGCTACTTTAAAATGCTGTTGAGCCAATTCACCCACTTTATTTAATCTTTGCCTAAAATTTGACACATAGTCCAAACGTGTGGTCTCTAAACTCCGACTCACCATTTTCTCCTTAATTAATTTCAGTGGTCCTCTCACCTCATGCCCAAAAACTCATTCAAATGGACTGAATTTGATAGATCCATATGGTACATCCCTAATTGCAAAAAGTACAAATGGGTTTCCTTTATCCCAATCCCTTGAATATAAGCCCTCAAAATGGTCTTTAAAATTGATGCCAACATTGTAATGCTCCCTGGATTTGAATTGTTTTATTCCCAAGCTATCCATAACTTACTTGAATAATTTCAATGTAGAATTTCACCTTGATCTGATTGTATCTCTGTGGGTAGTCCATATCTAGTAAAACATTTGAGTAGCACTTCTACAATTGATGTCGGAAGCCAAACTTTGATTTATAAATCAACCAATAATCATCTGCCATTTCTGCTGCTAATCTTGCAATTCTAACTCTCCGCTCTTCCACGTAAGTTCTCACCATTTCAGGAAGTGAATTTTTGAACTCCTCCAAAATAATTGTCTCTTTAAGAGCATTTATATGTTTGATCTACTTTCAATGCCCTTATCACCTATCAAAAATATTTTGTTTGACCCTTTCAAACTCAATGTACGTTTTACCTCCTTAGATTTCTGAAACTTTGTCTGTAAGCTTCTGGCACTAGCTCGTATGCTCTTAAGTTGGCTTTCTTTACCTCCTCACCCCCCAGATACCTTCTCTGATAGTGCTGCGAATAACTCACTAGCTCTACCTACCAACTTTGCCTGGATCAACAATTCCTGTGTGGTCACCAGCCATTTCATTTGTTTAGCCACTTTCTCAAATTAAATGAAAAAGGCTTCGGTATCCTTCTCATCGAATTTAGGCAATGTTGGGACATAATTAACAGATCCCCACCAGGCCTTTGGTTACAATGGGTTTGTTTGTCATCACTATCCTTCTCACTAAGCCTACCTTTTACATTCACCGCAGCCCTTTCAAATTGACATTCCTCTCTAGTCACGAACTGCTGAAGTTCAAACTCTCTCCCTTTCTGCTTTTCTTCTGCTAGGGCTATTCTTTCCTTATTGTTTTCTTCTGCCAGGGCTATCCTTTCTTTTTCTTTTGCCTCTAATTCAAGCTGCTTCATTTGTAAATGAATTTTAGCCATTTCCAAAAATTCCAGTGACATTTCTGGCAATTGTAAATGTTAAGCTATTGCTGCAATTACCTCCCTTTTTTGCATGGACAAAGGCAACCCCAACTCCAGCTTGTCTGCCAATTCCAAAGCTTCGCCTTGCTCACTTTCTGTAAAACTTCCAAAGTGACTTCTTTCACCCCAGAAAACTCGTAGTGATTGAAAGAGCCATTACTAAATAAGGGTCACCCTGTTTAAACCAACTGAATTCAACACCCAAAACAAAAGACACTAACACTTACCACTCGCTGCCTTTGAATCCAATAATCCTATCCCAAACTGGAATTAGAGATTTTGATTTTGACAAGAGGTCCCAATTTGTTATGGACCAGACCAAACACCCTCAAAATGTTTTAAGTAGGTAGCCTAGACCATAACTTTTTCTGATTTTATAGACAAATGTAGAGCGGTGTGTTCCAGGTGCAATTCAACCGGTCAGACTACTCGATGTTAAGCAAGACACAATTTATTCAAACACGATAGTTAAAATACAACACAAGAAAGAAAAACTTAACAAAATAATAAAGTGCCTATTACTAATTAAATATTTCAATATTATAACATTCCATAAACACAACCCTTGGCAATTTGGCAAATTCAGAAAACAGATTTTCTTACATGCAACACCTGCAGTTCCCCTTCAAGAAACACACCATCCTGCTGTCACTGGGCTAAGACCCTGGAACTCTCTCCCAAAGAGCACAGTGGCTGCATGATCAGCATGTTTGAAGACAACACCTCACAATCACCATTTCCGAGGCAATTAAGATGTGCAATAAATGCTGATTTTTCCAGAAATGCTCACCTCCCACGACCAAATGAAAGAATACATAATATGCTTGGGTTATGTCGTATTATAGTCAATATATATTACAATTAAAAAGCTTAACCAGCCCATGCCAGTATTTATACTCCAATCAAGTGCCCTCCCCACAGACATCCATCTGTGCTAGTCTAGCTTAAGTTACTCTGTATGAGACAAATTCTATATTCTAATCATTCCCCATGAGATGTTTCTCCTGAAATCCTTATTTCATTCTTGGTGTTCACCAAAACGCATCATCGCTGGTTAAGGACTCTTCAAAATTGACATCTGCTCTAGGTTTACACCACTCAACCCCATTAAACTTTAATAAAGGAACCTCTGTCAGATCACTCCTTTTCAATTTCTTTCTTTGAATACTCACAAAATCTTCTGCACCAGCACTCCCCACATCCAAAATCCCCGACTGTCACCACCCAAGGATACCACATTTTCTAAAGTATTTACCAAACGATCCATCAGAGGAACAGAGTGTCGGTGAAACATGGCAAACATGTAGCACGCGTATAATTGCACAAGTGACCAGTGTCAAGCAATTGCCAAATGATAATTTCACTCCCTGACCCCTGAGTTTTACCTGGATGTTACAGGAGGCAGACTGATTACCCTAGGTCGAGCTGTCAGAACGACCTCCCCACGACTGGCTTCTATCAATATGTTCTGCAGCGTGTTCTCCAGAATTGATTCCAAGAAGTCACAGAACTCCGGGATTCTGGATACAGGTAAGGGTGATTGGGAGGGATAAGAGGTTATCAAACACCCCAACTGGTTATGTAAGATTATTCTAAAAGCTGCAATTAAAATAATTACAATGAATATATAAATTTGTGTCAATCAGAAATACAAGAGTCTGCCAATATTTGAAACAGAATTTTACATTACTGATCTCCCAGGTTAAACCTCAGTCTGCACACCATCCAAACAGTAAATGCCTGTATATCCTGGATATTGATTTTAAGTAAGCATTTAGCATGTTTGTACTGACCATCCAGTCCTCCACAAGAACTTGTGTTTATGTGACACCTTTGAAATTGTAAAATATTGAGGTGCCTCACAGGAGTTTACTACACAAGATTTGACACATTTGAAATATTGTGTTCAGTTCCGGGCACCTTACTTAAGGAAGAGTATTAAAGTCCTGGAGAGAGTTCAATGGAGAATGATACCAGGCATGAGAGATTTTAGATGTAAGGAAAGATTCCAGAGTTTGGGCTTATTCTCCTTGGAACAGCGAAGATTAAGAAGTGACTTTATTGAGGTGTTCAAAATTATGAACAATTTTGACAGGGTAAAGAAGGATGTTCTGTTTCCACTAGTTGGAGGTCAATAACTAAAGGTGTCACAATTTCAAAATTGTCAGCAACAGAGCTAGGAATGAAATGAGGAAAAAGTTTTTACTCAGAGTTGTTAGGTTTTGGAATGCACTGCCTAGGAAAGTGGTGGTGGTAGATTTTAAGGTGGTGGTTTTAAGAGAGAGCAGGATATATATTTAAAAGTGATGAAGTTAGAGGGCTATGGAGATAGGGCTAGAGGATGTGACAAACTGGGTAGCTCTTTTGGAAGTCATTATAGACACGATGGGTCAAATGGCCTACTTCTGAACTGTAAAATTCTATGATTCTAACTATATGAGGAGATCTTAGGATGGCCAGCAGTTTGGTCAAAGTGGTAAGCTTAAAAAGAGTCTTAAAAGAGAAAAGAGAGACCGAAAGTGAAGAGGTTTAGGAAGGAAATTTTAGCAGACAGCCCAGTCGGGACAAGGCACAGCTCTCATCAAAACGTCCAAACAAGGCCAGAACTGGAGGAGATTTTGGAGAGATGAAAGAAGAAAGCAAAAAGTTATAAAGCACCTTTCAAAATCTCAGTCCCAAAGAGCATAACAGCCAATGAAATAATTTTGAAATATTATCGCTGTAATATGTAGGAAATGTAGCAGCTATTATAGACATAGCAAGCTCCAAAGAACAGTGACGTGATAATAACCAGATAATGTTTGCTTTAAGCATGATAATTGAGATAAATATTGAACAGGACTCTATGAATAGCCTGTCTTCAAAACAGTGCCACAAAATCTTTGAGGGCAAACGGTCCTCTGACTTGTTAGTACTGCATCATAGGTCCACATAGATTTTTATGTTCAAGTCTCTGGAGTAGATCTTGAACACATAGAGCTTCTAAATGAAAAGCAGCAGTGCTAATGCCCTGAACCACAGCATGCAAGGCTATCGAACAGAGAAAGTGCTGAAGAAATTCAGCAGGTCTGGCAGCATCAAAAAGATCATAAGGTTGAAGAAGGTTGCAGAAATAGGAAAAGGCTTACCAATACCTATTATATAAAACATTGTTTCTCCTTTACAATGTTATTTACCTTTTCAGATTTCGCCTCCGCGCGAGCTGCTCTTCCATGCGAATGGCACTCAATGACGCTTGCATTTCCTCAGTCAGCCAGTCTTCCTCCGTTTCATTACCAGCCTGCTCCAAGCTCTGATTTGCATCAGGAACTGCTGATGTCATCGAGTTCACATCCTCTTCGGCTTCCGTTGGTTGGGCGTCATCGAGTTCCTGGCCCTGAACGCCATCGGAACTCCGTGGTATATTCGAGGTCAACTCATCTTCGGTTTCTGTCTGTTGGGTGTTTTCCAGTTCCTGGCTCAGACCATCATCTGAGCTGTCAGCTACAGTCGAGGCCTCCTCTCCTTCACCTTCATTTCGTTGACTGTTGTCCGCATCCTGATCCTGAACAGAGTCTCTGTGCTTTGTCACAGTCAATGTCAATTCTATGTCAGCATCTGTTGTTTGAGTATTGTCTGGCTCCTGATCCCCACCAGCATCAGAAGCCACTGGTATAGATGAGATCTGCTCTTTTTTGGTTTCTATGGGTTGGATATTGTCCGATTCCTGAACCTGGGAAGCGTCTGCATCCTTCGATTTTGCAAGCTCATTGCTCTTCAGAGCCAACTCTTCAGCATCCTCACTCCAGAATTGTCTATAATAAGGGATGGGCTCAGCAGTTCCTTCAACCAGTACGTGCTGAAAGTGACAGTCTTCCTGCAGACACCTTAGATTAAACAAAACAAAAACATAATAGGTTTTAATTAGCCCTTAGAAGTTGCATAATATAACAAACAAACAGGATAAACTGATGGTCTCCCTGATTGATGTTTGAAGTCTCAATATTTAATGACTTATGAAGAATTTATATTTATACAGTGCCTTTAACATAATAAGATATCTCAAGCTCCTTCACAAAAGCATTATAAATCAAATTTTGACACCATGGCACATGAGGAGCTATGAGATGAGATGGCCAAAAACTAGGCAGGTTCTAAGGACTGTCTTAAAGGAGGACAGAGACACAGAGAGTTAGGGACAGAATTCCGGAGCTTAATGCTCATGCAGCTGGAGGCATGGGAATGGCTAAATTTGGAGATGCCCATGAGGCCAAAAGTGGATGAGCAAGGATGTTTTGGAGGGTTGTGGCACTGGAGGACATTACAGATATCCAGAGCAGCGAAGCTAGGAATGGAATTGAAAACAAGTGCGAACATTTTAAAATTAAGGCATTACTTGACCAGAAGCAAATATAGGTCAGCAAGCACCAGAGTTAAGTAAAATGGGATTTGCTACAAGATACGATACAGGCAGCAAATCTTTGGATGACCTCAAGTTGATGGATAGCAGAATTTGGAGATCACTATTATCAACATGAGAACTGTTCGGCTACTTGTTACAAGGAAGAGATTCACCGTAAGTTATGGATTGACAGAAGTTGCTGGACAATCTACACCAATCCATTGCAGCAATATATCATCTAATGGTCCCAATATTTACTGCGATGAACTTTGTGAGCAGTTTTCCAAGCAATTTTTCAGATGGAAATCCAGCTGAAATGACAGATTCGAATCCCTGTTGGGCCAGCACTACTCCAGGAGAGATCACAAGTCAAGTGCAAGTAGGAAACTTATAGCTCGGTTAGCAGGAGCAAAAACAATTGATTGATTTTTTTTGTTGTCACATGTAGTCTGGTTTCCTCCCGCAGTCCAAAGATGTGCAGGTTAGGTGGATTGGCCATGCTAAATTGCCCATAATGTTCAGGGATGTGTAGATTAGATGGCTTACAGGGGGATGGGCCTGGGTGGGATGCTCTGAGGTTTGGTGTGGACTTGTTAGGCCGAAGGGCCTGTTTCCACACTGTAGGGATTCTATGATGATGATGATGATGATGATGATGATGATGATGATGATGATGAT
>NC_063338.1:93161555-93162287 GCF_021869965.1 Rhincodon typus
GATGATGATGATGATGATGATGATGATGATGATGATGATGATGATGACGATGATGATGATGTACCGAGATACTATGAAAAGTGTTGTTTTGTATATTATACAGGCAAATTATACTATACAAAGTGTATCAGGGTGGCAGAACAGAGTGCAGAATACAGTGTTACAGCCACAGAGAAGGTACAGAAAAAGATCAGAATTAACATTTGAGAAGTCTGTTCAAAAGTCTGATAACAGTGGGGATGAAGCTGTTCTTGAATCTGTTTGGACGTGTATTTAAACTTTTATATCTTCTGCCCAACAGAAGAGGGTGGAAGAGAGTATAATCGGGGTGGGAAGAGTCTTTGATTATGTTGGTTGCTTTCTTGAGGTAGTGGGAAGTATGGATGGATTCAATGGATGGAAGGCTGGTTTGCATTAAGAACTGGGCTGTGCCCACAACTCTGTGTAGTTTATTGCGGTCTTGGGAAGACCATTTGCCATACCACCATGTGACACACCCAGATAGGATGCTTTCTACGGTGCATTTATAAGAATTGGTAAGAGTCATTGCAGACATTATGAATTTCTAGTGCGAAAGGTGCTGTTCCTTGGTCCTGGTGGGATTAAATGAGGGCCGGTTAGCTTTGGGGGTCAGAAGGAGTCAGTCCTAATCCTCCTAGACCACAAGCAGTGATGTAAAAATGCCTCAGAGATAGTAGGAACTGCAGATGCTGGAGAATCTGAGATAACAAG
>NC_063338.1:93162687-93218942 GCF_021869965.1 Rhincodon typus
AGGTCTAGGCCCGAAACGTCAGCCTTCTTGCTCCTCTGATGCTGCTTGGCCTGCTGTGTTCATCCAGCTCTACACCTTGTTATCTATGTAAAAATGCCTTTTTATTTAACCTTTAGCTATCAGTTTCCATGGGCCTGAGAAACAAGATCGAGCAAAGTTAAATCTGATATAAAGATTAAATATAAGGCATGTAGTTTCATTATAATGCTTAAATACTAACATGTAGTCTCATTATAATGCTTAAATACTAACATGCTTCTTGGAAGTGGGTTGTTTGATCAACTCCAATCCCACCTCCTTTAAAAAAAAGAATTCTGCAGGTTGGCAGGGCAGGGATGAAGAGGATATTGAACATGGAAATTAACTCTATTCTATGTTTTTCTGGGGGTGAGAGGGGATTAAAGTCTCCCCCTAACATTTCTTATTCCTGCCATTTTTCTTGTGAAGACTTTGTCGACAAAATAATTTAAAGGAACAATCCTCTGGAAGCTGTGGCCCAAAACAGCAATTGTGCATTTGATGGCTTTACAGAGACTATTGCTGTAGTAATTAGGTGACATCAACTTGGCTTTGTATCGATGGAAATCCTTGGAAGACAGGACTGAGAGAGGAAAGGAGCTCAATGGTACTGTTCAATGGAAACTCAGCCTCAAAGTCCATGTCATTAAAACAATCATAATTACCTCAGAACTGTTGTGATGATATCAGTTACAAGCTTCCAGTCTTCTTTTGACGCAGACAAGAGGCAATCAGCTGAATTATTCTCCGACTTTCCACATGTTTTCTCCTTGCATCCAGGTTGTGAACTAGACGACAGTGGTTCTGATATAAGGTTTCTACCAAATCAGAAAGCAATGCAACGTCACTGTTATTACTGCAAAAACACCATGCAAATTGTCTTCTGTAGCATCTATTCAGCAAGTTAGTGCTCCCAGGTGTGAAGAAGTTGCTTCCTCTTGTGGGAGAGCATAGGACCAGAGGACATAACCTCAGAGTAAGGAGTTATTCATTTAAGACAGATATCAAAAGGATCTTTTTCTCTAAGAGGGTGGCCAGTCTGTGGAATTCTTTACCACACAGGACAGTTGAGGTTGCATCATTATATTGAAGGCTGAGATAGATGTCAAATTATCCAGGGAATCATGGTTTCATTGAATGGCAGATTGGACATGATGGGCCAAATGGCCTCTTGCTGCATAACGTCTTATAGTCTTAAGGAAAGAAAACTCAATCCCTGTGAGCACACGCTTAATAATTGGATCTGTAAGGTTACCTCAGACTACAACGAGGCCTTGATCAGATGGGCCAATGGGGACCTGGGTTCAAATCCCGCCATGGCAGATGGTGGAATTTGAATTCAATAATTATCTGGAATTAAGAGTCTAACGAACGCCATGCATCCATTGCCGATTGTCGGAAAAACCCATCTAGCTCACTTTAGGGAAGGAAATTGCCATCCTTACCTGGTCTGGCCTACATGTGACTCCAGACCCACAGCAATGTGTTTGACTCTGAACTGCCCTCTGGGCAATTAGGGATGGGCAATAAATGCTGCCCAGCCAGCGATGCCCTCATCCAGTGAATGAATAAAGAAAACAAAAGATGGAGTTTAATTTAGATAAATGTGAGGTGCTGCATTTTGGAAAGGCAAACCAGGGCAGGACTTATACACTTAATGATAAGGTCGTTTTGCTGAACAAAGAGACCTCGGCAGTTCCTTGAAAGTGGAGTCGCAAGTAGACAGGTTAGTGAAGAAGGCGTTTGGTATGCCTGCCTTTATTAGTCAGTGCATTGAGTACAGGAGTTGGGAGGTCATGTTGTGGCAGTACAGGACATTGGTTAGGCCACTTTTGGAATACTGCGTGCAATTCTGATCTCCCTGCTATAGGAATGATGTTGTGAAACTTGAAAGGTTTCAGAAAAAATTTACAAGGATATTGCCAGGGTTGGAGGGTTTGAGCTATAGGCAAAGGCTGAATAGACTGGGGCTATTTTTCCTGAAGCATCAGAGGCTGAGGGGTGACCTTATAGAGGTTTATAAAATCATGAGGGGCATGGATAGGGTAAATAGACAGGGTCTGTTCCCTGGGGTGGGGGAGTCCGAAATTAGAGGCCATAGGTTAAAACGAGTGGGGAAAGATTTAAAAGGGATCTAAGGGGCAACATTTTCACGGAGAGGGTGATGCATGTATGGAATGCCAGGGGAAGTGCAGGAGGCTGGTACTATTACAACATTTAAAAGGCATCTGGATGGGTTTATGAGTGGGAAGATTTTAGAGGGATATGGGCCAAATACTGGCAAATGGGACTGGATTATATAGGATATCTGGTCAGCACGGATGAGTTGGACTGAAGAGTCTGTTTCTGTGCTGTATGTCTCGATGACTCTGTTATGACTTGCACCCCTAATTCAAGGAAGCCTTATCAGAGACAATTAGACTTTTTTGAACATTCAGTAAGAACTCATGATTTATAAAATCCGACGCTAATGGGAAAGGTTGTTGGAAAAAGCTTCACAAACTGGATGAAGTAACATTTGTGCCTTGCAAATGCCAGGCAATGACCATCTCCAATAAGAGACAATCTAATCACATCCCCTTGTCATTCAATGGTGTTACCATCACTGAATCCCCCACTATCAACATCCTGGGGGTTACCACTGGCCAGAAACTCAATTAGACTCACCATATAAACACAGCAGCTACAAGAGCAGGCCAGAGGCTAGGAACACTGCTGTAACTCACCTCCTGATTCCCTAAAGTCTGCCTACTATCTACAAGGCACAAGTCAGGAATGTGATGGAATACTCTCCACTTGCCTGGATGAGTGCAGCTCCAGCAACACTCAAGAAGCTTGACACAGGTCAAAGAGGTGCTTGATTGACACCGCATCCCAGGAGTAGCAGTCTGTACGATCTATAATACGCACTGCAGAAACTCACCAACACCCTTAGACAGCACCTTCCAAACACACAACAACTTGCATCTAGAAGGATAAGGGCAGAAGATACATGGAAACACCACCACCTGCAAATCCCCCTCTAAGCCACTCACCATCCTGACTTGGAAATATATCACCGTTCTTTCAGTGTCACTGGGTCAAAATCTTGGAATTCACTCACTTTCCTTCCCTAAGGGTATTATGGGTCAACACACAGCTTGTGGATTACAGTGGCTCAAGAAGGTAGCTCAACACCACATTTTCAAGGTAACTAGAGACAGGCAATAAATGCTGGTCAGCCAGCAATGGCCGCATCCCATGAATGAATTAAAAGAAAAGAATGTGCCACCAATGAAGTTGATCAGTGCCTCGAAAGCAAGATTAATATGGAGTCTTTGGCACCAATGTCTCTTTCAGGATATGACACCTGAGAGATATAGGACAGGGATAAAGCTAGGTGAATCAGAAAGTATTAACTTGTGGACATCAAGGGCTGAATTTCACCAGCCCCTGAACAATATGGACAATGGGAAGTCAGTTGGGAAACTATGGTGAAATTGGAGAAATGAGATTCCTGATGTCAAGAAAAAGAAATTTGATTTTCCACCCAAGGTTTGAACAGTAGATAAGAATCTTACTAGCAACTTGGAAGCTTTAGAGAGGGTGCAGAGGAGATTTACCAGGATGCTGCCTGGACTGGAGGGCAGGTCTTATGAGGAAAGGTTGAGGGAGCTAGGGCTTTTCTCATTGGAACAAAGAAGGATAAGAGATGACTTGACAGAGGTTTATAAGATGAGGAGGGGCATAGATAGAGTGGATAGTCACGGACTTTTTCCCAGGGCGGAAATGACTATTATGAGCGGGCATAATTTTAAGGTGATTGGAGGAAGGTATAGGGGAGATGTCAGAGGTAGGTTCTTCACACAGAGAGTGGTGGGCGTGTGGAATGCACTACCAGCAGTGGTAGTGGACTCAGATATTTCAGAGACTTTTAAGCAATTCTTGGATAGGCACATGGATGATAGTAAAATGTAGGGTATGCAGGGTAGATTGATCTTAATAGGATAATAGGTCGGCACAACGTCATGGGCCGAAGTGCCTGTACTGTGCTGTACTGTTCTATGTTCTATGTTTTTAAGTGGTAAAAGGCCTATTTGCCTATATTTATATTTCATTATTACCTAATTTCACCTCATTTTCTGCAATTTGCTATTCTCCCATGTGGCAGAGAGAAACTAGACATGGACAATTTCCTTCATGAAAGGCAGAGCAGGGTATCTGGCTGTAAAACACCATTTCTTCCCCTGGCCCCCCATCTTTGCCAGCAGTCCCCAATATCGTAGACTGCCTACAACCCCTAACCAAGGGGGTTGGCATCGTTTAAGCACCTCATCTCACCATCCACATTTGGACTCGCTGAGAATATAGTTCAATAATTCAATATTAGTGGTGCATGCCACCACCTTTTACTGCAATGCTGCTGCCAGGCCACTTGGTACACTGAGACATCTCATGGATTGGAGCAAGGTGCATCTCAGGTCTCTTAGCGTGTTCTTTTAGTGCCGACTCACTTTGTACCTAGTTGGATGGTCACAGCATTTCTGCCATGCCTTGGCTTTTTATGCTTTGCCTCATTATTCAGAACTTACAGGCTAACAATTCTTTGTCTTGCATTGCCTTCAGTGCAGACACTGAGCCAGACAGTTTGTCATACATGTCAGCTGTAGGCTATCAAAGGAGTGGACATGTTACTGGATGACACACCCAATGCTGTATCAATATCATACTTGCAGCATGCACCAGCAGCTTACACAGCAAATATAATGAATGTGCTTCAACCAAATGGCAATGTCTCAAAGTCTAAGGGGTGTAATCTTCAGTCAAGTCTACGGGTACTTCTTGTACAGTAAATCAAAGAAATTGTTTAATCTCAGCCCAGGCGCTTGGATATTGTCTGTCAGCTGCTTGGAAAATCCAGAGTCGCAAGTCCACTGGAGCCTGGGGAGTGGGCCACAGTCAGTCTTGCAGATCCTATGCAATAAGTGTGGGTATTAGTTGTTAGTCAATCAAGGAGCTGCACAAAGAACAGTGAGGGGTCTAGTCACTCAACAGGCAGGGCTGTCTTTCCAAATTTCTTTGGGGCAGGATGGAGAGTGGTCACTTCTGGGATTTTGTTTCCTGAACATTATCAGGAGCCACTGCTGCAGTCAGCAAGTTGAGGAAGTCAGGATTGGAGGCGGCATGCTGGGATGCAGAGGGGATAATGATTATCAAGGTGGGAGAAATAGAGCATGGGAGAGGAAGGGTATTGCAGATGGGAGAGGGGTAGGTCATCAATGGTCACCAGCATCTGAGCTTCAATGGCAAAACAGTGCATTATGATGTTTGGATGATTAAGCTGCATGTCTGGGGCTTAGCGAGTAAAGTAGGTAGATGAGCAGTTAAATAAATGGGTTGGGAGGAAATGTGGAGAAGATCAAAGCCAATGGGTTGACAGGGAGGGCAAGGCAGAAAGGAACATGAAGGCTTGACCTAGACTGACAGACTGAGCCTGCAACTCATTCCATCAACACAGCCATAGGAAATAGATCCTTCGGTCCAACTCGTCCATGCCGACCAGCTTTCCCAAACTAAACTAGTCCCATTTGCCTGCATTTGGCCCATATCCCTCTAAACGTTCCTATTCATGTACCTGTCCAAATGTCTTTTAAATATTGTAACTGTACCTGCCTCTGCGACTTCCTTTGGCAGTTCATGTCATGTACGTACCACCTTCTGTGTGCCTCTCAGGTCCCTTTTAAACCTTTCTCCATTTAAACCTATGTCCTCGGGAAAGACTTTTGCTATTCACCTTATCTATGTTCCTCATGATTTTATAAACCTATAAAGTTATCCCTCAAGCTCCTATCCTTCAGGGAAAAGAAGTCCCAGCCTGTTCAGCCTCTCCTTATTACTCAAACCCTCCAGTCCTGGTAATATTCTTTTAAATCTTTTCTGTACCCTATCCAATTTAATAACATCCTTCCTATAGCATGGTCACCAGAAATGTACACAGTGCTCAAAAAGTGGCCTCACCAATGTCCTGTACAACTGCAAAATGACATCCCAACTCCTATACATCAAGCACTAACTTTGTTGCCTTCCATCCTCATTCTAAACACAAATGCACAATCAAAATGGGAAAAAAAACTGCAACCACACTCAGAGTGAAAAAGGTAATTTTTTTCAAAGGGCTAGAGTGTTAAACAGACAATCTCTCAGTGCAGGTTAAAGACATGTGTAGTCAAATATGCTGTGTATGGACCTCAGTTGTGGAAGTTAAAATTCCTGGCCACAACCAACCTCTACCATGACTTAACATTACAAAATAATCCTACTAATAGCTGTGAAGCACAAGTAATGCCATGCAAGCTGTAGAGATTGACCTCAGTTGCAAAAATCACAATCACGTTCCCAAATTCCACAGAACAGACCTGGGAGACTTATGCAGCTTGTCTTGTTGAAATTTTACTGACCTGGAATAATTTCACTTTACAAAGTATGGATTTGCTATTTAATGGAGCAAGTGGAAGTGCCAGGGCTATACAGCAACCCAATTAAGTCTTGTACCTCTCAATCCTCAACCTATCCTCTTTAACTATGTGCAGAATTCCCTTTGGCATTTGTAAAGGGGGATAAGGGGGACAATGAGAAGGGGTCAGCTGAGAGCAAGGGATATCGGCCACTTGGATCATGAGGGAGGTGACTAGCAGCAATAAAGGTGGCCAATGATACGGCCAGGCCAAAGACCAGTTGGAGGAGGAGCAATGAGTTGATGAGTGGGATTTTGTAGGAGGGGCAGCAACAATGGATACTCTATTTCCAATTCCAATGTGATGTGGACACACAATATTTACATCAATAGCCCATTTCTTCCCCCACCCCACAATTCTTTTTGAATACATTATCATAATCATTATAAAACTATTGACAATGAGCGGACACAGCTATTTGACCAGGACTCAAGAATTATGCATTTGCAGATGCCAGAGATCTAAAACAAAAACAGCAAATGCTGGAAATACAATTTTGCAGCATTCGTGGAGACAAAAACAGAGTTAACATTTCAGGTGTCTATACTTTTCCATCAGAAGAGTTTGTTTGCTTTCTAGAATAAGACTGAGAACTGTGGACACCGGAGATCTGAAACAAAAAAATAGTAATTGCTGGCAAAACTTACAAAGTTCTGATGAAGATTCACAGGATTCAAAACCTTAACTGTGCTTTCTCCCCACAGACCTGTCGAGTCTCGCCAAAAATTTCTGTTCTTGTTCGCTTTCTGATTGACCATGGGAAGGCAGTGCACCCTGAGTATGTTTATTCACGTGACCAGCAATTAGAGGTGGAAGTTCACGTGATGTAGCCTCCAGGAATAAAACTAATCAAAGTTGGCGAACCAACACACACATCCTGTGCCTACATTCAGATAATCCATATAATCCATACCTCAAGATGTAGTGCTTAGAAACTTCTGCTGGAAAGTTCTTGTGATATTCCTCCATGGAATGGGATCTGGCAGTGACTCCTAGATGTAGCAAGAATGGTTTAACTGGTGTTGGTTTCGGCCATGTTCCTGGGGTGGGTTTTTCACTGTGTTGACCTTCCCATGTTTCCTTCGGCTCCTTGATTGGAGGGAGCGTCTGTGCAAGGACAAACATACTTTGAGCTAACCTGCCTTCTGTATTTTAATCCATTTTCAATGGCTTGGCAAAGCTTGGTGCCTGTTGAGCTTACAAGGTGGCTTTCCCATTACTTTCCTATTTTGGTCAATATCAAGCACTCCCATTAACTTGTGCATGGATTAGACACTCAATAAACTCTGCCCAAACAATGCACCCTAAGATGGTCAGGCAACATCCGATTGACAGAAATAAGTTTCGGATCAACCATTTAAAAAAGACATGAGAGGCAAATCTTTTACACAGAGAGTGGTTCACGTGTGGAATGAACCTGCTAAGGAAGTGGTGGATGTGGGTACAATCACAACATTTAAAAGACATTTTGATAGGTACATGAATAGGAAAGGTTTGGAGGGATATGGGCCAGGAGTAGGCAGGTGGGACTAGTTTAGTTTGGGATTATGTTCGGCATGGACTGGTTAGACCAAAGGATCTGTTTCCCTGCTGTATGACTCTATGATTCTACACTTACTTTCCCACAGGTGCTACCTATTATGCCGAGTATTGTCTGCATCTTTTGCTTTTATTGCTCTTGTTGATGTTAAAAGCAGAATGAAGTCAAATGGAGTGTGAAGCCAGCATCACACTTCATCCTAGGGATTTCCCAAACAGAGCAAGAGATTAAAATTGGTAATGTCACACTAATACCCCCTTTCAAAACCTACCCATGTCCTTTTATTCAAATAATGGAAATAAACTTGATTTCAGATTTCCAAATCAATCTAACAAAACATCCTTCAACAAAAGAGACTTTCAGATGCAGCAACATCAGTGTAACAATACTGTGCCTTTAAGTGATGTATTCTGTCCTGTTTCTGGTGCAGAAGAGTGTTGTCACAGAAGTGCTGAAATGTCTCCTTCAGACAGTCAGTGAGTAAACAGCTTTGAGTTCTCCCTGGGTGTTTACTTAAGGTAAGACAAAAGCATCAGGAGTGGGCAGGGTGAGGCTCACATAGATCCAAAAGGACTTTAATAAAAAACAAAAGAACTGCTGTAAATGCTGTAAGTCAGGAACAAAAACAGAAGTTGCTGGAAAAGCTCAGCAGGTCTGGCAGCATCTGTGAAGAAAAAATCAGAGTTAATGTTTCGGGTCCGGTGACCCTTCCTCAGAGCTGGGGCAGTTCTGGCAGAAAAGGACTTTAGTTTTGTTTTGTTTTCAGTTAGTTGGAGGTCTTTGCCAGCTGCTGGAACTGAAAGCTTGAGTTCTCGGCTGCTAGAGTGAAGTCTTAGATAGAGAGACTTCCACTTAATAATCAAAAGGGACAGATTGTTTCTTTCGATTTTCTTTCTACTGCACTGAAGAGAGACAGTATGTAAGACTAATAGCTGTGTAGCTGAATTGCCTTTGGCAAGGGTGTGTTTATGGGATACTGCCTATATTGGAACAGTTGTTGATTAGCGGTTAAATGATATGTTAAGTATTGCAATAGAATAAAGTTATGCCAATTCTTCTTTTTGTTGTATTTTAACTGTGTAGCAAGAATAAAATGTACTTTGATTAAAACCTAGTGGTGGGCCAATTGAATAATATCTAGAACACAGCGCCTTACAACTACCTTTTAGAAAAATATATAAGTTAGGGTCTAGGCTACCTCCATAAAATACTTTGAGGGGTCTGGTCTGGTCCATAACAGTTATTAAGAAGGCAAAGTGTTCAAAATAAACAAATTTTCAGATAATTTAAAACATGTCAACTCAGTCAACTCAAGAAAACTATAATCGTATTTCAAGGAACTGCAGCATATCAGCTCTTTGTTTTCTTACCTTGTACTTCATAATGCTTGCTTCCCTTTGTGACTTCCTATAAATTCTGTGCATGTCTTTGCAACACTTGCAGAGAGAAAGGAGAGAAATGCAGTTCATATATTGGAAAACAAAACATTCAACCGTACAGATATTAAATCAGGAACATCAGGATACAGACACATTGTAATAATTTACATTTATACAGTGAATTTTACAACCTCAGTTTATCCTAACGTGCTCTACAGGCAAAAGAGAACAGCTTATGAAGTGTTGTAACATAGGAAATACTCCCACAAACAGAAATGCAATATTAACCAGATTATCTATTTTTTGAGCCCAATCCCACCACCTCAGCCCAAATCCCCACAATCCCCACCCTGCAACAGGATTTATTTTGGCTGACGCTACCTGTCTTTGGAACACTGGCTGTTGGCAGTCCTGCAGACCCCGTTCTGTGATAGTGAATTCAACTTCTTGCCGTTCCTTCTCTTTCTCCCAGTCCTGGAGTTCCTTCTGATACTGTGTCAGCTGTTGCTTGGAGTAAACCTATCCAGGGGGAGTTGGTGGGGTAGGGAAGGGCAGGGGAGAGATCAAGTCAGTTACAATCAGACAGAATTACTGAATGTTGCAGTTTTGTACATCAGAACACAAGGAGGTCCCTCATATTTGTATTGTTATTCAAATTAGACTGTAGACGGTGTGCATCTGAACTCTATTTACTTGCTCTAGTTCCGTAACTATTAATAGTCATAGAGTCATAGAGCTGAAACAGACCCTTCAGTCCAACTCGTCCATGCCAACCAGGTATCCTAAATTAACCAGCCCCACTTGCCAGCATTTGGCTCATATCCCTCCAAATCCTACCTTTTCATAGACTCATCCAGACGCCTTTTAAAAGTTGTAATTGTACCAGCCTCCACCACTTCCTCTGGCAGCTCATTCCATTCATGCACCATCCTCTGCGTGAAAAAATTGCCCCTTAGGTCCCTTTTAAATCTTGCCCTTCTCATCTTAAAACTATATCCTCTAGTTTTGGACTCCCCCATCCTGGAAAAAAGACCTTGGCTATTCATCCTATCCATGCCCCTATTGATTTTATAAACCTCTATAAGGGCACCCGTGAGCCTCCAACACTCCAGGGAAAATAGCTCCATAGCCTGAAAGGACGTTGGAAGCAGATTCAATAATAGCTTTTCTAAAGGAAAAATAAATGTTGGTGAGGGTCCTTACGGCCATGCCAATTTTCCTTAGCCTCCTGAGGAAGAAGAGGTGTTGTTGTGCCTTCTTGACTGTCGCATCAATGTGATTGGTCCAGGACAGATTGTTGGTAATCATCACTTTGGGAACTTTACACCATTGATCATCTACCCGAAACTACAAGTGTTGGGTTGAGACTGTAACAACTCATTTTACATTAGAATTTTGAACTGAGGGGCAGGTATGAAATGGAATGAGACCCTGGGAAGTCATGTTATTGGCTAGGCACTGGATGACTTAATAATGCTTAAAAGGAAATAAAGATGTCATTTACGTAGTGCCTGACATGCATTCCAAAGCACCTCAGAGTCAGTTAAATACTTCTTTTTCAAGCTTTGTCACTGTTGCAGTGCAAGAAACATGGTTGACAATCTGAGCACACTGAGATTCCAGAAACATCAAAATGCTGATTTCCAATAATCTGTTTTTAGTGATATTGATTAAGGAGTAAATATTGACAAGGACACAGGGGACAACACTGCCGTTCTTCAACATAGTGTTGCAGGAAAGTTTACATCCACCAGCAGCATTGGTTTAATATCTTATCAAAAAGACAGCATTCTTAGCAGTGCAGAACTCCCCCATCATGACCACACTGAAATGTCATTCTAGATGTGGCACTCACGCAACCCAACTTTCCATCCATTGACTCCATCTATACTTCTCGCTGCCTCGGGAAAGCAGCCAACATAATCAAAAACCCCTCCCAACCTGGTTATAGTCTCTTCCAATCTCTTCTAATGGGCAGAAGATACAAAGGCTTAAACACATGTACCAATGGATTCAAGAACAGCTTCTTCCGCACTGTTATTAGACATCTGAATGGACTTCTCAAATTTTAAATTTAAATGCTGATCTCGCTCTCTGTGCACCTTCTATGCAGCCATAACATTGTATTTCTCACCCTGTTCTATTACCCTAATGCACTTTGTATGGTATGATCTGCCTGTACTGCACGCAAAACAAAACTTTTCATTGTACCTAGGTACATGTGACAATAGTAGATCAAACCAAACCAAATCAAGTCCTTGCAGTGTGGTTTGAACCAATAACCTTCTAATACTGAGGTCATAGTACTACCAAGATGGAACAGGGAAATTTCAGATAAATAAAAGTGATTAGACTACAAATGCAGCTGACTCCAATGATTCCTAAATAAGTAGTTTCCCATCAGTTCAAAACATTTTTGTTCAAAAATCGAAAGAAGGTACCTCACAGATTAAATCTAAGTCATAGAAGCAAGGGTTTTTATGTGTTCTCAGCGTGACAATGCAATGTGTGCTGTCTCCAGGATGAAGCACTCCACAGACAGGACTAACATTCAAAACCTGTAAAAAGAGTGGTGACAAGTTAGAAAGGCTTGAATCAAAGTGTAACGGATTCCAAAACCACCATTAATATAGCTAAATTCAAAAAACAAACAATATTCGGCCACGAGACTGAAGCATGGGCCAAAACAGGAAAAGATCTTCTCAAATCATACTGCACTAGTGTTTGAACACATGATTGCACTCCTACTGTACAGGAAGAGGCACCGATTTGATTAATACAGGTTATGGGCTGAAAATTGAATACCAAGCAGGAGATAAGAGAAAATGGAGAAACAAACACTGTTGAAGAGAAGTGAGTTTAAAAAAAAGTAGGCCACTAATGACAAATTCTCATCCAAATATTTCACTCCTGCTGTGGCCTCACCCTTCCCCATCTCTATAATCCCTACAGCTGTACAAGCCTACAATACCCTCTGTAAGCTCTAACTCTGTCTTTTTTTTATGTCCCCGATTTTCATCACTCCATCTTTGGCAGCCATCAGCTTTCAGCTGCCTCGGCCCTAAATTCTGAATTGTCTCTCTGAAATCTCAACCTCTCCCTTTTTCAAATCACTTACAGTCATAGAGCTGCACAGCATGGAAACAGGCCCTTCGATCCAACTTGTCCAAGCAGACCAGATATCCTAAATTAATCCAGTCCCATTTGCCAGCATTTGGCCCATAACCCTCTAAACCCTTCCTATTCACATACCCATCCAGATGTCTTTTAAATTGTTGTAGTTGTACCAGCCTCCACCACTTCCCTCTGGCAGATCACTTTTTAATCAAGCTTTCAGTCATGTGTCCTAAAAATTCACATTTGACTCGGTGTCATATCGCACAAGCTAATGCACTAATGGAAAATATTAGGAGATTCTATGTAGGAAAGGTATCAAAATACAGGTCATTGTGGAGGAATGGAGTTACACAGGGACAGGACACACTAGCTGAATGAGCAGATGGCCACAATGAAGAACAAACCATAAATCAAAAACAGAAATTTCTGATGAAACTCAGCAGGTCTGGCAGCATCTGCGGGGAGAAAGCACAGTTAACGTTTCGGCTTTCCACTGACTTTTCATTAGGACCGAAACCATAAATCAATGTCAGACAGTGATGTGTGGCTAATGTTATCTCAGACGGAAGGTCAGGCAAAGTCATTGAGGAAGTAAAACAGTATTGTTCAATGTCTATTTGCTGAGGGCAGAGTAAAGCTTGGAAAAAGCGGGAGTGTGGGCTCTTGTAAAGGGGCAATACCAGCAGCAGGATTCTGGATGAATCAGAATTCATGGAGGATGGAAGTGGTTAAGTGCAAAGCCAATATGCAGTCATGAATTTTTGAGAGTTTTGGGAGTAGTGCATTAAAACTATAGAGTTTCAGAGGTGAAAATAAAACCTTGATAACAGATTGGTAATGATGTAGGAAGCTGAAATTGGGTTCACTAAATGCAAAGATCAAAATGAATACAGTACAGGGACAGGCCCTTCGGCCCACCAAGCCTGTGCCGAAACATGACACCTTTCTAAACCAAAACCTTTTTGCCTGTATGTGGTCCGCATCCCTCTTCTCCCCGCCTATTCAAGTATCTGTCAAAATGCTTCTTAAACATTGCCACCTCCTCTGGCAGAGCATTCCGGGCATTTGCCACCCCCTGTATAAAAACTTGCTTCTCACATCTCCTTTAAACTTTCCTCCTTTAACCTTAAACCTACGGCCCCTAGTAAGTGACATTTCTACCCTCAGAAAAATGCTCCAACTATCCATTCTATCATTACCTCTCATAACTTTTTTTTAAACCTCTATCAGGTCCAATATTCAAGTGAAAACAAACCTAGTTTTTCTAATCACTCCTCGTAGCTAATATCCTCCAAACCAGGCAATATCCTGGTAAACCTTTTCTGTACCCTTTCTAAAGCCTCCACATCTTTCTGGTAGTATGGCAACCAAAATCACGTGCAATATTCCAAATATGACCTAACTAAAGTTCTATACAACTACAGCATGATTTGCCAATTTTTACACTTTAAATTCTGACCCCAATGATAGCAAGGGTGCCAAATGCCTTCCTGACTGCCATATTGACTTTCGGGGAACTATGGACATGTACGCCTAAATCCATCTGCATGCCCTGTACCTCTTGCATTAGCCTGAAACTATTGCTAGGTGGGCTGATGGAGGGGTGGGGAAAAAGGGTAGAGGCCAATTTTGCAGCGTGATGTCCTGAGCCCAATCACCACTCAAAATACTCATTGACCTTTGCAGTCGCCTTTATGAAACATGGAGTCCCTTGATTATGCAAATAGAGGGCCAAGTTCCCATTTAAGGATCGGTTCTGAACATATCTGGTTGAAAATCTTTTGCTGCAACCAAACAATAGAACATCAGTGTCCGTTATGTTTGTTTTTAATATGCATTTAATTGTGGACATGAAAACAAATCTGGCCATAGTATTATTATTAATGATTTGAAACTCTTGGGTAGTTTGGTACCTCTCTCACCTCAGTGATGTGCACTGACATCGCGTACCATTTGTATGAAATATCTTCTGTCTCGGAAACATTGTACAAGAAGATCATGCGGCTTGATTTTGTGAAGACAGGAACATTTCCAAAAGATATCCGCTCTTCTGACAAAAACATCAGCTGTCAAAAAGGAAATTGCAGGTCTTTAGAATATTTCTTGCTGGCATAGGTGCAAGAACTCTCCAATATATTTTTTAACATATTTTTACCAAACTTGGAATATCGGCAAGCTTACAATGATCGTTTACAAACAATTAAATAGTTTGCGAAGAGGTGTCTCTGTTACAAAATTGAAAATAAGATAGCTAAGTTACATGGATCAGGGTCCCAGAAATAGCAACGTGATAACGACCAGACATTGATTTATTTTAACAGCGATGACGATAGTCAGGTAAGTGTTGGCCCAGAATAACTCCCCTGCATTTATTCAACTGGAGCTATGAAGGCAGATGGGACCTTGGATTAATATCACATCCGAAAGTCAGCACGTCTGACAGTGCTGTGATCCCTTGATATTACACTAATACTGTCAGGCTAGATTTAGTCATAAAATTGTCCTTGCCCCCGCTCCCACTTCCCCCCTCCAACCCCACTGCGGCCAATCCTCTCAAGTGGAAGTTTAAAAATTGCTACTTTTTTGAAGTAGGAGGAGGAGGAGCTGGGGAATTGTCCCTGTTGCCCTGTCTGATATTTCTCTCTCACTAACATCACTAAGAATCAGATTATCTGGCCATTATCACATTGCTGATGGTGGAACTTTGATTTACACAAATCAGGCACTCAGTTTTCTGTAATGTTTTGGAGGTACTGGTGTTGGACTGGGGTGGACAAGGTCAGAACTCTCATGATGAAGGAGCAGCGGTCTGAAACCTATTGGACCAAAACCTGGTGTCATGTCACTTCTGACCCAGTTTTCTGTACTACAACAGCGATTACACTTTCAGAGAACTTAATTATCTGTAAGTCACTGACATGTCTGAGGAATGCTGTAGGAGTCCTTCAAATTGTAAACCAAATCACATTCCATCATTCCTTCTCTTTCTTTAAGCTTTACTTGTTACATTCTCTGACACCATGTCGTCTCTCCCCTCCCCAGTGGGACTATCCTTTTAAGTCTGGCAGTTAGTTAAGTCTGCCATTGTCACATTCTGATCACTTAATCTGAACTATCAACATCCTTTAATAAAAACTGAAAGAACTGCAGATGCTGTAAATCAGGAACAAAAACAGAAGTTGCTGGAAGCTCAGATAACAAGGTGTAGAGCTGGATGAACACAGCAGGCCAAGCAGCATCAGAAGAGCAGGAAAGCTGGCGTTTCGGGCCTAGACCCTTCTTCAGAAATGAAGCTCAGCCGGTCTGGCAGCATCTGTGAATGGTCACCGGACCCGAAACGTTAACTCTGATTTTTTTCTTCACAAATGCTGCTGAGTTTCCAGCAACTTACGTTTTTGTACCAACATCCTTTCTCCCCCACCACTCTACAGTCCACGTCCCCTCTAATTATAGTGTAAATGCCGTCCCCTCCACACTTCACTTCAGCTCTGATGAAGAGTCATCTAGACTCAAAATGTTAGCTTGCTGTCTCTCCATTGATGATGCCCAACGGATGTGATCTCCAGCATTTGATCTTTTCAGCATCTGCAGTAATTTGCTCCGAGAGAAGTCCTCTCCTATTCAAGTTGAAATGAGCGAAAATTTGAAAACTGAAATTGGATTCTGAGGCAACTTTTGTTTCTTATAACAGTGAACTACTACATCCATGTTGAGGCCAGACTGCAAAACAGCTGGGACATGTAAGAGATTGCATAATAGCCTGAAGTCAAAGCATGACAGTCATTAATGGTTATCAGCATTCAGAGGTAAAGGAGTTCAGGTTCAATCTAGTGAAAGCAAAGAGTGGTCAACACCTCAAGATAGTGGTCAACACTTCAAGATAGTGGACTCTGATGCAGTGAAATAATTTAACAAACTGTGATTTATCTTGCTGCATTAACACTACAACAGAAACAGGCATTCGCCCATCTGACCTTTGGTGCCCATTATGTTCTACCGAACCTCCCTGTAATTTAGGGGACTGGAGGCTCTTTCTGAACGAATGAGCTAGGTGTCCCCCATTTATATCAATTATGCACAAGTGTAAATCTCCAACATACTCATAGCACCATCTGAAATATGAATAACAAGAAGGCCCCCAGCTCTTTGTTCTAACAAGGGGTGGGAGAACTACTTTCTCTAGCTGAGGCTGAAGAAGTTCAGAATGACAATTTTTTTTTTTTACAGAATGTGACAACTCATGATGTGCTCTGCCTCTTAGATTCATTCTGTTATCTCTCGGCCTCGGAATATTTTTCGCCAGAAAATGTTGGAAGGTTCAAGCTGGTAACAACACGGTGAAGGCTTTAGGAGAAATGGAACTTTGGTCAGCAGCAGGAATACAAATCTGTCTCCTTCAACAGTGAGGTTTAAGGATTGAGAAAGTAACAGAGCAGGGGAGGAGGAAAAGGGATGAATTACTTAAATCAATTACAGAAAGTGAAATAAAGACAGTAAAATAAACATCAGAATAACAGTGATAGAAAAGAAACTGAAATTAAAATAACAAGATGAATTAAAAACCTTGCAGAACAATGTGTTCTGTAACGACAAATCTCTGCAGTTTTAATTGATCCATTTCTGTGTGGAAAAGGTTGACGTGCATCTCAGGAATATAAATGTCGCCATTAAAATAATTCTTGCCTTTTAGTACCTTCTGGGATGAGATTAACAGACAATAAAAGTGTGAAAGCATCAATTTGTTGACACTCACAGGGAAGTTGAGCTTCAGTTGCTCCATTTTAACATTAACTATAGAGTGACACAAATCACCCGGCCACTTGTGACAATTCACAATTCACGACATGTTTCATCCTTCATGCAATTTGCTGAGCTACTTCCACACTAGCAAACAGCCATTAACCATGCTGCTCCTTCCTAACAAATTCTGCACAGTTTCTTTAATCTGATTTAACAAGTAACAGGAACAGATCTATGTGTCATAAAGATGTTTAAGTGGCCTTTGAAATAAAGAGTTGAATTGCATAGTCAGAAAATCAGTATAAATCTCACCTGCCCGAGGACTGGAGCTCGCTGAATAGGTGGAGCTCCAAAGTATGAAGAAGGGTCATTGAAAGAGGCACTGCTGCCTAGCACCCGTGCGTCATACCCTATACCTGTGAAAGTCACCAAGGCAGAGTCTCCATTAAGGATGTGGATAGGGACATTCACCTAGAGAGAAGACGGCAACCAGAAATACAATCAATTGGAAAACATGCAAAGTCAAGAAATACTTTCAATTCAAGGAGGAAAGCCGATGATCAGGAGTATCAGAATGAACCACAACAGTCAAAAACTAATTGAGATTCTATCCAAATACTCTATCATTCAGAACACATTCAGGGAGACTGAGTTCAATATTTAGGTAGTTGCCCATCAGCAAAACTTGATCCTCATGAAGGATCACCTCAAAAAATATTAACTTGCGTTTTTCTCTGTGTATTTCTAGATCTTCTATTATACCATATTTGAAATGTTTCCAGTTGTCTTCTTGTCATTGTATAATGGATGGCCAGCATTATAATAATAGGATTCATATTATGAAAATAGAACATAGAACAGTACAGCACAGTACAGGCCTTTCGCCCCACAATGTTGTGCCGAACTTTTACCCTCATCCTAAGGTCTATCTAACCTCCACCCCTACCTTATACTATCATCCATATGCCTATCTAATAGCCGCTTAAATGCCCCTAATGAGGCCGACTCCACTACTCTCTCCGGCAATGCATTCCGCACCCCTATCACGCTCTGAGTAAAGAACCTACTTCTGACGTCTCCCTTGTATCTACCTCATTCACTTTAAAACTATGTCCCCTCGTAATAGCTACCTCCACCCTAGGAAAAAGTCTCTGGCTGTCCACTCTATCTATACCTCTGATCATTTTGTACACCTCTATCCAGTCACCTCTCATCCTTCGTCGTTCTAAAAAGAAAAGCCCTAGCTCTCTCAACCTTTCCTCGTAAGACCTCCCCTAAATTCCAGGCAACATCCTGGTAAATCTCCTCCGCACCTTTTCCATGGCCTCCACATCTTTCCTGTAATGAGGCGACCAGAACTGGACACAATACTCCAGATGTGGCCGAACCAGGCTTTTGTATAGTTGGAGCATAACTTCACGGCTCTTGAACTCGATCCCTCTATTAATGAAAGCTAACACACCATACGCCTTCTTAACAACTCTATCCACCTGGGTGGCAGCTTTCAGGGAACTGTGAACATGAACGCCAAGATCCCTCTGCTCCTTCACACTGCCAAGAATCTTACCGTTAACCCTGTATTCTGCTTTCAAGTTTGTCCTTCCAAAATGAATCACCTCACACTTTTCAGGGTTAAACTCCATCTGCCACTTCTCAGCCCAGCTCTGCATCTTATCAATGTCCCTTTATAACCTAGAACCGCCCTCCGCACTGTCCACAATGCGACCCACCTTCGTATCGTCCGCGAACTTGCTAATCTACCCTTCCACTCCTTCATCCAAATCATTTACAAAAATCACAAATAGAAGAGGACCCAGGACAGATCCTTGTGGTACACCACTCATAACTGAGCACTGTGTTGAATATTTTCCGTCCACTACCTTTGTCTTCTAAGGGTCAGCCAATTCTGAATCCAATCTGCCACATTTCCCCCTATCCCATGCCTCCTTACCTTCTGCATGAGCCTACCATGGGGAACCTTATCAAACGCCTTACTTAAATCCATGTAAACCACATCCACTGCTCTACCTTCATCCATGTGTTTGGTCACCTCTTCAAAGAAGTCAATAAGGTTTGTGAGGCATGATCTACCGCTCACAAATCCATGTTGACTATCATGAATCAAACTGTGCCTTTCCAAGTGATCATAAATCTTATCTCTCTGAGCCCTTTCCAATAATTTGCCCACCACTGATGTAAGACTAACTGGCCTGTAATTTCCGGGGTTATCCCTATTCTCTTTTTTGAACAAGGTAATGACATTTGCCTCTCTCCAATCTTCCGGCACCATACCCGTGGACAGTGAGGATGAAAAGATCATCGCCAGAGGCCCTGCGATCTCTTCCGTCGCTTCCCATATAATCCTTGGATAAATCCCATCAGGCCCGGGGGACTTAACTATCTTCAACTTCCTCAAAATTCCTAGCACATCTTCCATACTAACATCGACCTTCTCTAGCCTACCAGCCTGTTTCACACTGTCCTCCTCTACAACTAGGTCCCTCTGAGCTGTGAATACTGAAGAAAAGTATTCATTAAGGACCTCTCCTATCTCTTTAGGCTCCGTGCACAAATTCCCTTTACAATCCTTGATCGGCCCTACCCTTTCTCTGGTCATTCTCTTGTTCCTCACGTATGTGTAAAAAGCCTTGGAGCTTTCCTTGATCCTATCTGCCAAGGTTTTCTCATGTCCCCTTATAGCTCTTCTAAGCTCTTTCTTCAGCTCCTTCCTGGATAACTTGTATCCCTCTAGAGCCTTTTCCGTCCTTGTTTCCTAAACCTTACATAAGCATCCTTCTTCCTCTTAACCAGTCATTCGACCTCTCTTGAGAACCAAGGCTCCCTCACTCGACCGCATCTTCCCTGCCTGCTAGGGACAAACATATCGAGCACACGCAGTATGCACTCCTTAAACCATCTCCACATTTCAATAGTGCTCTTCCCTGACAGCATCTGTTCCCAATTTATGTTACCCAGTTCTTGCCTAACAGAATTGTAATTACCCTTCCCCCAATTATAAACCTTACCCTGCTGTATGTACCTATCCTTTTCCATGACTATTATAAAAGTAACAGAGTTATGATTGCTACCGCCAAAATGCTCTCCTATCAACAGGTCTAACACTTGGCCCGGTTCACTGCCAAGCACCAAATCCAAAGTGGCCTCTCCTCGTGTTGGTCTATCTACATACTGTGTCAGGAATCCTTCCTGAACGCACTGGACAAAATCCGCTCCATCTAAACTATTACAACTAAAATGTTTCCAATCAATATTTGGAAAGTTGGTCACCTCTTCAAAGAATTTAATAAGGTTTGTGAGGCATGACTACAACCCTGTGACCTCTGCACCTTTCCAGTATCTGCCTCCTAATCCGCTTCTCTACTTCTGTGCAACTGTTAGGGGGTCTGTAAAAAAAACCCCAATAAAGTGACTGCTCCTTTCTTGTTCTGGACCTCAACCCAAACTGATTCAACCCAAAATGTTTGCTCTGGTTTGAGTTTCACATACCCAAAGTACAGGTTAGGCATACACCTGAACTGTTGAAATTACACGATGGCTCAGTTGGTTCATGCAGTGGCCCAGTGGTTAGCACTGCTGCCTTACAGTGCCAGGGACCTGGGTTTAACTCCAGCCTCAGGCAACTGTGTGTGGAGTTTGCACATTCTCCCCATGTCTGTGCAGGTTTCCTCCGGGTGCTCCAGTTTCCTCCCACAGTCCAAAGATGAGCAGGTTAGGTGGATTGGCCATGCTAAATTGCCCACAATGTGCAGGGATATGCAGGCTAGGAGGGCTAGCCATGAGAAATGCAGGATTACAGGGATAGTGTGGGTGCTCTTTGAGAGTCAGTGTGAACTCAATAGGCTGAATGGCCTGCTCCCACATTGTAGGGATTCCATGATAAGAATTTATAACACATAGCAGGCCATTTGGCCTATCTAGCTTCTGCTGGTGTTTTTGGCCCACAGTGTTTCCTTTCTACTTCATCTCACTCTAGTTGTTTATTATTTTATCTGTCATATGCCACTCTAATTTCCCCTTAGCCATGAGGGGCAATTTTTTATTTAAACAGACAGTGGTTTCTGTTTGGAATGAACTTCTGGAGGAAGTGGTGGATGCAGGTACAGTTACAAAGTTTAAAAGACATTTTGATAAGTACATGAATAAGAAATGTCTGTAGGGATATGGGCCAAGCACAGGCAGGTGGGACTGGTTCATTTGGGATTATGGTTGGCATGGACTGCTTGGACCGAAGGGTCTGTTTCTCTGTTGTATGACTCTATGACTCTATGTGGCATGCTGTTAGCCTTAATTACTCTATGGTAGCAAATTCCACACTCATCCCTTTCTCCTGTTTACCCTCTGGATCCTGATTTGCTTTCTCACATAACAAATAACAAACTTGCAACTAAACATGGTCCTGATTGGAAAGGCTCCTTCTCAGCACTCAGATTTGTAAAGCTACGAGATGGCTCTGAGTTGTGAAGGAAGAGTTTTCACTGTTCACTTCACTTTCAGCTGCCCAGAGACTATTCACTGGCTTATTAGCAGAAGTTTTTAGCTTCCCAGCACAATTGGTCTCTGTAGGCAGGCAGCAGCAAGAAGGGTCTTTAACCAAACAAGCTTAAGAATTCTCACTGAGAAATACTGACTACAAAACTGAAGTTATAAAAAAAACAGGAAACATAAATTATATTTAAATCATTGTTCAGGACAAACAATGACTGGGTCTCAAACATGGGATTAAGAGAGACACAAAGGAGAACAACAGAATACTTAAAAATTGTTCTCAATGTTTCTAAAAAAAACTTCAACATTAATTCGCTTGTGGGAATGAGACTCCATACTCCAGTTAATATTTTGGCTCTAGAGAAATTGTCAAGCTGTTATCATCACTTATTACACTTTTACAACTATCTGTTAGTCCTGATTCTGCAAATCCTAACTCCTTACTCTGGCTTTAATGCAAAACTAGGGGATAATTTCTTAAGCCATGCCATTACAGTGATCTCTTCAGATTCCATTGGTGAAGAACGGCATTTCACTGACAGCAACTTTGGGTTTTATACATGCATGGACACCAGATGTCGTCAGTTTGCTCTGCAACAACAGCAAGTGTTGACAGACTCTCTGTAATTAACATCACAATATAGGCCAATTTCTTTAAGCACCACAGGTAGTATCATTTCACATGTAAAACAGTCTGTTGACAAGTTCTAACAAGAAAAGTTTCACTCTCGCCACTGAATCAGGAGATTGTGACTTCATGTCCTACTCCAGAGCCTCAAGCATAAATCCAGGTTGAGACAACACAGTGTGGAGCTGGAGGAATACAGCAGGTTTTTCTGAAGAAGGGTCCTGACCCAAAACGTCAATTTTCCTGCTCCTCTAATGCTGCCTGGCCTGCTGTGTTTCTCCAGCTCCACGTTGTGTTGTCTCTAACTCCAGCATGTGCAGTTCTGCCGTCCCTTAATCCAGGTTGATTCACCTCGGCAACAGTGAAGGGACGCTGCAGTGTAGAAAATGTTTTGTTTCAGGTGAGATGTACAGTGGTTTAACTAATTTTTTTTAGGTAAATTCATACATCTTTACTCCTTTCACATATTTATAAAACCAACATCATTCTGGCCATTTAACAGCTTTGCCTACTCAATATTTTCAAGTATTTGATCCGCTGTCCATGCTTTGTGACATCTTTCCATTATTTCCATTTTACATTAAATGCATGTTTTCAATTTTATGACATCATAATCATTATTGTATTTCCCACAAAACTCACAAGGGGATTAGAAATGTTGAGAAATAATAAACTGGAGTTTAGACAACAACTGAGATATTTATATTCATCTTGCAAAATAGTGTCAAAATTTTTAAGAACCAATCAACAATATTTTCTGCCTTTAGAATAATTTTAATATTAACAGTTCATCTAGTCATTTCAAACATTCACATCTTTTGTTTCCGTAAGCAATAAATGTTTAATTTTAATTTTCTGGTAAAAATCCATTAATGTATGCTCTTCTTGTTTTGGTTAATAAAAACAAATTTCACCTTTCTCCTTTAAATGAACTATCATCTCAAATCGTTAATTTTCCTTTATCGCTAAGTGTCAATGGGAGAGGCAATCACAAGAGGATAACATTCCACAGTGTTACGTGTGGCTCAGTAGCAGCTCTCTTGCTGAAATCAGGAAAGTTGCATGTTCAAATCTTGTTTTATTTTCTAATCAACCTGCTCAGAGATGTTATCAAACACCTCGGGAGAAGGTGGGATTTGAACCTGACCCTCCTGGTCCAGACAGGAGACACAACATTTTTTTATTTCAAAAATATACTTTATTCATATATATACAAACACACAAATTCAGTTTGGTTCTGTACAATAGCATATTGAGGAAACAAACAGCGCAGCTTGACTCTATCCAATATACAAACCAAAGGCATTTCTTACTTGCACGAGACTATATTTACATGCATTTGAGGCATGGGAGGGTCCGATAACTGAATGGACTCCCATTTAAATTCACCAGAAGGACCTCAGACGGTGGGCTTTCCCCACTGCACCTTGGCAGTAGCTGCCCCAAGTGTTAGTGCATCCTTCAGCACATAGTCCTGGACTTTGCAATGTGCCAGTCTATTATTGGGCCGTGGTCAGCTCCTTGTTCTGGAAGACCAACAGGTTTTGGGCAGACCAAAGAGCATCTTTCACCGAGTTGATGGTCCTTCAGGTGCAAGCGATGTTTGTCTCGGTGTGCACCCCGGGGAACAGACCATACAGCACACAGCCCTGTGTCACAGAGCTGCTTGGTACGAGCCTCAATAAAAACTACTGCATCTTTCTCCAGAATTCCTTTGCAAAGACACATTCCAGAAGGAGTGTGACAGTCTCTACTCCCCCATTAGCTGCTTCGAGGGCAGCATGTGATGGTGCAGACAGAAGGATCTTGTACTGCCATTCTCACCAACATCCAAGTACGTCTTGGTGCTTGTTGGAAAGTTCTGATGTTGAGGCATTCTGCCAAATGACTTTGACACTCTGCTCAGGGAACCATGTGACAGAATCCACCCTCTCCTTTTCGCACAGGGTCTCAACGATGCTACGTGCTGACCACTTCCTGATGGACTTGTGGTCGAAGGTGTTTTTCTTTGCAAATTTCTCCACGAAGGGCGGGTGATATGGAACTGTCCAACTACTTGGAGTGTGACAGCAAGGCTAGTCCCATTCTTCGCAACACCGGGACAGTTAAAACCTCAGTACATAGTGACACTTGGTGTTTGCGTACCAAGGGTCTACGCACAGCTTGATGCAGCCGCACACAAAAGTGGCCATCAGGATAAGGGCAGCAGTGTGTACATTCTTCCCCACTACCACCACGACACAAGAGCCTGGCAAATCACTGCACTCCTGGGAGATGTCTGAATGTCAGATTAACCAACTTTCAAATTGGATGTTAAACGGACACTTTCCCCTCCCAGTTGGATGCAAAAGATTCCATGGTACTATTTCAAAGAACTGAAAGGGAGATTTCACTCAGGAGTTTGGGAAATATCTGTGTCTGGGCCTGGTCACATTTCTATTTGTTGGACCTGGCTGCGTGCAAATTATTTGCCACTTTCCTACATTAAAACAGAGACCTCTCTTCAGAAATGCTAGCTTGCCACAGTGTGCTTTGGAATAGCTTGAGGCTAAAAAAGCTGTTGATGTATGGAAGTCTTTCTTTCTGTCGTAACTTACATACCGAGTAGGATCGAGCCTCAAGTGGTGAGAAAATCCACTCAATGTAAGCAGTCATTCCTGGCTGGATCTCTCCTCGTGGGTTCAGGCACTGGAAGATGGGATGGTTGTAGTTCTGCTCCTTAACGTCTTTCACAGAATCCAGTTGAATGTCATATATAACTCGCACCGAGCCTCCATTGTATAGCTCATAAATCTACGGTAAGCGAGAGAAGCAAGGAAAGACATGAGTACAGAGAGCCACAACAATTGTTTGGTGACCAGCCAATGCATTCCAGAGGGGCCCAGGTATTGCCAGTGCTGGTTGGACATTATCCTGCAGACTATATCACAGCTTAATGTCGTCTCTTTCTCCTTCCATCCGACTGCCCAAAATGTCCAAGGCATATACTATCCTTCTACACCAGTTAGAAGCTAAAATGGCTCCTTTGAGACTCGGTTGGATTTGTGACTATCAAAGAATACTCCTTTCCTTCTACGTCCTGTACTTTGCAACTAGTCAGCCAAACTACTAAACATAAGGAGGCTATTGATATTGATAGGTGAAGTGAATGGGCAAAAGTCTAGCAAATGGCATATGTGGGAAAATGTGAAATAGACCACTTTGATAGGAAGGGTAAAAAAGCTGTTATATAAATGGAGACCATGATGTGGAGGTGCCGATATTAGACTGGGGTGGACAAAGTCAGAAGTCACACAATACCAAGTTATAGTCCAACAGGTTTATTTGAAATCACAAGCTTTCAAACCACTGCTCCTTCAGCAGGGGAGGTGATGGCCTAGTGGTATTATCGCTGGACTGTAATCCAGAGACCCAGATAATGTCTGGGGACCTGGGTTTGAACCCTGCCATGGCAGATGGTGGAATTTGAATTCAATAAATATCTGGAATTAAGAATCTACTGGTGACTGTGAATCCATTGTCAATTGTCAGGAAAAATCCATCTGGTTCACTAATATGCTTTAGGGAAGGAAACTGCAATCCTTACCTGGTCTGGCCTACATGTGACTCCAGACCCACAGCAATGTGGTTGACTCTTAACTGCCCTCTGGGCAATTAGGGATGGGCAATGAATGCAGCCAAGTTAGCGAAGCCCTCATCCCATGAATGAATAAAGGAAAAAGAAGGTAATTTCAAATAAACCTGTTGGACTATAACCTGGTGTTGTGTAACTTCTGACTTTGTATAAATGGTGAAAGTTTGCAGAGCTGAGATGCAGAGGAATTTGGGGTATCCTCATGTTTGAATCATAAACGTTTAGCATGCAGGTAAGCAAGTAGTGAGGAAAGTGAACTGAATGTTAACATTTATCACAAGGAAAATTGCATACAAAACAAGGGGGGTACTGCTACAGTTATACATTACACAGTGATTCCATATCCTGAGTACTAAGCTGAATATTGGTCACCTTATTAAAGAAGGATGTAAATGGGTACAGGCAGTTCGGCCTCATCAAACCAGTGACTCTGTCTATACTTCCTAATGACTTCGGAAAGCAGTCAACATAATCAAAGACCTCTCTCACCCAGGTTATATTCTCTTCCATCCTCTTCCTTCAGGCAGAAGATACAAATGTTTGAAAATACATACCAACAGACTCATAACAACCACTTCCCTGCTGTTATTAGACTTTTGAACGGACCTCTCATATATTAAAGTTGATGTTTCTTTGGACCCCCTCTGTAGCTGTAACACTGTATTCTGCATTCAGTTCTATTATCCTGATGTACTTACGTAAGGCATAATTTGCCTGGATAGCATACAAAACAATACTTTTCACTGTATCTCGGTACATGTGACAATAATAAATCAAATCAAAGCAAGTCATTTAAGAGAAGATTTACCTGTAATGGATGAGCTGTGTCATGAAGAAAGATTGGACAGGCTAGCCTGGTATCTACTTGAATTTAGGAGAATCAGAGGTGACTTGATTGAAACATTTAAAATCATGAGGGGTCTTGACAGGGCAGATGTAGGGAGGATGCTTCCTCTAATGGGAGAATCTAGAACTGGGATCATTTTTTTCAAAATCAGAAGTTACCCATTAAATCATACTCAATTACCTTTATCCTCAGAATTTATAAATGAATTTACTCCAACACGATTGAAATATTACATACACAACTGCAGAAAAAGCTTTGATACCTTGAGGGATACACTCACCTGCTTAGGTGGGTTGGAAGTGCTGATACAAACTGGTGCAAACTTATGATGAGTGACAAGAAAGTGAATGTAGCAACGATCTTTGGGCACCGTGATGCCGATGAAATTTAACTGAAAGGAGACAAAGATGATTTTTAAAAATAATTTGCATTGCCGCATTAGTACTGGTTTGACTTGAAGCTGTTAAAAATGCTTTTGAATATTTTCAATTCAACCTATTCAGAGATGTTATTACACATCTCTGGAGCAGGTGGGACCTGAACCCAGGCATCTTGGACCAGAGGTAGGGACATTACCACAGCACCACAAGAGCCCTAAGAATGTGTTCAGACATAAAGGGAACATAGGGGGTTCACCTGCTTTTAAAAAGTCTTTTCTCCAATGGGTAAATCAAAATTAAATAAATAATGGGACACAGGTAATCCCAAGATTAACTTAAAGATTGCATTTGTTATTGCTGCAGCTATAAGAGGTGCTCTCACCACCCACGCAATCACAGTGATCTCACTGCCAGTGATGCTGCAGTGTGCACAACATGCCCACAACAAAGAATATAGGCAATAAAATTAGAGCTTTTCAAGTGTTTTAAACATATTCAAATCAGGGATGAAATCCTGAATTTGCTTACTGTACCACACCAAACACTTGCAGCTCCGCTCCTACCTCCCACCTCCCACTCACCGTTGTGCAGCCCTGCTGTTCCTGGGAAAGAAGCAGTGAGGGGTCTAGAGCACAGCACTGAATGGCAGGGGGTGGAAAAATGACAAGTAGAACTGAGAACGGAAAAATCATGGTGAGAGTTCCTTGCATGTCAGTGACATGCACTTTTTTTATTCATGCAAAGGATGTGGACGTCACTGGCTAGGCCAGCATTTATTGCCCATCCTGAATTGCCCAGAGGGCAGTTAAGAGTCAACCACATTGCTATGGGTCTGGAGTCACATGTAGGCCAGACCAGGTAAGGATGGCAGCTTCCTTCCCTAAAGGACATTAGTGATCCAGATAGGTTGTTTCAACAATTAAGAATGGATTCATGATCATTATTAGACTGTTAATTCCAAATCTGTATTGAATTCAATTTACATCACCTGCTGTGGCAGGATTTGAACCCAGGTTCCCAGAACATGACTGGGGTCTCAGAATTAACAGTCCAGCGATAATACCACAAGGCCATTGTCTCCCTGCATCCACCCACATATGGCTGGATAAAATGCTGTGGAAGGCAAAAGAGGAAATTATTGGGGCTCTAAATGAAATTTTTCAATCTTCTCTGGCAGGGGAGATGCTAGAGGACTGAGGGACAGCTAACATGTGTCCCACATCAGTGGTAGGGAAACTATTGGAGAAAATTCTGAAGGAGAGAATTAATCTTCACTTGAAGAGACAAGGTTTGATCAGGGTTAGTAAGCAAGCTTTTGTCAAAGAGAGGTCATGCCTAACAAATTTGATTGAATTTTCAAGGTGGTGACCAAGTGCGTAGATGAGGGTATTGCAGTTGATGTAGTTTATCTGGATTTCAGCAAAGTCTTTTATAAGGTCTCACATGGGAGACTGATAAAGAAGGTAAAAGCACATGAGATCCAACTAACTTAGCAAATTGAATCCAAAACTGGCTTAGTGGTTGGTACAGAGGGTAGTAGCAAAAGGCTGTTTATGTGACTGGGGGCTGGTGAGTAATGACATATCACAGGGATCAGTGCTCGATCCCTTATTATTTGTGAGATATATAATTGATATAGAAGGAAGTGTGGGGTGATGATAAGTAAGTTTGCGGATGACACAGAGATTAAACACCCAGCCAATGTTAGGAAGAAGGTCTTAGGTTACAGGAAGGTAGAGACAGATTGGTCAGATGGGCAGATCAGTGGAAGACGGAATTTAACTCTGATATATGTGAGGTGATGCACTTTGGAAGACATAACAAGACAAGGGAGTAATCAATGAATGGCAGGAGACTAGGAGGCTCATAGAAACAGAGGGATCTTGAGGCTTTGTCCATTGATCCCTGAAGGCATCAGGACAGGTTAGTTAATATGGTAATTAAGAAGGCATACGGGACACCAGTCTTTGTTGGTCATGATGCAGATTATAAGAATAGAGAGATTATGTTGGAGGATTACAAAGTTTTGGTTAGGCCACAGCTAGAGTACTATGTGCAATTCTGGTCACCACACTATATAAAGGATGTGAGTGCATTGGAGGGGTGCAGAGGAGATTCATCAAGATATTCATAGAAAGATCATAGAATACCTACAGTGTGGAAACAGACCCTTCAGCCCAACAAGTCCACACCGACCCTCTGAGCATCCCACCCAAACCCATCCCCCTATAACCCATCTAATCTACACATCCCTAAACACTATGGGCAATTTAGCATGGACAACTCACCTAGCCTGTACATCTTTGGACTTTGGGAGGAAACCAGAGCACCCAGAGGAAACCCACGTGGACGCAGGAAGAACATGCAAACTCCACACAGACAGTTGCCCAAGGGTGGAATCGAACACGGGTTCCTGGCACTGTGAGGCAGCAGTGCTAACCACTGAGCCACCGTTTGGGATGGAGCAGTTTATCTATGAAGACAGGCAGGATAGACTTGTGTTGTTTCTTTAGAGCAGAGTAAACTGAGAGGGGATCTGATTGAGCTGAATAAGATTATGAGTGGCATGGACAGGGTGGAGATACAGCAACTGTTTCCCTTAGCTGAACAGTCAATAACAAAGGGGCATAATTTTAAGATGAAAGACAGGGGGTTGAGAAGGGAGCTGAGGAAAAGATTTTTCACCCAGAGGGTGGTGGGAGTCTGGAACGCTCTGCCTGGAAGGGTTGTTGATGTGGGAAACCTCATAACCTTTAAAAGGCGGGCACGTGAAATGTCATGACATTCAGACTATGGGCCAGAGACATTGAATGTGGGACTAGTGTAGATTCAGAGTAGTTTTTAAATCAGTGCAGTCTCGATGGGCCAAAGGGCTTCTTCTGTCCTTTATAATTCTATGGAAAGCAAAATACTGCGGAAGTCACATGCCCCATATAGGTGGAATAAGACTAATGTGTCCAGTTCTAGGTGCAAACAGTGATGTCAGTAGTGCTAACATCCCCTGCCAGAGAAAGGAAATACACTAACATGAATAAGAAGAAATATGACTGTGCACAGAGGAATAGCTGGCATCTGGGCAAGTACCTCATCAGGGAAAATTGTTGCAGATCTGCCTAATTTGAATCTCATTGACGCCTAGCAGATAGCACTCTCACCCCTGAGACAGAATATTGTGGATTCAAGTCCCAAGGCACAGGCAAGAACAAAACCAAGAGTGGGTTGACACGCTAGAGCAACTGAAAGAGTGCAGCCCTGTCAAATGAGATGGCAAACCAAAGCCCCAACAACCCACTATTTATCCTTCAAATGACATCAATCATATTATCTGTTTATCACTTTGCTGCTTTTGGAACCCTAGCATTTGCTACATTGGACATTATACTTCAAAATTGAAATTGCACTTCATAAGTATTTAATTGAATGCACATCACTTTGGGTTATACTGGGGTCATAAAAGGTACTATATAAAATAAGTCTTTTTCTTTCTGTACCCAAGAATAAATCATAACATGTGGGTCCCATCTGCTTGTTCAGGTGGACATGAAAGATCCTAGTGCACAATTCAAAGAATGGCAGGCATTTTTCTGGAACTGTTAGCCGATATTACTCCTAGAGTAAATACCACAAAAAATAAACAGAAATGGGTCATAAGATGTTGTTGGCATGGAATGCTTGAGGCACGAGAACTAAAATATCACATCACAAAGCTGACTCAGTGAGCAAAAGCTCTGTTATTTTGGGACGATGCAATAGTACGTTATATTAGTGAGGCTTCACAACGAGCCAGAACTAGGGAGAGGTTGAATAGACTGAGGCTATTTTCCCTGGAGCGCCAGAGGTCGATGACCTTATAAAGGTTCATAAAATCATGAGGCAGGGATATGGTTAATAGACAAGGTCTTTTCCCCGGGTGGGGGAGTCCAAAACTAGAGAGCATAGGTTTAAGGTGAGAAGGGAAAGATTTAAAAGAGATCTTAGGAGAAACTTTTTCATGCAGATGGTGGTGCATATATGGAATAAACTGCCAGAGGAAGTGGTGGAGGTGTGTACAATTACAATATTTAAAAGGCATCTGGATGGGTATATGAATAGGAAGGGTTTAGAGGGAAATGGGCCAAATGCTGGCAAATAGGACTAGATTTATTTAGGTTATCTGGTTAGTATGGACAAGTCGGACTGGATGGTCTGTTTTCATGCTGTATATCTCTATGACTCTAACTAGTTTATAATCCTTTGGCACAATGTCCTCGCGTTTGTACTATTTTCCTTTATTGATAATTGTCATTCTTCCACAAAATGTTTGCTTTTCCGGCAAGTTTGGCATTTGTTGTTCATCCCTAAATTCCCTCCTGGCCATTTCAGAGGAAAATTGCTAGTCAAACACCAACATTCCCTTTAAGCTGCACAGCTGCTCTAAAGTCCCATGCCGCCAATCATCATTGGCATATCAATTGTGGCACTGACTTCCGGCTCTGTCTGACCTCGCTGCCGTGCACAGGCCTCAGAGATTTGCACAGCCGGGAAGAAAATTAGAGCAGATGCTGTCGGTGACGTTGCTGTGGGTCTGGAGGCACAAAAAGGCCAGACTAGGTATGAATGGCAGATTTCCTTCTCTAAAGGACATTAGAAAGCTAGTGTCTTTCAAAAATGTATGCACATAAGCCTCAGCAACAGTTTTCACAGTTACACTGCCTCTCCTCAACTTTTCCTACTAAAGTGTATCACTTCACATTTCTCTGCATTAAATTTCATCTGTCAATGACTGCCCATTTTACAGGTCTAGCTGCATTTGGGGTAGATAGTGGCATACTAGCAATGTTGCTGGAATAGAAATTCAGAGGTGCAAGCTAATGTTCCAGGGACATTAATTCAAAATCCACCACACGAGGGAGCAAAATTTAAATTCAATGAATAAACCTGGAATGTAACGTTAGCTTCAGTAATGGTAACCAATCTGTTTCAGGAAAGGAAAATCTGTGACCTTAACCGGAATGGCCGATGACTCCAGATTCTCAGCAATGTATGTGGTTATGACTCAACTGCCTGTGAAACAACCCCAGCAAGACACTAAGCTCGAGTGCAGTTAGGGTCGTGCAACAAATGCTGGCCTTGCCAAGGATTCCCGTATCCCAAGAAAGAATCAAGAAAATAAGACCCGCTTCAAATCTGTTAGTTATTGTGTACTGCATTTCAGAACTTTGCGTCATCTGCAAACATTGAAATGGTGTCCATGTTATGGAAAAAATGGCAAAAGGAGCAGTGGTCCTAATGCTTAGCCTTGGGGAACACCACTGTACATTTCCCTGAAAAACACCTATTCACCACTACTCCCTGCTTTCAAACTCTACGCCAATTTTATATCTATGCTGCCACTAATGCCAAGGGCTTTAAGAGAGCAACCATCTGGAAATGGAATCCCATGAGCTATACAAGTAATGGTTAAAGCGTTTTTTTTTCCATTCTCCGCCAAGTGGTTATTAAGTTAAAAAAAAACCAAAGCATAGCCCGCTAACAGGAATTTTATGCAGCATGGGAATTTCCCAGACCAATGTTATTCCGGTGCACCTGCTCTAGCATTTGCTCAAGGAAATAGCAGTGTATGAAACTTGGCACAGATGGCACACTTCAATGTTTTTCTTAAGTGAAACCCACTTGAAGGTAAATATTTATCAACCTTTACTGCATTACGCATGGTCATTTCTCAGCGACATCATAAGCTGTAATTTGATACAAACTCAGAATATTTATCATCTTGTCAAACTACTTCGCAGAATCACATAATAGTTATGGTATGGAAGGAGGCCATTTGGCCCATCATGTCTGAGCTATGACTTCCATTTGTACTTTTTCCAACGCATTACAGAAAACAAAAAAAAAAACTTGTATTTATATAGAGATAGCAAGAACTGCAGATGCTGGAGTCAGAGGTAACACAATGTGGAGCTGGAGGAACACAGTAGGCCGGGCAGCATCAGAGGAGCAGGAAAGTTGACATTTCGGGTCGGGACCCTTCTTGAGAAATGGGAGAGGGGGAAGGGAGCTCCGAAATAAATAGAAAGAGGAGGGGTGGGGCTGGGGAAGGTAGGTGAGATGGTGATAGGTGTGTGCAGGTAGGTAGTGGTGGGGATTGGTCAGTGAGGTGGGAGGGGCAGATAGGTGGGAGAGAAGACGGACAGGTTGTGTCAAGTCAAGGAGGCGGGGATGAGAGGGAGGATTGGTTATGGGATGAGGCCAGGGCTTGGGAGATTTTGAAACTAGTAAAGTCCACATTGAGACCATTGGGCTGTAGGCTCCCAAGATGGAATGAGGTGGTGCTCCTCCAGCTTCTGGACGGCGTCATTGTGTCACTAGAGGAGGCCCAGGATGGACGTGTCACCCAGGGGGTGGGAAGGGGAGTTGAAATGGTTCACAACCGGAAGGTGTTGTCGTTTGTCGCAAACACAGCGCAGATGGTCTACAAAGCGGTCTCCGAGCCTCCACTTGGTCTCACTGATGTAGAGGAGGCCACATCGGGAGCAGCAGATGCAATAGACCACACTGACAAATGTGCAGGTGAACATCTGTTTAATGTGGAAGGTTTGTTTTGTGCCTTGAATGGAGGTGAGGAGGGAGGAGTAGGGGCAGGTGTAGCACTTCCTGCGGTTGCAGGGAAAGGTGCTGGGGGTGGTGGGGCTAGTGGGGAGTTTGGAGCGGTCGAGGGAGTCGTGGAGAGAGCGGTCCCTATGAAAGGCGGATAGGGATAGAGAGGGAAATATATCTTTGGTTGTGGGGTCAGATTACAGGTAGCGGAAGTGGCGGAGAATGATACGTTGGATACGGAGGTCAGTGGGGTGATATGTGAGAACAAAGGGGATTCTGTCTTTGTTGTTGTTGAGGGGAGGGGATGTGAGGGCAGAGGAGCGGGAAACATAAGAGAGCATTTTCAACCACTGAAGGAGGGAAGTTGCAGTCTTTGAAATAAGAGGACATCTGGGATGTTAGAGAGTGGAACGTCCCATCTTGGGAGCAGACGCAGTGGAGGCAGAGGAATTGAGAGTAGGGACGTGGCAGAGGAATTTGGGAGTAGGGACGCGGCAGAGGTGGAGGAATTGGGAGTAGGTTAGCTTAGCAATAGTTTGCTCACTGATGCTGTCGTAGGCCCAAACATCTTTAGTTGTCTCATCAATGATCATCCCGCCAAGTTAAGGTCAGAATTAGGGATGTTTGCTGATGATTACATTGTTCAACACCATTTACCACAAACTTGAAAAGGTTCCGAAAAGATTTACAAGAATATTGCCAGGGTTGGAGGTAAAGGGAGAGACTGAATAGGCTGGGGCTATTTTCCCTGGAGCGTCAGATACTGAGGGGTGACCTTATAGTGGTTTATAAAATCATAAGGGACACGGATAGGATGAATAGGCAAGGCCTTTTCCTCGGGGTAGAGGAGTCCAAAACTAAAGGTGAGAGGTTAAAGATTTACAAGGAACCTAAGGGACACCTTTTTCATGCAGAGGGTGGTGCATGTGTAAATGAGCTGCCACAGGAACTGGTGGAGACTGGTACAATTACAATATTTGAAAGGCATCTTGATGGGTATACTAATCGGAAGGGTTTAAAGGAATGCTGGCAAATGGGACTGGATTAACTTAGAGTATCTGGTTGGTATGGATGAGTTGGACTGAAAGGTCTGTTTCCATGCTGTAATCCCTATGACTCAGATACTGCCTGACAATTACCATCTCCAACAAAATAAAATCTAACCATTGTCCCTTAACATTCAATGGCATTACCATTTCCCATTATTAATCTCCAGTGGTCACCATTAACCATAAAATGAACTGGACCAACCAAATTAGTATTGTAACTACAAGAGCCAGTCAGGGACCAGGAGGTCTGCAGAGAGGTACTTACCTCCCAATTCCAGAACCCCATCCACAATCTACAAGGATCAAATCAAAAGTGTGATGGAATACTCACCAACTGCCTGGATGAGTGCTCCAACAACACTCAAGAATCGTGACTCCATTGAGGACAAAATAGCCCACTTGACTGTCTGTGGATGTGGTGCCAATTTTTCCCTCCCCCATTAGCACACAGCAGTGGTAATGTGTACAATCTACAAGATGCACTGCAGAAATTCACCAACTCTTCTTTGACAGCATCTTCCAAAACCATGACCAGTACCATCTCTCCATCCTAGCCTTGAAATACATTACCATTTCATCAGTGTCATCGGGTCACTTTGTCAGAACTGCCTCCCTAATGGCTGTAGTGGTTCAAGAAGGTGGGTTACCACCATCTTCTCAACGGTAACTAGAAATGGGAAATAAATGCTGGTTCAGCCAGCTAAGCCCATATGCCATGAATTAATATAAACAACGATATTCCCACATGCTTTGGAACTAATTAAGTACTTTGGACGTGTAACCACATTTGTAATGTAGGAAAGGTAGACAGATTTTTAATCAGGAAAAGAATCAGGAGTTGTGTGGAAAAGGCAGAAAAGTGGAGTTGTGGATGACATCATTGAATGGTGGAACAGACTTGATAGGTGGATTGGCTGACTTCTGCTCCCACATCTAATGCATTTTTGTAAGGTCGTTTTTGCAGCAAAAGGGTTGAATCTTTCTTTCTGATATTTGCTATTAAGAGAGGCCGGATTGCATTGTTTTCTTCAGAGCAGAGAAGACTCAGAGGGGACCTGATCAAGCTGTATGAGACTATAAGGGGCATGGACAGGATGGATAGAAAGCAACTGATCCCCTTAATAAAAGGGTCAAGAACATGGGGCCACATTTCTAATATGAAAGGCAGGAGGTTTACGGGAGATTTGTGGAAAATATTTTTCACTGACAGAGTGGTTGGAATCTGGAATACACTGCCTAGGATAGATGAGATGGGAAACCTCACAACCTTTAAAAAGTACTTGGATGAGCACTTGGAATGCCATAACATTCAAGGTTATGGGCTAGGTGCTGGAAAGTGAGACTAGTGTAGATTTAGAGTGGTGTTTTTGTCAGTCTAGCATCAACAAGTCATACAGCCTCTTCTGTACGATTCTATGAGACCACTGTCTATAGTTCTTGTATAGTGTAACACAGTTTGTGTATTTCTTTTGTATAAAAACATTCAATGTTTGTTTGTTGAGCATATATTGGCAGCCTCTTGTGAATGTGCTCAGTGATTGATTGCCACAATAAACAAAAAAAGTCAGGTCTAACTCTGGAATCTGACTTGTCCAGTACTACCATCAGCTAAATCATAACTGAAGCAAACACCTATGGAGCAAATAAGATAAAAATGAGCAAACGACAAGAGCATGCTTATACCATTAACATTCTCAACAAGACATTCCTCTACTTTAGGCACAAGCTATACAGAAAATAAGTCTATCTCTCATCCCAAAGTCTTGACTCAGCAAGTGAACTTATAAAGTGAATACGTGCCTTGTGAAGGCAGAGAGGAGAATCATCCCAGATAATCTTCCAAAGCATGACGTAACATTGACCATTGGTGATAACAATACAAATCTTTCAGGTAAAATACTGCTAAGATTGCAAAATATAAACACATGTCTGCAGTTTGGGATTTTCCCCACTGGTCAAGGAATAGAATCTTGATTGGCCAATACCAGACAAGAGGGCATAGCCTCAAGATTAGAGGGAGCAGATTTAGGACTGAACTGAGAAGGAATTTCTGCACCCAGAAGGTTGTTAATCTATGGAATTCCTTGCCCAGCGAAGTAGTTGACGCTACTTCAGTAAATGTTTTTAAAAAAAAAGGTAGATTTTTTTTGAACAATAAAGGAATTAAGGGATACGGTGAGAACGTGGGTAAGTGGATCTGAGTCCACGAAAGGATCAGCCATGATCTTATTGAATGGCGGAGCAGGCTCGAAGGGCCAGACGGCCTATTCCTGCTCCTAGTTCTTATGTTCTTATACAAATCTCACTCCTTGGCTTCTGCAATTATAACAAGCTTTGTCATTCCTGTAACTGTTGAGGGACAACTATTTGTCCCAATAACCCTTAGCAGTGGGCAGTATTTGAAGAATCTTGCCCCGTATCTGGTGCATTTTGAAATCTTTTTCCAGTTGTACAGTTCATCTCATTAAATTAAAACAAAATGTTCTCTGGGTAACACAAATTATTCCTTACCAAAATTTCACGACCATGTGAAAGTTTCAATACAATGGGGATCCGATCAGTGCCTGTATATTCATGCCTGAGAACAGGGAACAATTAAAGTATAAAGTTCTTCTCATTGCTATTTCAAAACAGACATCAAAAATCTGTTGTAGATACTTAAATGTGCAGTTTAGATCTCAGATCAGAATAAAACTTTAAACTTCAAGGTCTGTGTAGAAATGAAGATTAGTTCAAAAGTTTTCACTAGTACTCTTTTGTTCAACTCTGATTAATAGTCAATATGTTTTATCCAGAGTTAGAGCCTTTGTATAGCACAGCTTTAGTTTAAGAGTTCATCATTTTATTTGGAACATAATTGTTGAGTTTATATAGAGTCAGAAGTCACACAACACAAATTTATAATCCATCAGGCTTATTTGAAACCACAAACTTTCGGAGCACTGTATCTTCATCAGCTGGGGAAGGAGCAGTGCTTTGAAAGCTCGTGATTTCAAATAAACCTGTTGGACTATCACCTAGTATTGTGTGCCTTTTGACTTTGCTCACTCCGGTCCAACACCGGCACCTCCACATCACAACTTTATACAAGGTATTGTAATTTACCCCTACAGTCTTTATGCAAACTTTTTATAAGATATTGTCACATATGCCTATTGCCCTCAAGTACCTGTTGCTCCTCTGTATTGGTATTATAGGATATTCTCATATCTTTATTGCTCCTTGATAGTAATGATAGTAGCCATTTTCACTCAACTTTAGCACGCAGTAGGAGAAATACAAGTTTGAAGAAAAGGATTCACTGAAACTTTTGCTTAAAATCATTAATTTATTCAATTAATGAAATAATTTTTTTTAAAATGCATGCAGTTTCTGACCTGATGTAACACTTAGTTACAAACACTGTGGCATTAATAAGAACTTATGTTTATGTTGAGCCTTTAACCTTCCAAGGCTCTTCATAGAAACAATTATCCAGCAAATGGTTGACCAAGCTATATGATGAGAAATTAGAATGAGTTGGTTAAAGAGGTAAGTTTTAAGGATCATCTTAACTGAGGAGAGGAAAGTACAAAGCTTTTGGAAGACAATTTCAAAGCCTAGAATGCAAGCAGCTGATATTGAGGCTGCTAATACTGAAGACTGAATGCATAATGGTACATATACATTGATTGGAGACAATCAATGTACCTGATACTGTTCTGCCTGATAGACCTCTGTTTGAAATCATTTTAACAAACTGCATGGCATCTTTCTAGAATACACTATTTCAGATGGCCTGAGCATCTTAAAGAATTCGGTTTACTCCTAACTTAATTTGGAGCAATACATCCAGCAAAACTATACAGACATGATCAACTCCTGCCTCAGATTGGAAGTACTTGGACAAGTCATAATAAGGTTTGCCATGTGTGACAGGAAGAAAATTCACATAGATGCTCCCCCATACCATCTCTAGTCTTAATACCTGTAAGTTAGTTGAATGGTTTCTCGTTGTCCAGGAAGCAAGCATCCAGATTTTGGTTCCACAGTGAAGAGCCGATTATCGTCAATCCTCATTTCGTGCAGCTCAGTGGGGTTGAATTCTCCAGTCTCCGCCCAGTATTCCACGTCCAGTTGTTGGTCTTTCGGAAACAGGAAGGCCCTTGATAAAGTAACAGGAGAAAATCACAGGAAAAAATGATATAATTGTCCTCGAGGTTATAAATTCAGAATTTAAATGCAAAACTTACTCTCAATCTTGGGTTACTTGTCCTGATCATAGAAAAGTCATTCGGAATCATAAAGCACAGAAAAGGGCCATTCAGGCCATCTGGCTTGTATAGCATCTTTGAAAATCCGATCCAAGTAATCTCTCTCCCCACCAACTAGCACTTTTCCCACAGCCCTGCAAATATTTTCTTTTCAGCTACTTGTTCAATTATTATCTTTTGAAAGCTAGTGTTGAACCTGTTTTCAACTTCCTTTCAGGCAATGCATTCCAGGGCAGAAAATATGCCGCAAAAATAAATTCTCATCTCCTCCCTGGTTGTTCTACCATTGTATCCTTTAGTTACTGATACTCCTAGCAGTGGAAATACTTTCTACTCACCTAATCTTATTAAAAACGTCACCATTTTGAAGACTTAATTATGTGAAGATAATTGTCATTTCACCTGACATATACTTGAAATGTTTTTTCTACTCTGAAGGAACTTGCCTTTGAAGGCCTATAGTAAAACCAACCACAGTAGGTTGCCTGGCAATCCACGGAAAGGGTCAATGAACCTCTAAAAAAGAAATGTTGCCTGAAATCCAATCCAAATATTTTTAAGAGCATTTAACACTGATGTCCTGAAGCCTTCCCTCCCTCTCTATCTAGCAAAATATCTGAGAGAAACAGGTATGAAATTGAAATGAGTCCATACATAACCACACATTCAAAATTTGGCAGAATCATCAGCAAAGTAATGTTGAGAATTGAAGCTCATTGCATAATTTCTTTATTTCTTCAGAAGCTGGACAATTTATAGACTGGCTGACTACATTCAATCCCTCTACCACAAAGGGAGACAAGGGCAGCAGATGATGGGAATGTCACCATTAGCATGTTTCCCTCCAAGCCACGCACAATCCTTATGTGGAAATCTATCATCATCCATTCACTCTTGCTCAGTCAAAATTCTGGAACTCCCTTCTTAACAGCACCTTCGAAGAGTGATCCATGATTCTACCATCATGAAAAGCAACGGCAGTCAATGCATTGGAATGTCACTACACGCAAGTTCCCCTCCAAGCCACTCACCGTCCTGATTTGGAAATCTATTGCCGTTCATTTACCATCACTTGGTCAAAATCTTGGAACTCCTTCCCAACAGCACTGCGGGTGCCCCTACATTCCAAGAGCTGCGCAGCTCAAAAGGGTAGCTTACCATTACCTTTTCCAGAGCAATTAATAATGGTCATTAAATGCTGGCTCAGCCAGTGAAGTGCACATTTCATAAACAAATAAGAGAGACTTGGAAAAGCAATTCAGTGGGGGAGAGGTATGTCAAAGTGTTAAATAAATGTGAGCCCTTTCTTTCCTTACTTGGAGAAATTCTCTCTTGGGTCTTCCTCTGTGTTCAGTGAAATTAAACCTGTATCTTTACAGTTCTGCCTTTATTATGACACAACCGTGGAATAAGGATATTAGACTTTTCCACTGTAATTTGATCACAGGTTAAGTTCCTCCTGCCTTCCTGTCTAATGCATGTGGTACCCACCAGTCAGCAGGTGTCATCTCTTTGTTCTCAATCATTAGCAGGACAATGGATGGATCTGCACAGATGGGTGCTGCTCCAAAGTTGAAATCCACCATCACTGGAGTAGACACCGAGGGACATCGACTCATGCTACAAGAGAAATAGAGAAGACTGTTAGCCAAATCTTCCACAAAAGAAATAAAATTGTTTTTGTATTGCATGCCCTTATGCAACTTGGCCAACAAGTGTAGAGGATCAAGAGATGCATTGTGTGGCATGGATCTCAGGAAATCACTGGTCGCTCGATGCTGTTCCACTGTTTAACTCACACAAACAATATCTCAAGCAAACTCTGGATTTCTATATTATTTACACATTAAACATGCTGCAGAAAGTTAGAGCTCATAATTAATAGTGAAAATATCTAGTGAAAATTTGAAAATGCAATGCCAGTCAACAGCCTCACTCCAGAAAGAGAACAATTTAACAACAACAACAACAACAACAAAGTTGCTGGAAAAGCTCAGCAGGTCTGGCAGCAGCTGTGGAGGAGAAAACAGAGTTAATGTGTCGGGTCCGGTGACCCTTCCTCTGTTCTGATCGTTGTAAATCCAGCATAAAGATTTTCAAGAAAGATTTATTTTCGTTTTCCTACCCATCACTTTTTTGGATCTCTCCCCCTCAATCTAATGTTTCCTTCCCTTTCTTTGTTTCTCCTTCTGTAACCAATTTGACTCTAATTCACCTGATTTCCTTCCCTGGTGTTTGCATTTCTTAATCAGTCTTCAAATGATGTTCAGTTAAGTCTGTCAGCTAAGGTGTGCTGTTGTCCTTGCCACGTATTGTCCAACACACAAAATTGATATGGTGCAGGAGGCAGCCATTTAGCCCATTGTGCTTGCACTGGCTCTTCAAGGAGCATCATTACCCAATGCCAATCTCCCATGTTTCCTCCAGACCCTTGCACTATGTCTATCCAAATAATCATCCAATGTCAACTTGAATGCCTCAATTGAAAGTGTCCTCACCGCTCTTCCAGACAGTACATTCCATACCCTAACTATTCAGTGTAAGCAAGTCTTTACTTACATCACCCTTGCCTCTTATGCACATCACTTTAAATCTATACCCTCTTGTTCTTTTTATGATGGGGACCGCTTTTCTCTATCTACTCTATTCAGCTCACTCTTGATTTTGCAAACCTTTTGCAAATCTCCTCTCAACCTTCTTCTCTCCAAGAAGTGTCCCAGCACACACTTCCAGCTAGTTATACAAAAAGTAAAATTAGAATTGACGAGTTTAGAAGAATGTCTAATTAACACTGCATGCCCAGTATTTGAGAAACTTGAAGATGTTGAGCATCCATCTGCATTACAAATGGGTAGAAGCTATGCTACAGATATACATCACCCTCTTTTGAAGAGATCTGGAGCAATCAATTCCCTTCTGGCCAATGAACTCAGACGTAACATGTTGGCCTTAAAGGGGGTGTAGCCTTATCGAAATAACACAAGCTCAAAAGGAATTAAAACATATGTAATTATAACATATACAATTTGCAAAGGGAAAGGAGAAAATGTATAACATAGCAGGAGGCAATTTGGTTCATCACACCTGTTGCAGAATTCTTCACCTGTTTAGTGAAAAGCTAATAAAAGCACAGTGAAACTCAATACACCAGTCACTAAAAGTTACCAGACTCTCATTGAAGAGAGATGATTGGTGGTGAGTTTAACCTGAGGGTCATTAACCCTGGAAACTTTTCTTTATGCAGAGGATGGTGAACCTATGAAATTTTCTACTAATCAAGAGATTTACCAGGATGTTGCTGGGTATGAAAGTTTGAGTTATAAAGAAAGGCTGGATAATCTGGGACCTTTTCAACTGGAGTGCAGGAAGTTGAGAGGCAACCTGATGAAAATTAATAAAATAATGAGAGGTATAGATAGAGTTAATGGTAATTTTCTTTTCCCTAGGACGGAGTATTTCAAGACTAGGGGGCATATTTTTAAGGTGAGAGGAGAGAGATTTAAAAAAGATAAAAGAGGCAAATTTTTTACATAGAGGGTGGTTCACGTGTGGAATGAACTTCCTGAGGAAGTGATGGGTACGAGTACAATTACAATGTTTAAAAGATATTTGGATAGATACACAAATAAGAAAGGTTTCGAGGGATGGGGGCCAGGAGCAGGCAGGAGGGGCTAATTTAGTTTGGGATTATGTTCGGCATAGACTGGTTGGACCGAAGGGTCTATTTCCGTACTGTATGACTCTATGATTAAGAAGACACGTCATTAAATATATCTAAGAAAGAAATAGATAGACTACTAGAAGCCAAATGTGTCAAGAGGTAAGGTGAGAAAGCAAGAGGATGGCGTTGAGATAGAGGATCTATCTCACGACTGCGTAGAATGGTTGAATGGCTTCAATGGGCCGAATGGCTTAATCCTACTCCAATATTCAATGTTTCTATAGTCACGGTTGTTTGTCACGTACTTGGCAGGATTACTCACCAGTGTCTGGTTGGCACCTGGTATAGCTGCTCACTCTCTGTGGGATCACGCTGCAGGTACTCGTTGAGTGTGTCCAGTGAGAAGAGGCGCCAGAGCTGCTGCTTGCTGATGCCACTAATGCTCCCCAGACAACGAGCATCCGAGATGAATATCATTGGGTAGACTCCATCAGCTGTCACACGACACAAAGGTTTTCCCTCCTTACTTTCATCAGGTTCCAGCACTGAAAATATTGCACAAATGAAAAACAGTTAAGATCAATCGAAATACATGGTAGGTGCATTTTCATTCCAAAAACCAGGATGCACATTTACACCACAGAGTGAAAGGACATGAGTTTAGACCCATTCCAACACTTCAGTACATAACCTAGGTTGTCATTCCAGGGCAATTCAAGTGAACTGAAAGTGCCATCTTTAGGATGAGAGATCAAACAGAAGGAGGCAGTTACAATTACAGCATTTAAAAGGCATATGGATGGGTATATGAATAGGAAGGGTTTAGAGAGATATAGGCCAAATGCTGGCAAACGGGACTAGATCAGATTGGGATGTCTGGTCAGCGTGGATCAGTTGGACCAAAGGGTCCATTTCTACGCTGTATGAATCTGTGACTCCCCCACCAACGTGGATGTAAAAGGTCCCTTGGCACTATTTTGAAGAAAAGCAGAGGCATTCTCAATAATTTTCTGGCCAAAATTTATCCCTCAACAAACATCAGTAAAACAAGTCTCAGGTCACCATATTGCTGCTTCTGGGTCCTTTATATGTCCAAATTAGATGCCATGTTTCAAATCAAGAATGACTGCAGATCATAAAATACCTCATGGATTGCAAACAGCTTTAGGATGGACGAAGGTCATAAAAGGTACTATAAGAATACAACGTTTTCTTCTTTTGATCAGTCGTTTTCAATTTCACTCACCAACTCATTCACTTGATGCCAATTAATGCCAAATTAGAGGCCATTTTATGCCCCAACCTGTTTTAAACCAGATTGAGTGGCCCAAACACATTTCACATATGGATCTTACAGCCTATAGCGAAGAAACTTCTATCCTTTCAGTCCAGACCAGATATAGAGCAATCTGCCTGGTGCAAAATGCCAATATTTAACCCACATATATACAAACATACCTACCTTTAGCAGAGAGAATCTTGGAGCTAATTGTCCAGGTGTAACGAAGCCTTCGAACAGGCCGGACAGTGAACCGAAAGCAGACTTTTGACCTCGCAGGAATTGTGCCATGGTGATATTTCACTTTAAAAGCTAAGACATCATGCATTTCCAACAAAAGAGAATAAATCATAACAGGAATACACATTATAGACTAGTCTCAGTGCAGGGTATGCACAGGAATACAAGTAAGCTATTCAATCACTCAAGCCTATTTATTTTAATCAACCTGTTTCAACACATTGTAACCTACATCTGGGCCAGGTGGAACTTGAACCCAGGACTCCTTGCTCAAAAGTTGCGACTCTAACATTGTGCCACAAGAGCCCAACCACTCAAGCTTAAACCACTGCCATTCAATTAGATCACACCTGACTATGACAACATCTTTCCACCTTAGTTCCATACTTCTTACTACCTTCGGCAAACAAAAATCTGCCTGTACCAATTTGGAAATTTTTCACTGACAGCTTTTTGGGGCAGAGAATTCCCGATTTCTACTGCTAAATGTGTCAATAAAGTGTTTCTCGAAATAACCTCTAAACAGCCTTCCTTTAATTTTACTCTGCCACCAGAGGAAATAACACATCACCTATCAATTGCTCTAATCATCTTAAATGTTTAATTAGACCAACATGTTTAAGAGAAATAGATGACTTTCTACCTCAAAGCTTTCTGCCACTGGCAGTTTCATCACATCACACCTGGTTTTGTTGTAGACTAATTGGTAGACAATGATTGCTACGATTGATCAAAAACTCCACTATTCTTGCCTTGTGCAGACGAGGCAATGTGAGCTAAATTGTATTTTATATTCATTCATGAGATGTGGATGTCGATGACTTGGCCAGCATTTATTGCCCATCCCTAGTTGCCCTTAAGAAGGAGGTGGTGAGCTGCTTTCTTGAACCACTGCAGTCATGGGCTGTAGATAGACCCATAATACCACTAGGGAGGGAATGCAAGGGTTTTGACCAAGCAACACCAAAGGAACATTGATATATTTCCTAGGCAGGATAATGAGTTGATTGGAGAGGTTTTTGTAGGTGGTGGTATTCCCATGCATCTGCTGGCCTTGTCTTTCTAGATAATACTAGTCATGGATTTGGAAAGTGCTGTCTAAGAAGCTTTGATGAATTTCTGCAGTGTATCTTGTCGATGGTACACACAGTGGTACACATGCAGGTTGCAGTTCCTGGATGGTATGAAGCTTTTTGAGTGTTGTTGGAGCTGAACACCTCCAGGCAAGTGAGAAGTTCATTGCATTTCTGACTTGTGCCTACTAAATGATGGAGAGACATCAGGAGATGGTTACTCACTGCAGAATTCCTAACCTGATCTGTTGTTGCCGCTGTATTTACAAGGCTGGTCCAGTTCAGTTTCTGGTCAATGGCAATGGTTAGATTCCCTCTTGTTGGAGCTGGACATTGGGCTGGCACTCACGCATCTTGAAAGTCACTTGCCAATTGTAATCCCAAACAAGATATTGTCCACGTCTTGCTGCGTTTGGACATGGACTGCTTCAGCATCTGAGGAGCTGAAAGTGCTAAACATTGAGCAATCATCAACAAACAGCCTTATGACCTTGAGATAATTGGCTGGGTTGGATTTGTTCCTCTTTTTGTGTGCACAATGTATCTGGGCAATTTTCCACATTGCTGGGTAGATACCAGTGTTGTAGCTGTTCTGGAACAGCTGGGTTTGGGGTATGGTAAGTTCTGGAGTATACAGATTTAGTAGTATTGCAGGAATGTTTTCGGGGCCCATAGTCTTTGCAGTATCAGTGCCTTCAGCCATTTCTTGATATCACATGCAGTGAATAGAATTTACTGAAAACTGGAGAAGGCCTAGTTGAATTATCCATTCTGTACTTCTGTCTGAAGATCAGTGCAAATGCTTTATTCTTACCTTTTACTCTGATATGCTGGGTTCCACAATTATTCATAATGAGGATATTTGTGCAGCCTTCTCCTCTAGTGAGTTGTTTAATCATCCACCACCATTTACAACTGGATGCAACAGGGCTGAACAGCTTACATTTCAAAATTTGTCAATTTTTGTCCAGAAGGTCTTACATTCCTCTATCATACAAAGTGGACTGATTTTCTGTTATTTATCATTCAGTAGAAGCCACACTACATCCTACACCTTTTGAGTTGCAGGCATTTCTATCCCAGAATCTGTGTCCAACACCTGGGAAAAACACTTAAGTCCTGCTAAACAGAATAGCAACTTGCAGGGATATCACGTTGTATGACAGACCCCTAGAAGATGTCCGAGCAGAACGTGGGACTTGACCTGGGAAGGCGATGGCCTAATGATATTATCATTAGACTGTTAATCCAAAGTCCCAAATAACATTCTGGTTGACCTGGGTTTGAATCCTGCCATGGCAGATGGTGGAATTCAAATTCAGTAAATATCTGGAATTAAGAATCTAATGATGTTTGTGAATCCATTGTCGATTGTCGGAAAAAAAAACCCATCTGGTTCACTAATGTCCTTTAGGGAAGGAAACTGCCATCCTTACCTGGTCTGGCCTACATGTGACTCCAGACCCACAGCAATGTGGTTGGCTCTGAACTGCCCTCTGAGCAATTAGGGATGGGCAATAAATGCTGCCTAGCCAGCAATGCCCTCAGCCCGTGAATGAATAAAGAAAAAAAATTACTAGAAGGGTTTATTTTATATGGAATGATTCAATCTTCCAAAATCACTCTCCTGGGAATTAAAGTCAACATTTTGTATTCTGCCCTATCTCAACCAATCCTAATATTCAAGACTATGCTTATCTAGTTCCTGCCTAAGTAATAAATATTTTGCTGGATGTAATATATTTTTATTTCCAGTTCTGCCGCTATTTTTGAACACAAGAAACAGGAGCAGGAGTACACCATACAGTTAATAAAGCCTGCCGCACTGTTCATTAAGGTAATTGCCGATCTTCAAAATCAACTCCAGTTGCCTACCCAATCTCCACATCTCTTAGTGTTCTTAGTACTCAAGAATGCACTGATTGCTGACTCAAAAATATTCGACAACCTAGCATCCATAGTCATCTGGATAGTTTCAAGCATTCACAACTCTCTGACTAAAGAAATTTCCTCTTATCTCTGTCCTAAATTAACATAAGACTATGCCCCCAGTTTGACACTCTCCAGTCAAGGGAAACAGAATCTCTGCATATACTTTGTCGAACTTTCTCAGAATTTTGTGTTTCATTTAATTACTTTCCCATTTTTCTAAATTCCAGAGAATACAGGCCTATTCTACTTAGTCTTACCCTCAGAGGACAACTTTCCCTTCACATCAATTAAAGTAATGACCCTTTTTCTCTTTGCTGTATTCTGGCTATTGTGTGTCTTAACTATCTTGCTTCTCCAAAGTACCAAACACAAATTGCATTCACATACTTCTTCTCTATGATGGAATCCTATCCTCTTGTCCTGTCTCTTACTCTAGTTCACTCTTGCCCAGATCTCAAAGATCCTTAACTCCCTCAGTGAGCCCTTCCTTCTACTATCAACAGAAACTTATTCAGAAGATTCTCAATTTGTCAATCACAAAATGCTTGACCAATATCTCATCGACTTACCCATCGGATCTTTCACCACCTCATCAGGATCACATAGTCCAGTGATGTCCTGCTTGACATTCAGTTCAAAATTCAAAGAGCATGGCTCATTATTGACCAGTACAAGGTCATCTGACTTAATATTGCCAATCAGGATGTCTCCCAAATGTATATGGTCTTTCTCAGCCTAAAGGAGATGTTTAGCAGATAGGTAACCATTGCTGATATAACTTAGAAGCACTGCAAACGGATGGCAAAAATTGATCAATCTACCATTAGAAAATTGCTTAGTAGGGACTACAGTGGAATGGACAAAAACATACATTAATACCACCCATTCACACAATAATAAGCACTGAGAATATGTCTCATTGATTTTAATAATTTAAGTTAAGCGAAGTTGAATTCAGAACGTTAATGATGCAAGTTGCATCTCCAGTTGGAGCATTATACAGAAGTTACAGCACATTAATAGCTCACTCAACATAACTGGTCCGTACTAGGGTTGACGGTCCATTTGAGCCTCCTCCCACTCTTGTTTACACAGCCTCCCATTCCTCTCTCTGCCATCCAGCTCCAACTTAAATGCATCCAAACTATTTATCTCCACATCACTATGCGGCAGCAAATTCAACATTCTCACCAAACTTTAGATAAAGAAATTTCGCCTGAGTTCCTTATTGGATTCATTAGCTGTACCAAGTTGTTACATATTTGATCATCACCTCTTAAGAAGTGTCCTAAAGGGTAGAGGAATTGAGTATTTTGGCCTTTTACTTTTAGGATGTTGCCAGATTGATCAAAGGCTTTGCACTCCTACTGACAGTTTCGGACAGTTTCAATAGACCTTGATGAATTCATTGACAAAGGTCAAAATTGCAGCTGACATTCACATTCACGTGCACTGACATATGCTGCTGGCAAAACACTAGAAGAAAGATCTAGAAGCATGTAAATTAGTGAGGTATAATGTTGGGTTGGGTTGTATGACCTAGTATTAGCTGGAGTGCCATTTGAAATTGCTTGCAATGACACATAATAGATAGTAGTGTAGTGGCAATGCCAGTGATTTATTAATCCAGAGGTTTAAGTGTCTGGTGAAATGTAATTTCAATGAACAAGTCTGGATTTGAAAGCTAGTCTCAGTGACGGTGACCGCAACAGCTAAAACTGATTATCATAAAAACCCATCTGATTCACCAATATCCTTTAAGAAAGAAATCTGCATCCTTACCTGGCCTGGCCTACATGTAACTCCAGACTCACTGCAAAGTGGTTGACTCTTAACTATTCTCTGAAATGGCCAAATAAGTCACTCAGTTTAAGGGCAATCAGAACAACAAATGTTGGTTTTTATCAGTGACACCTTTAGCCCATGAAGGAATAATTTTTTAAAAATTAACAATGGTCTTTTGTACAAAGTAAACGGTAAGCTCGCCATAATCCCAGACGATTGTTCTCTCATTAGAAAGACATGACCAGTGGTGAGTTTAATCTGATGGTCATCACAACTCAGGCAGGATCTTCATGGTGACCTAGGTCAGTACAGTCGAAATTGAATCCATGCTGTCGGGACAGTCTGCATCACAAACCAGCTGTCCAACCAACTGAGCTAACTGACCCCCAAAATACAAAGTATCATCAAGCCAATTGTGTGAGCCTGATTCCCTCCTCACCACTACCCCCGTAAAAAAAAACTAATTACTACCTTCAGGGGAGCAAAGAAGAAGATGAATGAAGGGGTGATGGTTACCATTACAAAAAAAAAATGCCTTATTTTGTTGCTTTAACCTTACCGTTATTCTGCCCTTTGATCCTTCACCAACTACTCGGAGGGTGAGGCGGATCTTCTTCCCTAGGTCTGGGCAGTGTGGACCTTTCACTCCCCATATGAAAATGTAAGGTTTCAGGAAATATTTCCGCTGTTCTTGTGGATAGAAAGACCAAGTTTGTGTCTGCAAAGAACCCATAACACATCACAATAAATTGACACATCTTAAGGGCATTTAGGGATAAGCAATTTGCGATGCCCACATCCCATGAACGAAGAAAATAAAGTACATAGGCTACATAGCAATGGCACAACAAAAATCAGTGACCAGTGTTACCTAAACCCCAAAGGCAAATAGAAAAAGCAGAAAAGTCTTCAGAGAGTAGAGAATGTCAGTCACCAATATCAATATACTGCTGTGAGATTTAAATGTAATATTTCATACTGCTATTTAAAAGAATATTTTGTTGTTATAATCTATCTACTTAAGATCTGACGGAGGTTCTTACCTGAAATACTCCCATGACTTTCTTCCCTTAGATGTCTAGTGACCTGTTGTGTAATTCCATTGTTTTCTTATTAGTTGGTTATACATTAATCTATAGAGCATGAGTCAATAACTTCACTATCATTGTATCTCTTACCAGACTGGTAAATGATACTTCATCTTTATCCCATCTAGATCCTGATGTATTTTGTCTTAACCCTGACATGAGTCATTTGCCAAAGCCAAAAGAACACCATGCATTGATCTCTGTATTCCTTGAATTACATTCGTTCACACATCAATGATGTCCTTTGTGCCATCTTTGTCAGCCATGCCCTCAGCTCTCTCATTCTTCTATGCCTTTAGTCTTGCGCAATTTTAATACTATGGTTCCTTGGAATTAATGCTTTCCATTGTGGTCCAGACCCGAAACGTCAGCTTTTCTGCTCCTCTGATGCTGCTTGGCCTGCTGTATTCATCCAGCTCTACACCTTGTTATCTCCCTTTCCATTGTGAGTTGTTTTTGTTTATTAGAACATTGTTGAATCTACTTTTGTGTGAGTCCAATTACCCCATATAGCAACTAAAATACAGGAGAGTCAAAAAGGTGTTGCTGAAGAATCAAAAAGTAGCTTTTGAGAATATCTGAAGAGCAGCTCTCGGTGGGGGGTGAGAAATGTAACTGCCTACAGCCTCTGGGAGTTTACACACCCATATGTGGTCTATTGTACTTCCTCAATTTCTAATACTCAAAAATCTATCTAACTCAGACTTCAAAAAACTTAAAGACTATTTCACTACTTTCATGTGAAGAGAAATCTGCATTCTAACGACCCTCAGAGAAAAAAAAACTCATCGGTCTTAAAAGAGAGACCTCTTAAACGATGTCCCCTAGTTTTAATCTCTCTCACAAGTAAAAACATCCTTCAGATATCCAACCTGTCAAGTTCCCCTCATGATTTTATATGTTTCAATAAGATCATCTCTCATTATTCTAAACTTCAATCTTTCTTTGTAAGATAACCATTTCATCCCAGGAACGAGTCACATTAAACTTCTCCGAACTGCTTTTAAAACAATTTTATTTCTCTACATTAAGGAGACCAAAACCGTGCACAATATTCCAGATGTGGTTTCACCAATGCCCTGTACAGCTGCAGTAAAACTTCCTGAGTTGCGTATTCCATTATCCTTGCAATAAATGATAACATTCCATTTGACTTCCTAATCACTTGCTACACCTGCAGACTGACTTTGTCTGATTCACGTACAAAGACACCCAGATCCCTCTGTACCACCAACTTCTGCAACCCATTTAAATTTACTAATACCTTTTTATCTTTTCCTGACAAAGTGAACAATTCATACCTGCAAATTATTGCCTGATCACTTGACTTGTTCATAACTCTCTGCAGACTTTCTAGCTCTTCTCGACAACTTACTTTCCTGCGTATCTTGGTGTCATTGGTAAATTTAGCTATCATATGTCAAGTCCCCGCATTCAAATTATTAATTTGGGTTATGAAGAGTTGAAAATCTAACACCAACCCCTGTGGCTGTCCAAGAATATCAGCTTGCTAACCCGAGACAAACATATTCATCCTTACTCTCTGTTTCTTACCAGCTAATCAATCCTTTATCCATACTAATCCATTACCTTCTACATCATGAGCTCTAATTTAACACAGCAGAGTTTGAGGTGGCATCTTAGCACATATCTTTTGGAAATCTAAGTACATCACATTGACCAGTTCCCCTCTAACTACTGTAGCTATGACTTTACCAAATACTGGATTCATTAAACAAAATTTCCCTTTCATAAAATCATGTTATCTTTGCCCGATCATAACATGATTATCTAAGTATCCTGTTGTAACCACCCCAAAAACAGATTCTTTGTGATGTAATACGCTATGCCTCTAAAACTGATCATAAACAAGGCAGTAAAGTTTGATGTCCTCCAACTTGGGCAGCTGAGTCAAGTTAATCAGCAAAAAATTAGCCAGTCATGGCAACTGAAACAAGTCACACCAATTAAACAAAAAAAACAAACAACTGTAAATCATACCTATTGTACCAGAAACACTTTAATCGTTTCTAGTCATTAAAATAGGGATGTATTTTGTATTAACACAGTATGGAATGGTTTCCTGCTGTGCCTAATCATTCTGTGATTTGTGAGGCTAAGCTGTCCTGATTGACATAAGTGAATTTGATTGCTGTTCTTGTCCATCTATGGCAAAAATAAAGCAGTTTAAGATTTCACATCTGGCTTCATCTTCCCCCAGCTTGATCCAGCTTCCACAAGACAGAATAAGTACATCCACAAAGATGTCTCGGGCAGCATGGTGGCTCAGTGGTTAGCACTGCTGCCTCACAGCGCCTGGGACCGAGTTCGATTCCACCCTCGGGCGACTGTCTGTATGGAGTTTGCATGTTCTCCCTGTGCCTGCACGGGTTTCCTCCAGATGCTCCTGTTTCCTCGCATAGTCCAAACATGTGCAGGTTAGATGGATTGGCTGTGCTAAGTTGTACGTAATGTCCAGGGATGTGCAGGCTAGGTAGGTTAGTCGTGGGAAATGTAGGGTTACAGGGATAGGGTGGGTCTGGGTGGGACGCTCTTCGGAGGGTTGGTGTGGACTCAATGGGCTGAATGGCTTGCTTCCACTTTGTAGGAATTCTATGACGATCTAAAGGACATGAATATCCATTTTAGATCATAGGAAGATCGTATTGTGATGGCCTTTGTTTACATGAACATAAAGCTAGATATTGAGAACTACGGACACTCCCTTAAATATAAGATGTGCAGAGGATTCACTGCAGCAATTAACAGTGCTGTACTTCTGAAAGGATCTAAGGTAAGACTAAAAATTGCATAAACACAAATGGAAAGAAATGTGGAGATCAACAGGGAAACAGCAGGTGAATGGGACTAGTTGGAAAACTCTACAAATGGTCACACAGCCTCTTTTTGAACTTTATCATTTGTAATTCTAATGGTCTCTCTGGTCATTTTGGTGTGTGCGGTAGAGATTGCACACTGTATGCAAAGCCAAGCGATCTATTACAATGGAGGCTATAACTCTGAAGCAGTATGGGTGCAAATCAGTTCAATTTTTAGAACTATGGGTAAAATGTGTAGCAGCCTCATGCATTGGTCTATGGTTCACCTTTAACACAGAATACCTTGGGACATATGATGGTGAGGAAGGACAATCTAAATGACATCATCATCACATACCCTTTCTAGCTTTGGTATCCTGGGTACTGATAAGCTATTCATTCAGGGTAGGCATCATAAGTAAGTCAGAACAAGTTCTCATTTGACATTCCAGTGACTGTCAACGGGGCAAATGAAAGCAGATAAATCTGACTTACTTTCTCCCTCTCCTAATACTAAAAGTACTGATTGTAGCACCAATAACCACTCCTCCAGCAGGAGGGAAGATAATTTAGTGCCCATCTGGGGATCAAAGACAGGGTCCTCCATGCTTTGGAAATTACTTCCTCAGCACAAAGTGCATTTACTCACTCTGCTTCTTTTGGTTTATTTAAACTGCAAAATTGGATCTGGAACTCACCAGTGCTTCGTTGGCCTGAATGATCCCAAAAGTTGGTTGAACAGACAAGACCCTGGAGTTAGCTGTTGATATCTTCCATTGAAAGTACAATGGCATCCGACACACATTCTTAATGAGATAGGATCGTTCCGACAAAGTGCCAACACATGTTGGCTTAAAGTACAGATATCCATTTCCATCCAGAATTATCTGTGGCTTTTCAACCATGGAGTACAACCTAATCTCCTACAAAAAAAATTTCAAGAGAAAGGATTTGGATATGTATCTATTCTTTTCTGTCATTTATAATCGGTCATAAATGTCAGCTGAGCCTGTCAAAACATTTCAAATTTCAAGCCCTACTCATGAGACTTGAGCACCCAATCTAGGCTGACACTTCACACCATGTTGTAGGAGCTCTGCATTGCTATAGGTGCCTCTCTTTTTGGATGAAACTTTTAAAAAACTGAGGGAAGGCAATGTTACGTTGGCCCTTCCTGGTAAAACACATTGTGCAACATGTGGGAGCTTTCGAGGTGCCTTGGAACTTGCTCAATTTGCACTCCGTGGTTTGATTAACTGTTTGCACATGGGGACTTTTTTGGGACAGAATTCTAACAGATGTGGCAACTGAAATCTGGCAATCCATGAAGTACTGTGAGCCATCAAGAACAGCAGAGTTGCTCCAGCACAATCTGCAACCTTACGGCCTGGCATATCTCCCACTCAACCATGACATTCAAGCCAATGGATCAACCCTGATTCAAAGAAGAGTGCAGGAGGCATGCCATGAGCAGCACTAGACATACCTAAAAGCTACAAACAGTGCTGCTTGCGTGCCAAACAGCATAAGCAGCCAATGACGGACAGAGCTAAGTGATCCCACAACCAATAGATCAGATCAAATCTCTGCAGTCCTGTCACATCCAATTAAACAATTTATTGGAGGTGGAGGAGGCACAACAAATATCCCAATCTTCAATGACGGCAGAGCACAATGCATCAGTGCAAAAGTTATGTTTTTATCATCTGAAACTAAAGTAGTCCAAGTTCAAATGCAACAAGATTTGGAGAATATCCACACATGCCACACAAAAGTTAGCAGTGTGATGGAATACTCCCCACTTGCCTGGATGGGTGAAGCTCTAACAACACTCAAGAAGCTTGACACTATCCACAACAAAGATACCTGATTGTCACCATATCCACAAATATCCACTCCTTCCACCTCTGACACTCAGTAGCAGCAGTTTGTACTACCTAGAAGATGCACTGCAGGAATTCACTAAAGATCCTCAGACAGCACTTTCCAAACCCACGACCGCTTCCCTATAGAAGGACAAGGACAGTAGCTACATGGGAACACCACCACCTGCAAGTTCCCATCCAAGCCATTCACCATCTTGATTTGGCAAAATATTGCCGTTCCTTCAGTGTCACTGGGTCAAAATCCTGAAATTCCCTGCCTATTGGTATAGTGGATCAACCTACAGCACATGGACTGCAGTGGTTCAAAAAGGCAGCTCACCACCACCTTCTCAAGGATAACATAGGATAGGCAATAACATGCTGGCTAGCCCGTGAGGCCCACATCCCATGAATGAATAAAAAATCTAGGAGAATTCACATTTAGTTCCCTCATCTAAATCATTAACATATATTTTGAACATCTGAGCTCTAAGCACTGATCCCTGTGGTACCCTACTAGTCACTGTCTGCCACTTGAAAAGACTTGTTTATTTGTACTCTTTGTTTCCTGTCTGCCAACCAATTCTCTATCCATACCAGTACACTACCGCTAATCCCATGTCCTTTAATTTTTACATGGCAATCTTTAATGTGGAACCTTTTCAAAAGCCTTCTGAAAGTCCAAGTAAACAACATTCACTGGGTCCCCATTGTCGAGTCTATTAGTCGCATCTCTGGAAAGTTCCATGAGGCTTGTCAAGCCTAATTTCCCTTTTGTAAATCCATGTTGATTCTGTCCAGTCCTGTCATTGTTTTCCAAATACTCTGCTATTAGATCTTTGATAATGGCCTCTAGCATTTACCCAACTACCAATTCATGCTAGTCAGTCTATAATTCCCCATTTTCTCTCTACCTCCTTTTTTAAACAGTAGGGCTATATTAGCTACCCTTCAATCCATAGGAACTGCTCCAGAGTCTATAGAATCTTGAAAGATTACCACCAATGCATTCACTACTTTTAGGGGCATTTCCTTAAGTACTCTGGGATGTAGATTATCAGCCCCTTGAGATTTGTTGGACTTTAATCTCATTCATTTCCCCAATACCATTTCAATACCAATACTGATTTCCTTCAGTTCCTCCATCTCACTAGACCCTGTGACCCAAACATTTTTTTGTACGTTATTTGTGAAGACAGAACCAAAATATGTATTTAATTGGTCTGCCATCTCTTTATTCTCCATTATAATCTCCCATTTCTGACTTTAAAGAAACTACAAATGTGCACAATTCTCCAAACCTAAGATTTCTTACGAGTTAACAAGGTGTAGAGCTGGATGAACACAGC
>NC_063338.1:93223942-93230641 GCF_021869965.1 Rhincodon typus
TGCTGTGTTCATCCAGCTCTACACCTTGTTATCTCAGATTTTCCAGCATCTGCGGTTTCTACTATCTCTGATACAATTTCTTACGAGTACCTGATTGAATTTCTCTGAGGCATTCAGATGTAGTAGCACTGTGTGTTTGGTAAGGCTCTCATTCTGTGGGGTCCCTCGCACTGTCAATATCTGATGTGTTTGAGGGAGCACAAAACCTACATCTGGTTTGATTCTGATGGTGCTTTCATGCTGCTTTTCCACAGAAAAGGTAATGACCATGTTCCCTGTATTCTTGAGCAGCAGGGTCTTGTAAATCGTTCCTTTCTCATTCACTGCTGGCAACACCTGCAGTAAGCAAAGTGACGTGAATTATGAATCAAAAATGCATTCTTAAATATACACGCAAACATATGAATTACAGCAAGAGTGGGCATTCAGCCTCTCTAGCCTACTCCGCTATTTATCAAGATCAAGGCTGATCTGATTGTAGCTTCAATTCCACATTCTTGTCCAATAACCATTGACCCCTTTATTAGTCAATAATCTATCTCTGCCTTAAAAGTATTCAATGATCTTGCTTCCAAGGCTCTCTGGGAAAAAGATTTTAAAAGACTCTCAAACATGGAGAGAAAATATATGCTTTAATTGGGAAACACGTTATTTTTAAACTCGATGCCTCACCCCACCCAGTTCTAATCTCCTCCACAAACAGCCATCCCACATTCAACCTGCCAAGTCCTCTAAGACAACAAGGTGCAGGGCTGGATGAACACAGCAGGCCAAGCAGCATCATAGGAGCAGAGAGGCTGACGTTTCGGGCCTAGACCCTTCATCAGAAAAGGGGGAGGGGAAGGGGGTTTTGAAATAAATAGGGAGAGAGTGGGAGGCGGATAGAAGAGGGATAGAGGAGAGGATAGGTGGAGAGGAAACAAACAGGTCGAAGAGGCGGGGATCCTCTAAGAGTTTTGTTCCATAAAGATCTCCTCTCATTCTTCTAAACACCAATGAAAAGAGGTGCATTCTGTCTAACATTCCTTACAAGATATCTAGGGTATCAGTCAAGTAAACCTTCTCTGAATTGGCTCTAATAGAAACAAAGGGTTTAGAGGGATATAGTCCAAATGATGGCAAATGGGACTAGGTCAAATTGGGTCATCTGGTCGACATGGACAAGTTGCACCGAAGTGTCTGCTTCCATACTTTGTAACTCGATAATGCATCTACATACTTTCTTAAAGAAGGAGTCCAAAACTCCACATTTAACTCTGATGCTTGGATTAATAATCGAGACGCAATGAGCTCAAATCCCACCATTGGCAATTTGAGTGTTTGAATTCAGTAAAAATGACCATGGTGCTTTCACCTGTTGTATAAACCCAACTAGCTCACAAACATACCTTTCTAGGTAAGAAAACCTGCTGACCTTACTCAGTCTAGCCTATGTGAAACTCCAGTTCCACAGCAACTTGTTTGTCTTTGAAGTGGCTTAGCAACTCATGCACATAACAAATAACTAACATTATTTAAGGCATGTTCACCATCACTTCCTCGAGGGGGATGGACAACAAAGTCTGTCAGCAACAGCCACACTTGAAGTATAATTTGCTTTTTAAAGAATTTTTCTAGTAGAGTGATGAATGAACATCAAGGAAAAAAAGTAAATGAAATATTAGAAAGCTGCCATAGTCTTATCAGACCATAGGGCTGTTCTCTCATTAGAGAGAGGCGACTGGTGGTTGTTTAACCTGAAGGTCACCATACCTCAGGTGAGATTCAGAAGGTTGGACCTTCATGGCAAACCTCAGTTGGTGCTGTTGGCGTCACTCTGCTTCACAAACTAGCTGTCCAGCCAATTAAGCTAACTGACACCCAAAATGAAATATGAGGCAATGATGATGACCACAAGCAAAATTGATAGAAGTACACTCAGAGAGATCATTTGAAGGATAGGGATGAGGTAGTGAAACTGAAGGATATAGGGACAAACCTTCTTAGTGCAGGATCAGGATGCTGTACTGACATTGGATTAGGCATAATCAGAATGCATCTTCTTTAAAATGAGTATTCATGACACTCGCATGCAATTACCAGATCATGCAGAAAGCATGGAAAAGCTAGTGATAATTAAATGAGAAGCCTAGGATAACAAGGTGGGGAGTGTGTGTGTGTGTGTGTGTGTGTGTGTGTGTGTGTGTGTGTTTAAGTTGAAAAGAAAATCTCTCTTTCTCTAAGCCCAGGTAAGTGATTTGGATGTAGGAGTGGAAGGGTGGATTAGTAAGTTCACGGACGATACGAAGGTGGGTAGAGTTGTGGATAGCGTGAAGGGCTGTTCTAGGTTGCAAAGGAACATTGATAGGATGCAGAGCTGGGCTGAGAAGTGGCAGATGGAGGTTAACCCTGAAAAGTGTGAGGTGATTCATTTTGGAAGGACAAACTTGAAAACAGAATACAGGGTTAACGGAAAGATTCTTGGCAGTGTGGAGGAGCAGAGGAATCTTGGGGTTCATGTCCACAGTTCCCTGAAAGCTGCCACCCAGGTGGGTAGAGTTGTTAAGAAGGCGTATGGTATGTTAGCTTTCATTAATAGTGGGATTGAGTTCAAGAGCCGTGAAGTTATGCTCCAGATATACAAAAGCCCGGTTTGGCCACATCTGGAGTATTGTGTCCAGTTCTGGTCACCTTATTACAGTAAAGATGTGGAAGCATCAGAAAACGTGCACAGGAGATTTACCAGGATGTTGCCTGGAATGGAGGGAAGGTCTTACGAGGAAAGATTGAGAGAGCTAAGCCTTTTCTCTTTTAGAACGACGAAGGATGAGAGGTGACTTGATAGAGGTGTACAAAATGATCAGAGGTATAGATAAAGTGGACAGCCAGAGACTTTTTCCTAGGGTGGAGGTAGCTATTACAAGAGGGCATAGGTTTAAAGTGAGTGGAGGTAGATATAGGGGAGATGTCAGAGGTAGGTTCTTTACTCAGAGTGGTCGGGGCGTGGAATGCATTGCTGGAGAGGGTAGTGGAGCCGGCCTCATTAGGGGCATTTAAGCGGCTATTAGATAGGCATAAGAATGATAGTATAAGGTAGGGGTGGAGGTTAGATAGACCTTAGGATGAGGGTAAAAGTTTGGCACAACATCGTGGGCTGAAGGGCCTGTACTGTGCTGTACTGTTCTATGTTCTATCACTCTAGAAATATCGATACAAATGGCACTTGGTGGGGTTTAAACCTAAATAATAAACGTGGAATATAAAGCTAGCATTAGGGTCCCAGCTGATTTTATTCATATATTTTTATTCCATTACAAAAAGAAAATCCTTTCTGTAAAATAAAAATTTTAATCATTCAGACCAATAAAACATCAACGACAGAAACTGCAAGCACTTGAAACCACATCATTTTGTATAAATAAATATTGTACAATTGTCAGAACAGATCAGAGGGGCCAGAACTGTCAATTATGCAATGTTTTCTCTGCAACTGAGGTACTTCAACAGTCTAATGGATTTCTGGGTTGTCAGTGAAGCATTGTTACATAGAACATAGAACATAGAACAGTACAGCACAGTACAGGCCCGTCGGCCCACGATGTTGTGCCAAACTTTTACCCTCATCCTAAGGTCTATCTAACCTCCACCCCTACCTTATACTATCATTCTTATGCCTATCTAATAGCCGCTTAAATGCCCCTAATGAGGCCGGCTCCACTACCCTCTCCAGCAATGCATTCCACGCCCCGACTACTCTGAGTAAAGAACCTACCTCCGACGTCTCCCCTATATCTACCTCCACTCACTTTAAAACTATGCCCTCTCGTAATAGCTACCTCCACCCTAGGAAAAAGTCTCTGGCTGTCCACTCTATCTATACCTCTGATCATTTTGTACACCTCTATCAAGTCACCTCTCATCCTTCATTGTTCTAAAGAGAAAAGCCCTAGCTCTCTCAACCTTTATATGTTATTGGCTAAGAACCAAAATTGACGTTGGGGACGAGCCCTCAACAGAGGTGAGAATGGGCAGAAAGAGAGTTCCACGGTCTCTTCATCCCCACTTGCAAACCAACCAGCAAGGACCCATGAAATTTTGCCCTTAATTTATATTGACACACAAATCTACATTTCCCTTAAATAGGAATAAGTTGAAAAGAAAATCTCTCTTTCTCTTAATGTTAAGTCCCTTTCTTGTTTTTTTAAGGGATGTGTCTCTCTCTATCCACTCTTGAAAACTCCTTTTGAAAGGTTAGTTTGTAATCTGGGGCACTATCCAATCTTTATTGTCTCTCTGATCCCTCCTTTCCTTGCAGCCTTCCTACTTGTCCTCACCTACCATGTTTCCATTGTCAGTTCTCTGTCTAAAATAAACAGGAGGTTCAATTTACTGGCTTCACCAAACTTTGACCACACTGATTAAAAAAAATGGATCTCTATAAAATATGCACTTACCACTTCAAGAGACTCAAGGACACATTTGGGAATGAAATGCTCATGTCCTGGCTGGAAGGTGTTCGCTTGCACACTTACTGTGACGGACCATGGTGGACAGAATGTCCTGTCATCCACTAAACGGTAATCACGTATGACCTGTAAATGAGACCAACAATTTGGAGATGTGGCAACAATACATAAACTTCCAATTAACAATATAACAGGAATGTTAGGTGCATTGGTATTCAGCTGGATATTCATCCAGAGTTCAGGATTATGGCAATGCTCATAAGAAAGCCTCAGGATCTCTCAAAGTGCTTTGCAGCCAGTTAGGTTTTATTTTTGTCAAGTGTAATCATTGTTACAATGTAGGAAGCATGCCGGTTTCCCTGCATGTTCCCACAAACAACAATTAGATAGCGACTAGTCAACGGTACTGATTGAGAAATAAATGTTAGCCAGGACACTGGATAAACCTTTCTGGTCAAGATAAAACCGTGGAATCATAATTGTACCACATAAGGGTGGTTAGGGTGTCTTATTTGAAAGACAACACCTCTGACAGTGCAGCGTGCCTTCAGTGCTGTATAGAAGTCCAGCTCGGAAATTCTGAGCTCATATCTCTGATGTGGATCTTGAACCCATGATCCCCTGACACTTGAGGCAAGGCTCTAATGCGGCAATAAAACCCAAAAGTACAGGAGACAATTCTGACACCTACTGACCTTATAATAAGCAAAGCATTCCAGTTCAGCTGCATATAGCATATTGAGCTTATCAGGAGTGAAATAGATGCGGAAAGCCATACTCTTCAAAGGAGGGATGTCGATGGTTTGTGGTACCACAGTGAAGATGCTGCCTGATGGAGATGTCCAGAGAACTGTGACCTTGCCTTTTGTGTGATTCGTCATTGAAAGAGGAAGAGGGTTAATCTGGCTGAGCTCCAGGCACTTGCCGAAATCTAACTTTCTCTCACTGACTGAAACATGAGGTGGAAACATGGTAACATCATTTTGGATGCCATCGTCAAAATACTCAACAATAGAAGGAATATTGGGGAACAATATTGGAGCCGTTGGATAGTCCTGTGAAGGAAGCATACATTTAAAACACAGAGTAAAACAGGAAGTTAAAGCCTCTTCCCTTGAGGAAAATTGCATATTTCTGAATGATGAAGCTGGGAACCATGGAGGAACAGAAATGTTCGAGGTGGGGGGGGTCGTCAGTGGAGGTGGGGTTCTACCGAGAACAAACACAATGTGTGAATGTAACTTGTCTATGACTCTAATAGTCTGGAAGATGTTACTTTGTTCATTGGTGTTTATAATAATGAAGTAAAGTTCGACATATATACATGGTAACAGGATGACTGGAAGAATTTAGAGATGTAAATGCATCTTACTACCCCCACATTATAATTCTGATGTCACGACATGATATAATTTTGTAATCGTATATAAGGATTGTGATTAATTCTGGATTATAGAGTACAATTTATCTGAGAACTCTTGGCTCAATAAAGGGCTGCGTACACATATTGAAGTTGTATAATGTGATGTACTGGAGAGGACTTCTTCTTTGCTCACTGATGGGATGAGGAAGTCACTGGCTGGCCAGCATTTACTTCCCATTCCTAATTGCCAAGAAAGCAGTTAAGAGTTGACCACATTGCTGTGGGTCTGGAGTAACACGTGGCTATATCAGATAAGGATGACGGATTTCCTTCACAAAAGGACATTGGTGAACAAGGTGAGTTTTTCCAACAATCTACATTGATTCCATGGTCATCATTAATTCCAGATTCTTTTATTGAATTAAAATTCTACCATTTGCCATGATGGAATTTGCACCTAAGTCCCCAGAACATTAGCTGAGTATCTGGATTAACAGTCTACTGATAATACCACTAGGCCATTGCTTCCCTAGAAATAATGGATTATACACTTTGAGAGATAGTAGGAACTGCAGATGCTGGAGAATCTGAGACAACAAGGCATAGAGCTGGATGAACACAGCAGGCCAAGCAGCATCATAGGAGCAGGAAGGCTGACGTTTCGGGCCTAGACCCTTCTTCAGAAATGAGGGAGGGGAAGGGGGTTCTGAAATAAATAGGGAGAGAGGGGGAGGCGGATAGAAGATGGATAGAGGAGAAGATAGGTGGAGAGGAAACAGACAGGTCAAAGAGGCGGGGATGGAGCCAGTAAAGGGGAGTGTAGGTGGGGAGTTAGGGAGGAGACAGGTCAGTCCAGGGAGGACGGACAGGTCAAGGGGGCGGGATGAGGTT
>NC_063338.1:93230741-93240932 GCF_021869965.1 Rhincodon typus
CTTGAGGTGGGAGGAGGGGATAGGTGGGAGGAAGGACAGGTTAGGGAAGCGGGGACAAGCTAGGTTGGTTTTGGGATGCAGTAGGGGGAGGGGAGATTTTCAAGCTTGTGAAATCCACATTGATACCGTTGGGCTGCAGGGTTCCCAAGCGGAATATGAGTTGCTGTTCCTGCAAACTTCGAGTGGCATCGTTGTGGCACTGCAGGAGGCCCAGGATGGACATGTCGCCTGAGGAATGGGAGGGGGAGTTGAAATGGTTTGCGACTGGGAGGTGCAGTTGTTTAGTGCGAACCGAGCATAGGTGTTCTGCAAAGCAGTCCCCGAGCCTTCGCTTGGTTTCCCCGATGTAGAGGAGGCCACAACGGGAACAGTGGATGCAGTATACCACATTAGCAGATGTGCAGGTGAACATCTGGTTGATGTGGAAAGTCTTCTTGGGGCCTGGGATGGGGGTGAGGGGGGAGGTGTAGGGGCAGGTGTAGCATTTCCTGCGGTTGCAGGGAAAAGTGCCAGGTCTGGTGGGGCTGGAGGGGAGTGTGGAGCGGACAAGGGAGTCACGGAGAGAGTGGTCCCTCCGGAAAGCAGATAAGGATGGGGAGGGAAAAATGTCTTTGGTGGTGCGGTCAGATTGCAGTTGGCGGAAGTGTCGGAGGATGATGCGTTGGATCCGGAGGTTGGTGGGGTGGTACGTGAGGATGAGGGGAATTCTTTTTTGGTTGTTATTGCGGGGACGGGGTGTGAGGGATGAGTTGCGGGAAACGTGGGAGACACGGTCGAGGGCGTTCTCGACCACTGAGGGGGGGAAGTTGCGGTCCTTGAAAAACGAGGACATCTGAGACGTACGGGAGTGGAATGCCTCATCCTGGGAGCAGATGCCGCAGAGGCGAAGGAATTGGGATTAGGGGATGGCATTTTTGCAGGAAGGTGGGTGGCAGGAGGTGTATTCTAGGTTGCTGTGGGAGTCAGTGGGCTTGAAATGGATATCGGTTTCTAGGTGGTTGCCAGAGATGGAGACAGAGACGTCCAGGAAGGAGAGAGGTATTAGAGATGGTCCAGGTGAACTTAAGGTTGGGGTGGAAGGTGTTGGTGAAGTGATTATATACTTTATTTTCTTCTTAAACATCTGATGCAATATTAATAAATACACTTTTATTACTGATGCATGTACACTGGTATTTAAAATAACAAAATGAATGACCCCAGTTCTAGATTTGACCCCTAATTCTAGCTCTTGCATTGGTGGTTTTTAGTTAGATGAGGTGTTGGGGACCGGAGAATTGGAAGTTTGGTGGTGAGTCAAGAATTGAATGGGTTAGGCAGGACATTTACCTCATTATCGCTCTTCTCGGCAATCATGCAACATTGATCAGGAGCCAAAATCAGCGTGCCATCAGCAAGGAGCTGCAGTTTGCCCTCCTGTAGCATCATACTCAATATATCAGGTGGGTAGAATGTCAGTCCACGCACCATGTTAGTACGGTACAGCTCAATGTGTCTGGGCTTCAGAATTGCTGGCGTCAACTGGTCCGTGTGGCAAGTGCCAATTAGATCCACAAACAAAGGATCCTGTAATAAAGGTAGGATAAGTTTGCTGGTTAAAATCTTCAATAGCTTCATACCTTTCACAGTAATTTATGACATCTGTGAAGTGTCATCAATTAACGTTAGTTACTATTAAATCCAAAAAGCAATTCAGGACAGACTGCTTATTTTAAAAGAATACAGGGAAAAGATAACTAAAGCATTATACAATTTTTTTTTAAAAAATGGAAGAACTGTAAATCCAGAAACAAACCAGAAATTGCTGGAAAAGCTCAGCAGGTCTGGCAGCATCTGTAAAGGAAAAAACAGAGTTAACGTTTCGGGTCCGGTGATCCTTCTTCAGAACACTCAGAACAATATTTTTATTACAGTCATAGGATGTCAGCATAGCTGGCCAGACCAGCACATACTGCCCATTCCTAATTAGCCTTGATAAGGCGATGGTGAGCTGCCTTCTTGAATTGCAGAAGTCCTTGTGTTGAAGGGATATTGACAATATTGTTAGAGTGAGTATTTCAGGATGTTGACCCAGCAATGCTGAAAGAATAGCTGATATAGTTCCAAGTCGGAATGGTGAGTGATTTGGACAGGATTCTGCAGGTAGTGCTGTTCCTGTGCATTTGTTGCCCTTATCTTTCAAGTGATGGAGGGCAATGGTTTGGAAGATGCATATTTAGTAATTTCTTTAGAAAAGGATGTGGTGTCAGATTGTCAAATAGCTAATGTAAATTACTTAAGGGAGTCACAACATACCAGGGCTGTTGACCAATCATTTTAAAATTAGAAAAAGAAATTGAATATCTATGAGACAATAGAAGAACATCTGTAAAAGAGAAGTGCAATTATGAATAATCAGCTTGTGTTTCAAAAAGGAAAAACTTTGCTTGACCAGCCTTATTGAATTTTTGAGATGGTAACAGAGACAATAGACATTGATAATGAACTGGATGCAATCTATCTGGATTTTCAGCAGGCCACTTTTAAGGTTCCTCATAATATATGAATGAAACAGTTCAGAGAATATGGAGTCTGTGAAATGATTGCAAAATGGATTGCCAACAGGCTTCTGCACAGAAAGCAGAGAATGGGAGTAAAGATGTATCTCAGAAAATGGGAAGCAGTGTTCCACAAGGATCATTGGTATTAATAATTTAAACTAACAATTTTGACTTTGACATCAGAAATGCAAATTCTAACTGCGGATGAAACAATGACACCAATTATTTTTATTTGTTCATGGAATGCAGGTGTCAATGGCTAGGCCAGCATTTATTGCACGCTAATTACCCAGAAGGCAGTCGAGAGTCAATCACATTGCTGTGGATTGCAGTCAATACCAAGGCCATACCAAGCAAGGACAGCAGATTTCTTTCCCTAAAGGAAATTAGTGAACCCGATATAGTAAGAACTGCCAATGCTGGAGTCAGAGAATACACAGCATGGAGCTGGAGGAGCACAGCAGGCCAGGCAGCATAAGAGGACCAGGAAAGCTGATGTTCCGGGCGGGACCCTTTTTCAGAAATGGGGGAGAGGGAAGGGGGCTGGGAAATAAAGAGAGAGAGGAGGGGTGGGGCTGGGGAAGGTAGGTGGGATGGTGATAGGTGTGTGCAGGTAGGCGGGATGGTGATAGGTGTGTGCAGGTAGGCAGTGGTGGGGATAGGTCAGTGAGATGGGAGGACTGGATAGGTGGGAGAGAAGATGGACAGGTTGCGTCAGGTCAAGGAGGCGGGGATGAGAGGGAGGGTTGGTCATGGGATGAGGCCGGGGGTGGGGAGATTTTGAAACTGGTAAAGTCTACATTAAGTCCATCGGGTTGTAGGCTCCCAAGGCGGAATATGAGGTGCTCCTCCTCCAGTTTCCGGGTGGTGTCATTATGATACTGGAGGAGGCCCAGGATGGACATGTCACCCAGGAAGTGGGAGGGGGAGTTGAACTGGTTTGCGACTGGAAGGTGTCGTCATTTGTTGTGAACAGAGCGCAGATGCTCTACAAAGCGGTCTCCGAGCCTCCGCTTGGTCTCACCGACGTAGAGGAGGCCACATCGGGAGCAGTGGATGCAATAGACCACATTGACAGATGTGCAGGTGAACCTCTGTCTGATTGAAAGGTTTGTTTGGTGCCTTAAATGTAGGTGAGGAGGGAGGTGTAGTGGCAGGTGTAGCACTTCCTGTGGTTGCAGGGAAAGGTGCCGGGGGGTGGTGGGGCTAGTGGGGAGTGTGGAGCGGACGAGGGAGTCACGGAGATAGCAGTCCCTACGAAAGGCAGATAGGGATGGGGAGGGAAATATATCTTTGGTTGTGGGGTCGGATTGCAGGTGGCGGAAAATGATACATTGAATAAGGAGGTTAGTGGGGTGATATGTGACGACAAGGGGGATTCTGTCTTAGTTTCTGTTGCAGGGAGGGGATGTGAGGGCAAAGGCGTGGGAAACGCAAGTGATGCAGTCGAGAGCATTTTCGACCACCTTGAAATAAGAGGACATCTGGGATGTTTGGGAGTGAAACGCCTCATCTTGGGAGCAGATGCGGCAGAGGCTGAGGAATTGGGAATAGGGGATCGCATCCTTGCAGGAAGGTGGGTGAGAGGAGGTGTAGTCTAGGTAGCTGTGGGAGTCAGTGGGCTTGAAATAGATGTCAGTTTCGACACTGTTACCAGAGATGGAGACAGAGAGGTCCAGGAATGAGAGAGAAATATCAGAGATGGTCCAGGTGAACTTGAGCTTGGGGTGAAAGGTGTTAGTAAAGTTGATGAACTGTTCAAGCTCCTCGTGGGAGCACAAGGCAGTGCCAATACAGTCATCAATGTAGCGGATAAAGAGGTGGGGGATAGTGCCAGTGTCCCTGCGGAACAGGGACTGTTCCACGTATCCTACAAAGAGGCAGGCACAGCTTGGGCCCAGGCGGGTTCTTATGGCCACCCACTTAGTCTGTAGGAAGCGGGAGAAGTTGAAGGAGAAGTTGTTAAGGGTAAGGACAAGTTTGGTTAAGCGGACAAGGGTGTCGGTGGAGGGGGACCGGTTGGGCCAACCACCAACTCCCACAGCTACCTAGACTACACCTCCTCTCACCCACCTTCCTGCAAGAATGCAATCCCCTATTCACAATGCTTCCGCCTCCGCCGCGTCTGCTCCCAAATGAGGCGTTCCACTCCCAAACATCCCAGATGTCCTCTCAATTCAAGGACCACAACTTCCCCTCTTCAGTGGTCGAAAATGCTCTCGACCGCATCACTTGCGTTTCCCGCACCTCTGCCCTCACATCCACTCCCCGCAACAGAAATAAAGACAGAATCCCCCTTGTTGTCACATATTACCCCACTAACCTCCGTATTCAATGTATCATTCTCCACCACTTCCGCCACCCGCAATCCACCCCACAACCAAAGATATATTTCCCTCCCCACCCCTATCTGCCTTCCGTAGGGGACCGCTCTCTCCACGACTCCCTTGTCTGTTCAACACTCCCCACTAGCCCCACTATCCCCACCACCCCCGACACCTTTCCCTGCAACCGCAGGAAGTGCCTCTACACCTCCCCCCCCATCTCCATCCAAGGCACCAAATAAACCTTCCACATCAGACAGAGGTTCACCTGCACATCTGTTAGTGGTCTACTGCATCCGCTGCTCCCGATGTGCCCTTCTCTACATCGACGAGACCAAGCGGAGGCTCGGAGACTGTTTTGTAGAGCACCTGCATTCTGTTCGCGACAAATGACAACACCTTCCATTCACAAACCACTTCAACTTCTCCCTCCCACTCCCTGGACGACATGTCCATCCTGGGCCTCCTCCAGTATCACAATGACACCACCTGGAAACTGGAGGAGGAGCACCTCATATTCTGCCTTGGGAGCCTACAACCCAATGGACTTAATGTAGACTTTACCAGTTTCAAAATCTCCCCACCCCCAGCCTCATCCCATGACCAACCCTCCCTCTCAATCCCGCATCCTTGACCTGACACAACCTGTCCGTCTTCTCTCCCACCTATCCGCTCCTCCCACCTCACTGACCAATCCCCACCACTGCCTATCTGCACTCACTTATCATCATCCCACCTACCTCACCCAGCCCCATCCTCCTCTCTCTTTATTTCCCAGCTCCCTTCACCCTCCCCCACTTCTGAAGAAGGGTCCCAACCTGAAACATCAACTTTCCTGGTCCTCTTATGCTGCCTGGCCCGCTGTGCTCCTCCAGCTCCACGCTGTGTTATCTCATATTAGTGAGCCAGACGTTTTGTTTATGACATTCAGTGATATTTACAATGTCATAATTGGTCTATCTTTTCATTCCACATTTTTACTGAATTCAAATTCCACCAACTGTCATGGTGGAATTCAAACCAACATCCCTAGAATATTAATCTGAGATTCAGAATTCCTAACTCAGTGACATTGCCACAACATCACCACATCCCGTAAATTAATGGGGATAATTAGTATTAATTGGGATAATTAGTATTCAGGAGGACTGCAACCAATTTCATTAAGTTTGCAGAATGGGGAAGCAATTAGCGAACAAAGTTTGAGCCCAGATAAATAGGAGCTGTGCAATTTGCGAGGAAGCATACAAGGTCACATCACTCGGAAGGTGCCAGTCTAAGTAGAGTAACACAGAATCTCAAAGTATAGAAACATCAATCACTAAGTTGCACTACGGGCTAGCAAGCATGCAGGATGTGATAGGGGGCATACAGAAAAAAAATTTCTACTTGTAGGGACGAGAATCATCTGAGACCATCAGCATAACTGGTCACTGAGAAGTCCAATGGGGAATTCAGAACGACCTCTTCACCAAACAGTAGCAAGAATATGGAACTGGGTACCACGGAGAATGGTTGAAGCCAATAATATAGATAATTGTAGAAAAAAAAGTCAGACATTTGAGGGAGAAGGGATAAATGGTTCATCTCAAAATGCATAAATTGCTGATCATAAAAGCAGTGTACAACTGGAAATTAGTCTTTTCTTTCCCCCTCTTGTGCCTCTCTAATTTCTTCCATGTCTCCTTTCCTGACACTGCTGACCTTTTTTTGCAAACTGCTCCAGAACATCCGAGAATTCCCAAGTATCAGAACCAGGTCACCAGAAGGAATAGTCTAAAGACTCCTTAACAGTACTATACAGCTGGACAAAGAATAAATCAGGAGATAATGAAGGCATGTAACAAAAGCAGTGCATTAATCATGGGAGACTTCAATCTTCATATTGATTGGGATAGTCATATTGGTAGAGGAAGTAATGAGGAATGATTCATAGAATGTATTCAGGACAGATTCCTTGGATAATACATTGTAGATCCAAACAAGATCAGGCTGTTTTGAACTTGGTGATGGGTAATGAGACAAGTTTAATAAATGATGCCAGAACAATGATGACTTTTTAAAAAAAAAGTTCATGGCTCACAACAAAGACAAAATCCAGTGAGAAAGAAGGATTCTAGGAAGGGGATATGCCAACCATCGCTAACCAGGCAAGTAAAGGCTATCATCAAATTGAAAGAAAAGAACTTAATGTGGCAAAAATTAGTGGGAAACCAGAGGATTGCAGAAGGTTTGAAAACCAACAAAAGATGATCCAAAAAGAAGAGGAAGAAAATAAACTTTGAAGGTAAACTTGCAAGAAATATCAAGAATGACAGTAAGGACTTCTTTAAATATGCAAAAGGGGAGAGAAAAGCCATGATGAACATTCGACGTTTTGGGTCGGGACCCGTCTTCAGAACTGGGGAGGGGTAAGGGGGCTGGGAAATAAATAGAGGGAGGAGGGGTAGGGCTGGCAAAAGGTAGGTGGAGTGGTGATAGGTGGACGCAGGTAGGGAGTAGTGGGGATTGGTCGGTGGGAAGGGTGGGGCGGATAGGTGGGAAAGAAGATGGACAGGTTGTGTCAGGTCAGGGAGGTGAGAGGGAGAAGGGGTGGGGCCTCCTTCTCCCTCCAGAAAGACCTCAGTGGATCTCTCTCCCATTGTCCACTCCACACTTCCCACTAACCCCACCAGACCCGGCACCTTTCCCTGCAACTTGCAGGAAGCGCTGCACCTGCCCCTACACCTCCCATCTCACCTCCACCCGAGGCCCAAAACAAACTTTCAAAATCCGATAGGGGCTCACCTGTACATCCTCCAACCTTGACTACTGTATCCATTGCTCTCGATGTGGTCTCCTCTACATCAGTGAGGCCAAGCGCAGACTCGTGAACTGAGCATCTGCACTCTGTACATGATAATCGACAACACCTTCCATTCACGAGCCGTTTTAACTCCCCCTCCCACTCCCTTGATGACATGTCCATCCTGGGCCTCCTCCAGGGCCACAATGACACCACCTGCAAACTGGAGGAGCTGCACTTTGCTATTTATCTTATCTATGCTCCTCGTGATTTTATAAACCTCTACAAGGTCACCCTCAACTTCCTAAGCTCCAGTGAAAAAAGTCCCAGCCTATCCAGCCTCTCCTTATAACTCAAACCCTCCAGCCCCAGAAACATCCTGGTAAATCTTTTCTGCACCCTTTCCAATTTAAAAATATCTTGCCTACAGCAAGATGACCACAACTGTACACAGTACTCCAAAAGTGGCTTCACCAAAGTCCTGTACAACCCCAACATGATACCCCAACTCCAGTACTCAATTGTCTGATCTCTTCGAAGAGGCAGCAAGCAGGATAAATAAATGGAAGCAGTGGATGCAATATATTTGGATTTTCAGAAGGCGTCTGTTAAGGTACCACCCCCATGGCTACTTGATAAGGTGAGAGTTCGTAGTGTTGGAGGTAGTACATGGATAGAGGATTAGCTACTAGAAGACAGACCATTAGGATAAGGAGAACATTATGAGGGAGGCCGCCTGTGATTAGCAGAATGCTACAGGGGTCACCGCTGGGGCCACAATTATTTACAATATATATTGGTGACTCGGGTGAGGAAAGTGAATGCACCAAACCTAGTGGTGACACAAAAATAAGCGAAAAGGCAAGTGGCGAGAATGAAGCAAAGAATCTGCCAAAAATTACAGATAGGTTAAGCAAATAGGCAAAAACTTAACAGATGGAATATGATATGGGAAACTGAGAGGTTATGCACTTTGCCAGGACGAATAGAAGAGCTGAATATTTTTAAATGGAGAAAGCCGCAAAACAGAGGGATTTGGGAGTCCTTGTGTCCGAAAAAGGTGGCATCTGAGGCAATTGGAATGTTGATCTTTATTTCAAAGGGAATGGAATATTAAAAATAAGGAGGTTTTGCTGCAATTATATAAGGCACCAATCAGATCATAGAAACAGAAAGTGCTGGAAAAACTCAGGTCTGCAGCATCTGTGAAGTGAGAAACAGAATTAACAGAGAGTCACTACACTCAAAATGTTAATTCTGCCAAGGTGCTGCCTGACCTGATGAGTTTCTCTAGCACTTTCTGTTTTAGTTTCAGATCTCCAGCATCTACAGTCCTTTGTTTTACTGATACTAGTCAGACCACAGCTGAAATACTGTGAACAATTGTGGTTCCCTTATTACTGGAATTGGAGGAAGTCCACAGAACGTTCAGTAGGCTGATACCAGGCATAGAGGGACTGTCTTAGAGGAGTGGCTAAGAAGATTGCAACTGCATCCATTGGAACATAGAAGAATGAGAGGTGACCTTATTGAAACATATAAGATTCTTAGGGGCTTGACAGGTTAGATGCAGAAACATTGTTTCCCCTTGTGGGGGAATCTAGGACAGACAGCAAAATCTCAGAATAAGGGATGGCACACTTTGGACAGAGAATATGAGGAATTTCTTCTCTAAGTGGCTGGTGAACCTATGCAATTCTGTACTGCAGAGGGCTGTAGGGGCTGGATCATTAAGTATATTTAAGACTGAGATAGACATATTTTGACTAGTGGGAGAATCAACGATTATCGGGAAAAGGCAGGAAGGTGGAGTTGAGGATTGTCAGATCAGCCACGATCTTATTAAACGGCGGAACAGACTCAATGAATTGCCTGCTTCTAATCCTATATCTTGCGGTCTCATCACAAGGGACCATGTACATTTTTAATAATTATCAAAAAAAAGGTGGAAGTAGAAGGTCCAAATTGCAAGGAATATCCAACTTGAAAAGTATAACTTAAGCTGTTGTGATTAGTATAAAAGGTTATGAACAAGAATAAAATTCTGAGCGAGAGACAAGATCAAGTATTTGACTGTCTGTTTGACTACCCTGACCAAATGCAAGGTCAGAAATTACACCACACCAGGTTATAGTCCAATAGGTTTATTTGAAGACACAAGATTTCAGAACCTCACTCCTTCTTCAGGTGTTAGCTCACTAACACCTGAAGGAGGAGTTGGGCTCAGAAATCTTGTGCGTTCAGATAAACCAGGACTATAACCTGGTGTCATGTGATTTCTGACCTTGTCCACCCCAGTTCAACACTGGCTCCTCCACATCATGGCCAACCAAATGCGGGCAATGAGTCATTAATTACATTTCAATTAAATGACTGCCACAGTCCACAATACTTCCTCTGCGGAAGTTCTACAATGGCTGTAATGTGCTTAGGGATACAGGAAATTTATGACAACACAACTTGGAGCTGCAGGAACAAAGCAAGCCATATAGCATAGAGGAGCAGGAAAGTTGACGTTTCAGGTCGGGACCCGACCCGAAAC
>NC_063338.1:93245932-93262060 GCF_021869965.1 Rhincodon typus
GCCTTTCTGCTCCTATGATGCTGCTTGGCCTGCTGTGTTCATCCAGCTCTGCACCTTGTTGTCTCGGATTCTCCAGCATCTGCAGTTCCTACTATCTCTGACCTAAATTCAACTCCTACTTTGGCAGGTGCAGAATTTAAATTTAGTTAAGTAAATAAAAAAGGAAAAACAAACTTGTGAAAACCCATCCAGATGATTAATGTTTTTTAAAAATAGTCACTTTGCAGTAAATAACTTGAACATTGCTGAAAGAAGATAAATTGTGTCTTTTACTCATCAGGACATATGCAAGAAGTACCAATGTGAAGGGAACATCATTTTGATATTCTATGAGAACAGCAAGTAGATGACAAGTAGTAGACAAATGGATTTGATTGGCAGAGGCATTGTCATAAAGAATGCACTAATTAGATGATGATTGATAGTTAACAGGCAAGTTTTGATTAAATTTAAACTAAGGAGGTTAATTCTGATTGGTTCAATCCTCAGGACAATGCCTTTACCAATGAATATCAGCTATCTTGTTAGAACAGGTGTAATGTGTACATGTTTTTTTTTCTGTCTGCAGAGAACAAGGACTTCTGTTTTAATAGATTTAACTTCCAGTAAGTACAAGTGCACCAAATTGTCGGTCAGACTCCATCTTAAACTGGTAGTGCAATTGGTATTCTTGGCACACTCAGGAGGATTATTTAACATACTCCATCCAATTGTGGAATCAAATCTAATGTTAGACACTGTACTTTGGTTTTGTAAGCACGATCTAGTTGGGAGGGTAGTTTGCCATCCTCACCAGCTCCAGCCTATATATGACTTCAGATTGACAGCACTACGGATGACTCTTAATTGCTCTCTGAAATGACCTAGCAAGATATCCAGTGGCTAATCAGCCATTGAAGGTAGCTTGACTTGTGCCTGCCCAGCCAATCCAACAGCTCTAGAATGAATTACAAAATAGATCAGCCTTTCACATGGCATTACAGATTAAGACGATTGGTGAGGGAAGATTTACATTTGGCAGTCACATTGGATATCATTGTGACTTTGATAAAAGTTGCTTCAGTATCAAGGAGGAATGCAATCTGATTGAAGAGATCCAATCAAAGTGTTCTAGGAAGTAGAGGCTCTCCACCTATCCTCTCCTCTATCCCTCTTCTATCCGCCTCCCACTCTCTCCCTATTTATTTCAAAACCCCCTTCCCCTCCCCCTTTTCTGATGAAGGGTCTCGGCCCGAAACGTCAGCCTCTCTGCTCCTATGATGCTGCTTGGCCTGCTGTGTTCATCCAGCCCTGCACCTTGTTGTCTCGGATTCTCCAGCATCTGCAGTTCCTACTATCTCTGTTCTAGGAAGTAGGCCATTTAGCTCTACAGGTATGAGCTAATAGGGCAGAACAATGGCACAGCAGTTCGCACAGCATTTTTTTGTTTTTTTCTTTACTCATTCATGGGATGAGGGCGTCGCTAGCCAGGCAGCATTTATTGCCCCAATTGCCCAGAGGGCAGTTAAGAGACAACCACATTGCTGTGGGTCTGGAGTCACATGTAGGCCAGACCAGGTGAGGATGGTAGTTTCCTTCCCTAAAGGACATTAGTGAGCCAGATGGATTTTTCCAACAATTGACAATGGATTCACGGTCATCATTAGATTATTAATTCTATATATTTATTGAATTCAAATTCCACCATCTGCCATGGCGGGATTCAAACCCAGATCCCCAGAACATTACCTGGCTCTCTAGATTAACAGCCCAGCAATAATACCACTAGGTCATTGCCTCCCCTGCCTCACAGCGCCAGGCACCTGGGTTCAAGTGGTCAACTGTTTGTGTGGAGTTTGCACGTTCTCCCCATGTCTGCATAGGTTTCTTCCAGACGCTCCAGTTTCCTCCCATAGCATAAAGGTTAAGTGAGTTAGCCCCGCTAAATTGCCCATAGTGTCCAGGGATGTGCAGGCTAGGTGGATTAGCCATAGGAAATGTAGGGTTACAGGATGGGGTGCGACAGTGTGTCTAGGTGAGATGCTCTTTGGAGAGTTGGCATGGACTCGATGGGCCGAATGGCCTGCTTCCATACTATAGGGATTCAATGATTCTATGATAATATTTATGCTCTGCATCCTGCCATTCCTCTCCATCTAACCCTATTAACATAAATTTGAATTCCTCTCCCCCTTCTCATGTCTACTTTGAAGGATAGCATTTCCAGCTGTTCTTCTTCCTTCACTGTGTAACAGTAGTCCATAACAGATTTAGGAGGTGACAACATGTTCATGAACTTTGGAGATGGGATGATAGTTTGCAAGGACAATGGTCAAGGGATAGATGTTTCAGGAGAAGGCTAATGATGACAGATTTAAAGGAGACAGGGACGGCACCTGGAGAGAGTCAGGTGGATCAGTTAAAGGGGATGGGGATGAGGGCAAGAGGGGACTTTGGGAGATTGAGGGTCCCAAGGGCAGATGTCAGGCATGGCATGAGGGAAGATAGTTGAGGAAGTAGGGAAAAATGCAAGATCATGGCTTGGGCAGTACAGGAGCTTTATAGGACATCTTATTAGTGATTTTGTATTGTTTCAGCTTGGCTTTATCCTGTTGGAAATAATTTGTACCTTTACATGATCCAATCGTCTTCAGCACGGATGTAGAGCTGTTGTTGGGCCGCACCACATGGAAGTAATCGACACTTTGAGTACCAACAGTCTGAGGAGTGAACATAATGGGGATCTGGTACCTGCCGCTGGCTTGAACAGTGCCCTCACTGACCTCACAAACAAATTCCGAGTTGAGTGGTGCAGGGTGCTGGTTATGCATGATTTGAAATGAACTGTTCACCTGGAAACACAAGGCAAATAAACAGCAGCTAAAAAACACTGGCAAAAGAGATTTCAAAGTCAAATTTATACTATATGAATGTCTCACTACTGGTAATATAATCTCAACAACTGAACTCAATCCTGGGCTAATGGAACGAAAGCATCTCTCCAGTATCCGGTTTTCAGAGTTCTGTGTCAATTCATCTTGCAAGTCTTGGCTTGCAAGTTATAATGCTCTAAGTAATGCTCCAATTAAGTTGGTCATTTCACTGATTCAAGGAAGCAGGACTCATGGATGAAACCAGAACTACGGGTCATAAATAGAGGAAAGTGATTAGCAAATGCAATGAAAAATTTAAGAGAAAATTCTTTACTGAGAAAGTGGTTATATTATGGAACTGGTTACCAATAACAGCAATTCAGATGAACGGTATAAAGACACAATTAAAAGGAAGATAGACAAGTACAAGAGGGAGAAAGCGATGGAGGGAAATGACAGAGTTGGAGATGGCTCACTTAGAGCGTAAAATACCTGACATATATTAAATAGGCTAAATATCCTCTGTCTGTACTTTAAAATGGATGTAATTTTACACAGAAATCATTCAAACCCCTATGCTTGCTACACCATACAATTGTACTATAGCTGATCAGTACCTTGAATTCATTCATTTTGTGCCACATCTCTTGACCCTCTTAACCAAAATAAAACTTTTTCTCCATCTTAAAAGCTCCAAACCAATCCAACCCCTCCTCACTCTACATTCTCGGACATTTGGAGAAACTGCTTTCTGAGTTTCCACTCCTCTATGTTCGAAAAAGTGTTTCTGATTTTGTGCCTGAGTGGCCTGGCTTTAATTTCAATACTGTGTCCCCTTGTTCTGGATAAAAGAACAATTTCTCCTTTTTAAATCTTGAACAGTTCACTAAGAAACAAAATGTGTGCAATCATGTTGCTCAGGTGTGCTCTAAAGGCCACCAACTAACAGTAAGGATGTAGAGGAACAAATCTACAGGGAAATTGCAGAGATATTCCAACAATATAGAATGGTATTTCCAAATGAACTGAAGGAACAGCGAAGTATTTTGAAATCAGGATGGTCTGTAGCTTGGAGGTGAACTTGCAGCTGGTGGTGTTCCCATGCACCTACTGGCCTTGTCCTTCTAGATGGCAGTGGTTGTGGGCTTGGAAGATGCTATCTAAAGAGTCTTGGTGAATTTCTACGACGCATTTTGTAGATAGTACACACTGCTGCTACCAAGTGTCGGTGGTGGAGGGAGCGGATATTTGAGGATGTGGTGTTAAACAAGGGGGATGTTCTATCCTGGATGGTGTCGAGCTCCTTGAGTGTTTTTGGAGCCGCACTCATCCAGGCAAGTGGGGAGTATTCCATTACACTCCTGACTTGTGCCTTAGAGCCAATAAAGTATTTTTAAAGTCAGCCAAATTTACACAACATAAGCTAACAAGCAGAAATGCAATAATGCTTTTATGCTCTTTACCCAGAGCCCTGAAAATGATTCCTCAAGATTATCTATTTTAACGAGGTTGGTTAAGAAACAAATATTGTTTCTGGACAGCCAATAGTGCAAGAGAGATCTTGGTTCACCACTTCAGCTTGTAGAAAGGGTCTCTATGGGTGCAGCACCTACACTGTATTGCACTATGCCAGATAATACCAGAAGACTCACACAATAGAGTAAATCAAACTGCATAACTTTTTTTTCAGTGAAAGAGCAAAGTAGGATTTCAATTGTTACATCAAATTACATAGCATTTAAAAAGTGCAAGCACATCACTAACAATGTAGGTTACTTCACTTTTGTAGTAAATTTATTGCTTTTTCAATAAGGAATTTCATGGAGGTTAATTACAGAATTTCAAGATGCAGTTTTGCAAAAGGCTGCAGTGACCCAAACATGCCAGTCGGTGGCACTCTTGACTGCTGAGAGCCATTGTTCATGCTTAACATTGATGCTACAATAACAAAGGCACCTCCTGATTCAATGACTTAAAAGAGGGGATAGGACACAAGGATGGAGGATGAGGTTAAGGGACATGGGGACTGCACTGAAGACCAGGAAAGTTTATAATTTGGATTTAAGGGCACCTCACCACTGCTTATTTGTTTCTGTTCCAGGTTCTGAGTCAGAGGGCCGTGGATTTGTACTTCCCAAACTAGGCTTACACTACTGCTACACAGCATAGAGATAAACATCACACAGAGTAATCTTCCTTTAATTGAGAGGGAGAAAGTGTTCAAAGTTTATGCTGACAGGATTAGGTGAAGAGGGAATAACAGATCATGCATGTGGTGCATAAATGCCAACATAGACCTGTTGGGCAGAATGGCCCGTTTCTGAACGGTAAATTCTATGCAACTCAATAAAATGAGTTTGGGCAATGATGGGCTACTTTGTAGCATTGAAATACTTTGAAAGAGCTGCCCTTATTGATAATCTTACTGACAAAGTAAGTGTTCCATCTGACCTGGAACAGCTTGATGTGTTTGTGTTGAGAGAATTCACGAAGTATGCTTTATGGGATATTGTGCTGTAATAGAAGCTTTATTCCTTACCTACTTTCAGCGTGAAAGCAGGGACAGTATTATAAAAGGACAAACACTTATTGAAATATTCTGAGATAGTAGGAACTGCAGATGCTGGAGAATCTGAGATAACAAAGTGTACAGCTGGATGAACACAGTAGGCCAAGCAGCATCAGAGGAGAAGGAAGGCTGATGTTTCGGGCCTAGACCCTTCAAATTTTAACCCCACTGCGAAGCCTCTTCTAAAGAAGGGTCTAGGCTCGAAACGTCAGCCTTCCTGCTCCTCTGATGCTGCTTGGCCTGCTGTGTTCATCCAGCTCTACACCTTGTTATCTTTGAAATATTCTGAGCTTGCTTTATTTAAATGTTTTCCTGTTGTCCTGTTATCCTGTTTTATCTCACCCGTGCTGCAGCAGATTCTTGGTGGGACAGTATACAGGCAGCTTGACTCTACATCTAACTAATGTCTGCTTGGCCTGATAGTACATAATGAATGCACAAATCGTAGAAGAGAAGACAATTCAGCTCATCAAGGGCAGGTCTTTGAAAGAGCTACTCAATTAATCTCACCCTCCTGCTCCTTCCCCACAGTCCTCAAAATGATTTGTCAATCTTTTTTATTATTCATTCACGGGATGACGGTGTTGCTGGCTAGGCCAGCATTTATTGCCCATCCCTAGTTGCCCAGAGGGCAGATAAGAGTCAACCACATTGCTGTGGGTCTGGAGTCCATATAGGCCAGACCAGGTAAGGACAATAGTTTCCTTGCCTAAAGGACATTAGTGAACCAGATGGGTTTTTCCAACAATCAACAGTGGATTAATGGCCATCATTAGACTCTTAATTTCAGATTTTTATCACATTCAAAATTCCACCATCTGTCATGGCAGGATTTGAACCTGGGTTGACAGAACATTACCTGGGTCTCTGGGTTACAGACCAGTGATAATACCACTAGGCTATTGCCTCCCCCGTGTTCATCCACTCCTCTTTAGATGGTTGATATCTAATTCTGTTTCCATTGCCGCTTCCAGAATTGCATTTATAACAGCTCACTGCCTAAAAAATTTTGCACCTATACTTTAATGGGATGTACTTGATGAGACAGCGGCAAGAAAGAGCAATACATCGTATTGAGGACACGCTGCATTTGGTTTTGAATTTTTGAGATTGGAATTGAGTACACATTGTAGGAAAGCATTCCATTCTCCAGCACGGGTATCCCTCATCTGCACTGGCAAAGGAATTACCATCTAAGAAGATGTGTCTTGCACATCTCCAATTTCATCACACCACCAATGACAGCTGTGCCTTCAACATGTAGGCCCTAAGCTCTCCAAAATTCACGGTCTGTCTACGTAAGACAGATCTTCAAACAAAGAATTTTGGCCAGCTGTCCCCGTGTGCTTATGTCTTTGTAACTGGTTTTGTTTGGTAATGATTTGTGAACCACTTTGGGACATTTTACTACACTATAGACACGTTATAAGCTCAAACTGACTCGTGTTCAGAAAAATGCTGCAACTCCACCAAGATGCTCAAACAGCAAAGCTGGAGCAGATCAAAACCTTTTGCCTACCTGTCTCTTGCCAAATCTACTGCTGGAAATACTCACCACTGAGAAGTTATGAATCTCCATAAATTTCATAACAGTGCTGCCAACAGCAACATGTCCAAAGTTTAGGATGCTCTGTGTATCCTCCTGTGAGGATGTCTGTGACTCTTCATTTAGTGCACTCACCAACAGATGAGGGTATTTGGCTGTGGAGCAGAATAACATGATTAGAACAACAATTTTTTTTTTCCCCAAACAAAAAGTAGAGAAACTCAGGAGGTCTGGCAGCTGTGAACAGTAAAACAGAGTTAATGTTTCAAGTCTGATATGTCTCTTCTTCAGAAATCTGCCTTATTAAAAGGTATTAGCAATTATTTAGGATGTCTCTTGCACATCTTCCAACTTCCATCACTCCACCATTGGCAGGGGACCCTTCAACTGCATAGGCTGTAAAGTCTCCACAGCTGCTGTCAGATCTGCTGAGTTTCTCAAACACTTATTGCTTTTATTTCAGATCCACAACATCCACAGTATTTTGCTTAAAATTGAGAGGTCTGCATCATACGTGACTAAATTGCAAAGTTAAGGATCATATCACCCTGAAAGAAACAGTGCACAAATCTGCAAAGGTTAGAGGCAGTTCAAGGTATTGGATAGACTTTAGGAACCAGCAAGAAATGAATAACAAATAGGCGAAACTAGAGATAGTTAAACAGTTTCAACAAGTATTTAAATAGGCAAAGAAGAACTACAAGTAGTGCTGATCCTCCAGAGAATAAGTCTAGGGAATTGATAATGAAAAAAAGGAAATGGCGGAGTGTGAGAATAGGTACTTTGTGCTTTTCTCACTGTAGAAAACTTAGAAAAATTCCTAAAGACACTTGAAAAATCAAGAGGCAAAAAGGAGGGAAAAACTTAATCACTATCAACAGGAAAAGGTGCTGCAAAAATGATTGGACCTAAAATTGGTGGCCTGTTTCATAGGGTTTTAAAAGAAGTGGCTGCAGTGATATTAAATGTATTGGCTATAATTTTCCAAAATCCCTTTGAATCTAGAAGGATCCCAATAGATTGGAAAGTGGCTAATGTAGCAACTTTATCAATAAGGGAGGAAGACAGAAAGCAGGCTAATTGGCCTGTCGTTTTCTAAAATTTGCAATCGTCTAATTTCTAGAATCCATTATTAAGAAAGTTATAGCAGGATAATTATCAACTCCTAGCGGGTTTAGGCAGATGCAACAATGCTATTAAAGAGGGTTTTTTTTTCAAAATAACTAATTTATTAGAACTAGAATTCTTTCAGGAAGTAACAAGCAAAATGGATAAAGAGGAAAACCTGAGGATATGGTGATTGTCAGAGGTTAATGTACAAATTATGTATGGTGTGGAGGATAACATCCCATCCACCATCAACACACAGTGGCAGCATTGCATATCATCTAAAAGCTCACTGCAGCAGCTCACCAAGCAACTTCCAAATCCACAACCTCTACTACCACTAGAAGGATAAGGTCAACAAACACTATCCACCTTGAAACTAGATCACGGCTGTATAACTGGGTCAACATGCTGGAACTCCCCTCCTAACAGCAATGGTGTATCTGCAGCGATTCAAAATGGTGGCTTATCACCACTTTCTCAAAGACAATCGGAGATGGGCAACAAATAATGTCTTTGTTAGCAACGTTCGCATCACATGAATGAATTAAAAAGTAGGCATTGTTGTTGTGAAAGGCTTGATATAAATGCAAGTCCTTTGTGTTTCTTCATTACAGAGTTTGAATATTGATAAAATTAATTCTCACCTGTTGCTTCCAGCTTTAAATATTTCTCACTTTTATCATCTCCAAATTTGCAGATAGCAATTGCATCAAATATATTAGGGGTCTCTGGTTTGAACTGAACCTTAATCTTGTAATCATCCCATGGTGGCAGTATGCCATTAGATGGCACTAAAACGAAAGGACTGGGCACTTCAAAATAGAAGCGTGTGGGCAGCTGACTGTAGAGACAATTAACAATGACAGCATTAACAGCAACAACAGCTATACATATCTCTATATCAGGCCTTTAACACAGTAAAACATCCTTAAGTGCTTTGACAGAGTATTTATGAAATAAAACTTGACACTTGAAGTGATAATAATGCAGGAGACCTAAAACTTGGTCAAAAGTAGTAGATTTTAAGTATATCTTGAATGAAGTAAGTTTTAGTAACAGAATTTCAAAGCTGGGCTTGTGTACAGCGGAAAGTACAACCAGAGATGTAAGAAAAGTAAGTCAGGAATTTAGAAGCAGAAATGGATACAATTCTCACTGGATTCCTCACCGTCTGGAGGAAGTTAGAGAGAGAATAAGGGGAGGCAAGGCTGTGGAGGGATTTGAGCACGAAGATGAGAATCTTGACATTGAAGAGCATAACCACACCATTTGGTGTGTTTCATTTCAGGTTGCCAGTTTTTAATTCATTTAAAATGAATCATCTTTACACTCATTAAAAATTAGCGGAAAACATTTCCAAGTAACAATATGTGACATTTCGGCTATTTAGCCCATCAAGTCCACACCAACCCTCCGAACATTGTGAGTTGCTTGGGTGCCTCTTCTTGTGGTATTTGCCAGAATCTGCCTAGTGCTAGTTTAGAAGATATTGAGTTCTTCCCTGTTTTAGCTAAACACTCATCTACTGATTAACATTGGATGGATTTCTCTTTCCACAGCTTTATTAAAATGTGTCAATCAACATACAGTCTCATGGAAACAGAAAATGTTGCAGAAACTCAGCAGGTCTGGCGGCATCTGTGGAGACAGAAAAACAGAGTTAACGTTTTGAGCTTGACATGACACTTATTCGGAAAGGCCCCTCTGCCCGTCTCTGTTGTATTAATAACATCTAGTCCAGGCTGCTGCCATTAGTTGATTTTCTTACTACATGTTCTGTTTTCCTCTACTTTTCCTCACTTTAATGTTTCACAATTTCAATAGTGTCTGTTGCTTTGAGATTCAGACTCTCACTCGCTTACTCCTCCGATTACCACTCAGTTCTGCCTCCTTATCTATTTAATTTAATTATTTTTAGCAGCATCAAGTTTCTCAGGACTGCAAATTATCTACTACTCTGATTTCTCGTCTGTCGTGAATTGGATCCTCTTTCAGATGACTACATTCTCAGTCTTCTTCTAATCAGTAACAAATCAAGAATCAATGAGTAGATACATTCCTACATCTCTGGGTACATTTATCAAATTTTGTGTAAGTCAGAATTTTTTGATTTGATTTGATTTATTATGGTCACATATACCTAGGTACAGTAAAAAGTTTTGTTTTGCATGCAGCACAGGCATACCATACAATACAAAATATGCCTCCAATGTATCAATAATTTTCACATATGTGGCTTTCACCTCATTAATCCCCAGGGTAACCTGGACGTAATCCACATAGTTGATCATTATGTACAAGTGTACTCACCTGTGCACAATCTGGCATCACTGCAAGACCCAATGTGAAATCAAATGAATCTCCTGTAGCACTTTGGTCAGCCTTATTGAACCTTGTGACTTACTCAAAGCACTCCAGCGGAAGTAGATATTTTCCTATCACCATCTTTTCTCAGCACTGCCATCATATATAATTATATTGTTGCACTGCAGCTGTTCTAATAATGTTTGAAGACCAGTGCCTGAAAAAAACTCTAACTTTATTGAAACATATTTATTGTTTTGAAAATGTCCGTTTAACCCAGCTTCTGTTTGTGTTTACTCTCAAAATCTTTCATCACACGAGTACATGCCATTTTCTCTCAACACGTCACAGACAGTCACTGTTAATTCTCAATAGGACTTAGTCTTTCATACTTCAATATACAACAGGGGAAACTAAGATAAGGGGACGTATCCTGAATGTTTGAGGCAGGGAATTCAGGAAACACATATTTAAGCACAGGGTAGTAGAAGTGTAGAACTCCCTCCCAAAAGAAAAATCTCCATTTATCATTTCAAGTCTGAGATTAGTAATTTTTTTTCCAAGATGAGTAAATAAATGAAATTAGGGGTTTAAGACACAGATAGCCATGACCCCTCATGGAAAGGGGGAACAGACTTGAATGCATTCTCTTCTTTGTATGGTCTTCCAACCTTACCTATTGTTATGCAAGTAAAATGTGACCTCTGAGTTTTCGTAGACTCCACATGGTGGTATGCACAGCCAATCAGGTATCTCCACATCATGGGAGGGCAGAGAAGCACGCAGCTGAATAGTAAATGACCCGGTTTTCGTCTCAAACACAATGCAATCCTCATAGTCTTTCTGTAAGGAGACAAAAATCAAGGACAAAGTATCTCACTGAAGCAGGGGGAGGCATGTATATGATTTTATCTTCACCGTAGTGCAATAGCATGACGTTATGTTACTTGGCAAGTGAGTAAGAGGCATGTGGTCAAACTTTAACACGGCAGCTGGGGAATTCAAATGTAGTTAATGACATAAATATAGAAAAAAACGGTATTCCTGGATTTTTGCCAAATTGTGCAAACCCAGGAGGCCTTTAGAAGTCACCCAATTCTGATATTCATACCCACTTTTACACTTCAAGCACATTTTGGTGTCATGGGAAAAGGCCGTCGACAACACTTCTGTTATTACTGGCTCCATTGTGTGAGTGGCATTTCAAACCCCTTGATAGAGTCTTCTACAGCCACATGTCGTTCACTACACCTCAGTGTCAACAGCCTCAAGTGTGGAGGTCCTAGCCCCAATACAACACTAAAATAGAACAGTTTCTGGAATTCTGTAATAGAGAATCTGGTCTTACAGTCTCAGTAGGTTCCATGTTTTGAGTTATATTGGTTGGTTTTGACAACTGAGTGCATAAATGCTTGACAGAGTTTCTAAAGGAAATTTCTGTAAAAGATACTGTTCTCAGCATGACAATTTTACACTGTTTTTAAAGATTTTTGATGAGAGATGTCGTGTTTGTTAATTGTTTATATTATTTGTTTGTGGTTACAACTGTATGGCTGCTTCAGAGGATTAACGTTTTTTTTCAATGACTCCAAAGTTTATTTTAGTATAAAATGTGTTTGAACAAAACTAGATTAGTTATTATTAGACTATTGAAAGCTTAAGTCATTTCCATTTCAAAGGCTTCCCACTGGTATTACATGACACTTAAAGTTTGCTCATAGTGAATCTTAGGTCAGTGACAATAGACCACATCAGAAGTACAAAGAGAACATAGGGATGAGAAGGGGTTATAGATAAGGCATAGGGGAATGTAGAGAGACTGAGGAGCAGCATTCCCTCTAATTTGCTTTCCAGCTGCTCAAGTGTCCAAGGCCTGCGCACAGCACGGACATCCAGAACCAGAGGTCAGTGCTGTGATTGGCGGACTGACACCAATTACCGTTCGCAGAACCTTGGAGTGGCTGCACAGCCGCAGCTTAGATGGTGTGTTGCTGAGGAGTGAGGGCTTGAGGGCCTGATATTCATCAGTAAAACTGGGCCATTGCCCCAATAAATTGAGGCAGGGTCTCTAACTTGTTGGCCTAGTCATCCGTCTGCCTTTGTGGTTATTTTGGGCCTACCACCTCTTGGGCAGGCCTGATTCCCTCCTATCTCACCTCCACAGAACAGGAGCTTCTCCAACTTACACTTCCCACCACCTTTACAAAAATCTAATCCCTCGTCTCATTACCACTGGCAATGAAGCAAACATTAAACTGACTGAGAACTTTAACCAGTTAATTAGTGTCCTTTTGAAAAGGAAATCTGCCAACCTTACCCGGTCTAGCCTACATGTGTGAATCCATACAAATATCAATGCAGTTGACTCTTAACTGGCCGTTGAAATGGCCAAGCAAGACTCTCAATTTTATTTATAATAGCAGCATGAATAACTAAAACACAAATATTACACATCTCTAAGGAGGGACTTGACAGGGTGAATACTGAATGAGTATTTCTCCTAGTGGGAAAGACTAAACTAAGGGACACAGATTAAAAATAAGGTGTCTCCAATATAAGACAAGATGAGTATAATCTTTCTCTGAGCATTATGAGTTCTTGGAACTCTCTTCCCCAGACAGCAGAGAAGGTGGAGTCATGGGGCAGAGGGTAGATAGATTCTTGACGAATAGGTCAAAGGGAATGCAGGAAAGTTCAGCTGAGGTGACGACCAGTGTAATCTCAGTTTTAACAAATGACAAAGCAGTCTCAGGGGGCCAAAGAAAGGGGCTCCTCTGGTGCAGTGGTAATGTCCCTAACCTCTGGTCCAGGAGACCCAGGTTCATATCCCACCTGTTCCAGAGGTGTGTAATAACATCTCTGAACAGGTTGATTAAAAAGAAATTATGAGTTTAATGAATGAAAAACATCCATCCCACTCATTATGCTTCAGGAATTATACCAAAATCTAATCTGGTCAATGCGCATTCTATTTTCTCATTTCAACCCACATCACTCCATTCCAAACTAAATCAGAACACAAATTTTAACTTGGTTCTTTTTGTGTCTACAATGAACCTCCATCCTCTTAATGCAACATGACATGCAAAGATACTTGCAGAACAGATAAGGGAGAATCAGCAGTTGTGGGATATTTAGATTTTCAGAAAGATGTTGATAAAGTCCCACATAAGATTAGAGTATGTGGGAATTTATGGTAACTGGCATGGATTGAGAATTGGTTAGCAGACAGGAAACAGAAAGTAGGAATAAATAGGTGATTTTTAGAGGGAAAGGTGGTGACTAATGGGGTATCAGAGAGATCAGTGCTTGGGCCACAGCTATTCATTGTATAGATGAGGATACCAAACATAATATATAATAAAGTTTGCTGATGACACCAAACCAAGAGGAATTGAGAGTTGTAACATGGAAATAAAGAGTCTTCAAAGCAATTTAGACATGCTGAGTGGGCAAATGCATTGCAAATGCAATAAAATGTACAGTATTACTTAAATTGTGACAATTGGGAAATATTGATGTATCAAGAGTGTCCTTGTACATAAGTAATTAAAAGTAAGGAAGCAGGCGCAGCAAGCAGTTAGGAAAGCAAATGGTCTGTTCACTTTCATTGCATAAGAATTTCAGTATAAGAACAAGGTGTCTTATTGCATCTGTACAGGGCCTTGGAGAAGGCACACCTGTAACATTGCTGCAGTTTGGGTCTCCTTCAACCCAAAACAAAAGTGATATAAAGGATGTACAGCAAACGTTCACGAGATTAATTCCTAGGATGGCAGCTTTATTGTACGAGGAGAGATTGAATACACTAGGCCTATATCCATAGAATTTAGAAGAACGAGAGGAGGTCTCATTGAAACATATAAAATTATGACAGGAGTAATAGAAAACCCATATCAGACTTGAAATATTAACTTTGGTTTCTCTCTCCATAGATGCTGCTGGATCTGCTGAGTTTCTCCAGCATTTCAGATTGTTTTTATTTCAGATTTCCAGCATCTGCAGCATTTATTTACATTAACCATACAATAGATTTTATTTTTCTTCTCAATTTATACCTGAGTGTTGGAGATTAATAGGATTATACTTTTACTATGTTAAAAGGTTTTCAAATTGTATTATAAGTAGATATTTTATTCTATTTTATTGTCATTTCTTTTGCTCGTATACTTACTAAAGCAACATCTTCAGCATTCCATGCTTATGCTTCAGTAAGAGACCACTTTGTTAAAACCAAAATAAATCAGAATATGATCTATGAAGCCAAGTTTCAGTCTGGGTTCTGACTTATCTGGTAATAACATAAACTGGGATCATAACACAGGGGATATGATGGGCAAATTGACCTACTCATGTGCTGTAAATTCCTTTGATTCTATGAGGATAGTCAGGAGCAAACTACCTACTTAGCTCAGATGTGCTGCGTAATGTGGAGAAAACTGAAGAAGGGGTGAAATTACAATATAAAATCAAAATTTAGATATGAAACAACACAAACCAAAGCAATATCATTCGGCTCCTTTACCTTCTCAAGAGCACAAAAAGTGACTGGCAGAGAGTAAGAGGTCCCTGCACCCAAGACCACTGACTGTGGGAACAGCGTAGTGAAGAATTCAGTGGATGGAGAGCTATAACAAAAAAAAAATCAGGTTTATAAATAACATTAACTTTGTATTATTCTAATATTATTAGCTTACTAAAATTCACCACAGCAATAAAATGTTTTACACGAAGCCACTTAAAGAAGTATTGGGTTTCAAGAAGATTTCTAAAGGAGATGGACAATAACAGGTAGAGGCAGATAGATGATAGGAAGGAAATTACTGAACTTAGAACCTGGACAGGTGAATGCATGTCCACACTGGTACAGTAAGGAAACTTGAGATTTTCATCAATCAGAATTACAGCAAATGTACAGACCTCTTATGGTTGTAGGATTGGTGAAGGTTATGGAAGTAGGCAGGAGAAAAGAGAATGGAGGGATCCAAACGTAGGCAGAGTAATTTTAAAAAGTTTTAAAGGGAGCTGGAATCTAAATGAAACATTGAAGGGACTATTTTTAACCATTTGGAGCACCATCCTGCAGGAAGGATGTCAAGGTCCTGGAGAGGATGTATGGGAATTGGTAAAATGGTATCAAGCATGAGGGAGCTCTGTGACATAGACAGAAGGAGCTGGGATTTGCCCCCCATTTAATAGTGAAGGTCAAGTGGAGATTTAATAGAATCATTCAGAATCATTAAGAGTAAACAGGAGTAACTGTTTTTAATGGCGACAAGATCAGTAACCAAAGTACATAGATTTAAAGTGACTGGTAAAATAACCAAAGGAGATAAGAATTTAATTTTTAAGCAGTGCTATTGGGACCAAATGAGTTATGACATAAAAATATATTTGTGTGAAAATAAAACAAATTTGTTTCTAAACAGACAGAAGATGCGTTGTCCATGACAATATTGTTACGAGTTATCACTGCACAGTCCTTGTGGAGGCAAAGGCCCATCCTCACATAGAGGATATCCTACATCCTGTTGTGGGCCACGACCACAATGCAAAATGGGCCAGACTTCAAACAAATCTAACAACTCCAAAGTTGTTTCAACAACAGCAGAATTGTATTCAACCACAACTTGTAAGTTCATGGCCAACACGTCCCCACTTCTCCATTATCATGAATCTCAGAGATCCACCCAGGTTATAGAGCAGTGCATGAGGGCATGCCAGGAGCAGCACTGGACATATCTTAA
>NC_063338.1:93262460-93280435 GCF_021869965.1 Rhincodon typus
GTCTAGACCCGAAACGTCATCCTTCCTGCTCCTCTGATGCTGCTTGGCCTGCTGTGTTCATCCAGCTCTACACCTTGTTATCTCAGATTCTCCAGCATCTGCAGTTCCTACTATATCAGGAGTTATTGGTTGGTTCGCCAAACTGGTTTTCATACAAACGTTTCGTCTCCCTTCTAGGTAACATCGTCAGTGTTGTGTAGCCTCTGTTGAAGCGCTGTTGTTCTGTCCCGCTCTGAATTTATATGGTCCGGTCTGTCACAGCAGGCAGTCTCATTTCTGGTTTTGTACCGTAGTGGTATGTAGATGGGGTCTATTTCAACATGTTTGTTAATTGCATCGGTGGTTGAAAATCAGGCCTCCGGGTATTCTCGTGCTTGTCTTTGTCTTGCTTGACCTAGTACTGTAACTTTGTCCCAGTCAAATTGATGTCCTTCTATTGGGACAAAGTTACAGTACTAAGACAAACAAGACAAAGACAAGCATGTGAATTCCCGGAAGCCTGGTTTTCAACCACCGATGCAATTAAGAAACATATTGAAATAGACCCCATCAACATACCATTACGGTACAAAACCGGAAACAAGATCGCCCACCGTGATAGACCAGGCCATATAAGTTCAGAGCAGGACAGAACAACAGCGCTTCAACAGAGGTTACACAGCACTGACGATGTCACCTCGAAGGGAGATGAAATGCTGGCATGAAAACCAGTTAGCTCAGCGAACCAACCAACAACTCCAACCACAACCCGAGCTACAGATCTTCATTAAAACATTCTTCAGGCATCAACTTGGTGAAGCTACAGCATAGGATTACTGGTATTCCAAACAACAGAAGCAGTGTGCAATAAAAAGGGCTAAGTGATTACCTTCACGAATGGATTTGATCTAAGCTCCACAGTTCTTTTATATCCAGTTGTTCATTATGGTGGATTATTAAACAACCAGCAGCAGCAGGAGGCTCTACAAATATCCCCAACTCAATAAACAGAAAGCTCAGTACATCATTCCAAAAGACAAGGCATTTGTATCCATCCTCAGCCTGAAGAATGGAGAGGATGATCTATCATGTTCACAGATCGCCATGTTCACGTACCAGTCTTCAGACAATTCAATTACACTGGATACTGCAAAGGCCTTAATTGTGTCAATCCCAAATCATAACATCAGAATCTGTTACATCAGTAATAAAAACAGAAGTTGCTGGAAAAGCTCAGCAAGTCTGGCAGCATCTGTGAAGAGAAATCAGAGTTAACGTTTCAGGTCCAGTGACCCTTCCTCAGAACTGATGAAGGGTCTGAGGAAGGGTCACCAGACCCGAAACGTTAACACTGAGGTCTTTTCACAGATGCCATGACACCTGCTGAGCTTTTCCAGCAACTTCTGTTTTTGTTTCTGATTTACAGCATCCGCAGTTCTTTTGGTTTTTGATCTGTCACATCAGTGGTTGGAGATATATGGAAATGAATCAACATATCGATTTAAACTTCTAATGCGACCCTCAAAGCTCAATGATACAACCCTACGTGACCCATAAAAGACAAAAGTCAAAAGACTCAGAAATCTCAAGTTTAGATGGGACATAGAAGTGGTTTATGAGAGGCATTAAAGCTCTTGCAAGACTGTATCAGAACTCACCTGTACTTGAGTTTTTGAGTTTTGAACTGTACGTTCTTTAATATTAGATGTTTGGTGGATTCTATCCCCGGATCCCAGTTCAGCCATTCAAGATGGTCCAAGACCTCAATACCAAAAAAGTTTGATTTGATTCGTTTGCTCTTCTTCCTTCTTGAGATTTCAGTACTGGCCAGACTGGGGACATTCCACTGCAAAGGAATCAGGGGTAAATTGTTAAGAATCCACCAGATGCAGAAAGCATATAACTACCACAACAGCATTAACTTAGCATCAATCAATCAAAACAAAAGGCCTGACTGACACACTGTGTAACTGAGTGGATCTTGAACTGGTTACAATTGGGAAACAAACCCTCTACATCCAATTCAACATGGCCTGCGTTCAAGCAGCAAAATATCCTGATTTGGGCATTAAGTCGATGTGTCGATGTGTCTATGTTTACCTTCAGCAATATGGGTCCTAAGCTCTGTAACTGCTTACCAAAACCCCTCTCTGTTTCTCCTGAACAAAAATCCAAAAAACTAAGGATGCTGGAAACAGAAACAAAAACAGTAATTGCTGGAAAATCTCAGCAGGTCTGGCAGCATCTGTGGAAAGCACAGTTAACATTTTAGATCCAGCAACTCATCTTCAGAAGGGTCTGAGAACTGTTCTGAAAATGGGTCACTGGGCCTGAAACATTAACTCTGCTTCCTCTCCTCAGATGCTGCCAGACCAGCTGAGTTTTTGAACAATTTCTATTTTTGTTCCCTCTGTTTCTCCACCTCCTTTTCTTCAAAAGGTACCTCCCTGACCAAACCGTTGGTCACTTTTCCAGTATCTCCTGACATGGGTCAATGTCAAGTTTTGTTTGACATTTACACCAGAAAGTGCAGTGGGACATTCTACTGTGTTAAAGATACTGTATAAATGTAAGTGTTATTGCTGACATGACAGTAGCATCTGACAAGCAAAAATTGTGGCACTTGAAAAGTAAAGGCCTCACACCAAAGGTCATATCATACCATCTTGTTATGTTATTTGTACATTCCCAATCTCTAGTTCATTCCAAACATTATTCTCCATCATCTTTGCCCATGAATAAATATCCTCACTGTCTCTTTTTCTCTCGATTGCCTTTTGGAACTTTCTCCCCCTTATGAACATTAACTTAAAGCTTGAGAATCTGTTTCCTCGCTACACCAATCCCCTCAGATACACTAATTAATAGCCTTTATTTTTCTCCACCCTCCACAAATTATTATGCATCATCCATCACTACAATGTCCAATTGTCACCTAGACATTTTCTAACCAACTTGTTCCAAATGTTACTGAATATCATATGCAATGGGTCTTGAAGCCAGGTCACCCGGCTTAGAGGTAGGGTCACTAACATCATCCCACAACAACCCATGATGCCAATTGTCACTTATGCTCAGCATCTCAATACTTATCTCAAAATCACTATAGCCTTTATACTTCATTTGTTTAACTTAATTACATGTACAACGAAGCCAAATCCTCTCCCACCAAACAACCACTTACTGTAAAAATCAAGCTAGAGTGTGGCTGTGTGGCACAGTCATGGTGTCCCTACCTTAGGGCCACAGGGTTCAGATTCAACTGAACAGGTTGCTTAAAAATACATGAAAGTCAAGCTAGAAACTAACAAATGATTGACAATCATCAACTTCAAAAAACACAGATACAGTGCCCAATAATCTGACGTCGCAAGAACAGCCCGAAAGTGTGAAAACATTTGCTTCATATCCTGAAGTGACAGGTTCACACAATATTCCTCCCTTGATTGGAATGGAATCAAGGGTGCAAAGGGTCTCATTTGCATGGATTTTTTCCAGATGTGTGAGCCAACTCATTCAGGAATAGGCTCACTTCCAGCATCAAAATGCAGATGTGGGGTGAATGTTCACAAACATCATGTTATCTCCTCAAAGTCATGAATGTCACATCAGATGAACTTCCTCCTGATACTATGAGAAATTGACTAGCATTAACACACAATATGCAGCAATACATAGGAATGTAGTTTATTAAATCCATGCTAATATTCAAGACATCTATAAGATCATCTCCAGTCTTCACTTTGGCGTTCAACATTTTGCGGGAGTTTTAACCTCTAAGTCTGGTGTTATTCCTGTAATTCTTTTTTGCACTTTCTCATATGTAAGATTAATATTAATGTCCCAATAAAGTAGAAATAATATATTACTCATGTTTTAATGAAGATCTGTAGCTCGGGTTGCAATTGGTTCGCCGAGCTGACTGGTTTTCATGCAAATGTTTAGTCTCCCTTCTATGTATGACAGGTAATGTATTGGAGCAAAAACAAAGCTGTTGGAAAAGCTCAGCAGGTCTAGCAGCATCTGTGGAGGAGAAAACAGAGTTAATGTTTTGGGTCCAGTGACCCTTCCTCAGAACTAATGTATTGGCATGGATAGAGGATTGGTTGACCAGTAGAAAGCAAAGAGTTAGGGGTAAATGGGTGTTTTTCTGGTTGGTGGTCAGTGGCTAGTGGTGTGCCTCAGGGATCAATGTTGGGACCGCAATTGTTTACAATTTACATAGATGATTTGGAGTTGGGGACTAAATGTGGTGTGTCAAAATTTGCAGATGACACTAAGGTGAGTGGTAGAGCAAAGTGTGCAGAAGACACTGAAAGTTGACAGAGGGATATAGATAGTCTAAGCGAGTGGGCAAAGGTCTGGCAGATGGAGTACAATGTTGATAAGTGTGAGGTCATCCATTTCGGTAGGAAAATTTGGTAGCGAAACGGACTATGTTTTAAATCGTAAAAAATTGCAGCACGCTGCTGTGCAGAGGGACTTGGGTGTCCTTGTGCATGAATCACCAAAAGTAGGAGTGCAGGTGCAGCAGGTAATTAAAAAGGCAAATGGAATTTTGTCTGTCATTGCTAGAGGGATGGAGTTTAAACACAGGGAGGCTATGCTGCAGCTGTATAAGGCCCTAGTGAGGCCACACCTGGAGTACTGTGTGCAGTTTTGGTCTCCTTACCGGAGAAGGGATATACTAGCACTGGAGGGGGTGCAGAGGAGATTCACTCGGTTGATTCCAGAGTTGAGAGGGTTGGATTATGAGGAGAGACTGAGTAGACTGGGATTATACTCATTGGAATTCAGAAGAAAGAGGAGAAATCTTGTAGAAACATATAAGATTATGAAGGGAATAGGTAAGGTGGAGGCAGGGAGGTTGTTTCCGCTAGCAGGTGAAACTAGGACTAGGGGGCATAGCCTCAAAATAAAGGGAAGCAGATGTAGGACTGAGGTCAGGAGAAACTTCTTCACCCAAATTGTGAATCTGTGGAATTCCCTGCCCAGTGAAGCGGTTGAAGCTACCTCGCTGAATGTGTTTAAGGCAAGGCTAGATAAATTTTTGAACAGTAAAGAAATTAAGGGTTATGGTGTGCGGGCGGGTAAGTGGAGCTAAGTCTCAAAAAGATCAGCCATGATCTTATTGAATGGCGGGGCAGGCTCGAGGGGCCAGATGGCCTACTCCTGCTCCTGGTTCTTAAGTTCTTATGCTCTTATGTGACATCATCAATGTTGTGTAGCCTCCGTTGAAGCGCTGTTGTTCTGTCCCGCTCTGAATTTATATGGTCTGGTCTGTCATGGTGGGCAGTCTTGTTTCTGGTTTTATACCATAGTGGTGTGTTGATGGGGTCTATTTCAACATATTTGTTAATTGCATCGGTGGTTGAAAACCGGGCCTCCAGGAATTCTCATGCTTGTCTTTGTCTTCCTTGTCCTAGTACTGTAACTTTGTCACAGTCATATTGATACCCTTCTATGTCAGAGTGTATTGAAATGAGGGAAATTCTCCCCCAAATTGATGTTCTTGTATGTCTAGGGGATGCAATAGCCTCGTGGTATTATTGCTGGATTAATCCGGAGACCCAGATAACCTTCTGGGGACCCAGGTTCGAATCCCACCACGGCAGATGGTGAAATTTGAATTCAATAAATACCTGGAATTAAGACTCTAATGATGACCATGAATCCATTGTCGATTTAAGGAAAAACCTATCTGATTCGCTAATGTCCTTTAGGGAAGGAAACTGCCATCCTTACCTACATGTGACTCCAGATGACAGTAATGTGGTTGACTCTTAACTATCCTCTGGGAAGTAAATGCTGCCTCGCCAGCGACGCCCTCATCCATGAATGAATGAAGAAAAAATGTCGGAGTGTTTTGAAACGAGGGAGAGATTCCCTCATTTCAATACACTCCGACATAGAAGGACATCAATTGTTACAGTACTAGGCCAAACAACATAAAGACAAGCACGAGAATTCCTGGAGGCCTGGTTTTCAACCACTAATGCAATTAACAAACATGTTGAAACTGAGCCTAACTACGTTCCACTACGGTACAGAAACAAGACTGCCCACCATGACAGACCTGACCATATAAATTCAGAGCGGGACAGAAGCGCTTCAATGGAGGCTACACTGCACTGATGATGTCACCTAGAAGGGAGATGAAACGTTTGCATGAAAACCAGTCAGCTCGGCGAACCAACCAACAACTCCAATATATTACTCACCCAAATCCATCATGGGTGGGTATGAGCTTACCTTACTGTAGGTTTTCAGTCCTATGCCTTGAAAAGAGACAGATTTCATGGAATACGATGAGGTCAACATATTAAAACACTGCCAAAATAACAAAAACAGATCATCAATAAATAAAAATCTGACTCTATGTACAGATTAAAGCTTTGAAAAAGATATGCAGGTAAGTGTAAAGAACAATATTTTTCACAGTAGGTAGTAATCATCTAGAATCTCTGTGCTTCCAAGAATGGATGAAACAGAAATGATCAATGGTTGCTAAAGGAAATTGGATGAGCACTTGAAAGAATGAAACTTGCAAGGTGACAGAAATGAAGCAGGAGAATGGGACTAACTGGATTGCTCCACAGTCAGCCAGCATAATTTCAATGAGAGATAGTAGGAACTGCAGATGCTGGAGAATCCGAGACAACAAAGTGCAGGGCTGGATGAACACAGCAGGCCAAGCAGCATCATAAGAGCAGAGCTGAATAGTTTCCCTTTGTACTTTAAATTATTCTGAGAAATTCAACATAATCTCTATTTCAATCACCCCCAATATGCCAACTTACCTGAGTGTTTTCTTGCTGCAATGAACTACTGCATTTACATACAAAGCCATCCTTAGCTGCACTTACATACAAAGCCACCAAACATGCATAAGCAGATAAAGAGCACTGAATTGGTATGTCACTGCCAAGCTACCGAGTGGCAGTTGCCTGTCATAGAGATGACGCAGCCCATACATTCACAGAACGGAACAAATTCCAATGTCTCCCATAAAAACACACAGCTGCTTTGCTAGAATGAATGAGAATTAAAGTTTTGGATCAGAGCTGTATACAAAGGTGTGAAAACCAATGCAGAGAATGGGAATGAAGGAAAACAATTAGGACAGAGACTATCGAGGTGGAGAGGGAGGCAAAACATGGGTGATAATTTGGTAGAGATTTTACTGACTACACGTTACATTGGAACAATTAACTGTTCCGATCAGTCATAGCTGGTTCTCAAAATAGCACACTAGACTGAATGTAACAAGGTGTAGAGCTGGATGAACACAGCAGGCCAAGCAGCATCAGAGGAGCAGGAAGGCTGACGTTTCGGGCCTAGACCCTTCTTCAGAAAAAATGTTTTGAGGAATTGAGGATTTGAGGAAACCTTTTTTCAACCAGAGGGTGGTGCGAATCTGGAATGCACTGCCTGTGAAGGTAGTTGAAATGGGAAACTTTTAAAATGTACTTGGATGAGCATTTGAAATGTCATAACATTCAAAGTTATGGGCCAAGTGCTGGAAAATGGGACTTCGTAGATTTATATTAGCTTTTTATCGGTGCAGACTCTATGGGCCAAAGGTCCTCTTTATTACATGACTATAAGTATGAACAGGCAATACACATCCTTTCTGGCCTTTAAAGGATTAAAGACTCTTCAAATGATGAATTCAAATTCCATCTGTCATTCGAACCTGGGTCCTCAGTTTATGCTAGAACTGTGAAAAATATTGATTAGGCCACAATTAGAGTACTGTGTGTAGTTCTGGAATCCACATTATAGAAGGGATATGATAGCACTGGAGACGGTGCCGAGGAGATTTACCAGGATGCTATCTGGGCTGCAGAGAGCTTGGATAGACTAGGGTTGTTCTCCTTGGAGCAAAGAAGTCTGAGCGGGGACACGATTGATATGTATAAAATTATGAAGGATACAGATAAGGTCATCAGGAAGAAATTATTCCCTTTGATGGAGGGATCAATAATCTGGGGCATTGATTTAAGGTAAAGGGCAGAAGGCTTAGAAAGGATGTGAGAGGGCAGTGGAAATCTTAAATTCACTGCCTGTAAGGATGGTAGACTCAGAAACCCTCACGACATTTAAAAAGTATTTAGATGTGCCCTTGTGATGCCAAGGCATACAAAGCTATAGGCCAAATGTAGGAAAATAGGATTAGAATAGTTGGTGAATTTTTGATCGCTGCAGACTCAATGGGCCAAAGGGTCTTCCTCTGTGATATAGATCTCTATGACTCAGTCTTTGTTTATTGCAAACTTACTTAACATCTCCCCACCCATCCCATTTTCTTCTTTATCATTTATACATTTCACAAACGATAAGGGACCCAGAACTGATCCCTGTGGTACACTCCTAGACGCCAGCCTCACGTCACACAAACAGCCTTCCACCACCACCCTTTGTCTTCTACAACTAAGCCAAATTTGGATTCAACCTGTTAAGTTATCTTGGATACCATATGATTTTACCTTCTTTGTTGGTCTCTCATGTTGTTCCTTGTTCTGTGAAGGTGTTGGAAGGCCTCCTTCTGATAGTTGTTGACTAATCATTTCAATCAATTTCCAATTACTCTACAGCAACCAAGATAAGAAATATGAGAACAATACTCCCCGTTTTGCTACTTTGGTCTAATTCTCTCCTTTACTCCATTCATAGACTTCTATTGAGCTCGGCATGAAAGGTTGCTATGCCTCCTCACTCAGTGTCATTCCTGATTTCAAGAAGGATGAGAGAAGACCTGTAGGATTAACTCCAGATCTCCTTCTCATCAAAGACAAAACATTCCTTTCCTCCTACCCAACAACCGTGTCATCAGTAAGGTCAGTGTAGATAAATCAAAAGTGGGCAATAAGCTGTTTAATCCACATATTCCAACAGTTTCTTGGCTGTCCACCCATCTTCCAACCTCAATAAACCTGAGATCCTTGAAATCTCTGCTGGCTTTGCCCCAACTCATGCCCAACTGTATCATCCTTATGCTCAATGATCTATGTTGACTTCTGTTCCGGCAATGCCTTGATTTTAAAATTTTCATCTTCAAACTCAAATCTTTCCCTAGTCTCATCACTGATTATGTGTGTAATTACCTCCAAGATTCCTTAATTCTGACCTCTTGCTCATCCCAGACGTTCATTGCCCTGCCATTGACAACTGTGCCTTCAGTTGTTGAGGTCTAAAGCTCCGAGATTCTCTCCCTAAGTCCTGATGAAGGGTATAGGCCCGAAACATCGACTCTCCTGCTCCTCTGATGCTGCCTGACCTGCTGTGTTCCTCCAACTCTACACTGTATGGACTCTGACTCCAGCATGTGTGGTTCTTGCTATCTCCCTAAGTCTTTCTGTCTCTCCCTCTCTCACTTAAAACCCAACATCTCTGGTCAATTTCCCATCCTTAAAATCTCTACTGGTTATTTACTAATCTTTATTCTGATATTAACATTCACTCTAGGCCTATGCTTTGTTTCTTCTCTACAATCATTGCCATACCCTTTGTCTTTTATTCTATACACCTCTGATCTCTAATTCCCATCATCCTCTAACTTCTCCCTATCTATTTTGATTCACTAGATCGTCTCATTTTTATAACAGCATAAAACACTTCTACTGCTCTTCAGTTCCAAACAAGAGTCACATCAGACTCAAAATATTAACTGTGTCTCTTCCCATAGATGCTTCCAGACCTGCTAAACTTCTCCAGCACTCTTTAATTGCCTATCTTAAGTGGTTCAGTGCCAAATTTTCTCAGATTACGAAGTTGTGAAGTAGGTTGAGATGTTTCACGACTTTAAAGTATACTATAAATGGAAGCTATTTTTCATGTTGTCATACACCATACCGTGTAACAATCCACACTGTGATGCCAGACAAAGCCTTTCTGCACTTATAAATAGAGAACACCCAACAACCCCTTTTGCTTATGTATCTGGCTGCTTCAAAAAGGCTTGTTAGCATTACCATCAGCGTTTAAGGGTTAAACTGCTATTGTAAGATGCCATTTACTAGTAGACAAACTTAATGGGGTGCAGTAACATAAAAATAGAAACAAGGGTGTGTCATTCAATTAGATCAAGGTTGATTTGTACCTTAATTCTGTCTGCTCACTTCAGTTTGCTTACCTAGCAAAAATCTACAGAACTCAGTTTTGAAATTTAACTTTGATACTCAGTCTTAATGGCTTTTTTGGGGACAGAGTTCCAGATTTCTACCATGCTTTGCATGAAGAAATTCTTCTGGACTTGTTCCAAATTTGAGATTACACCCTTATTCTGAGGCTCTTCATGAGAGGAAATAGTTTCACTGGGGAAATGAAAGGGAATAGTTCCCATACCACTTTTTAAATCAATTTAAACACTTCGAATAAATTGCCCCCTATGTTCAACTTCATTCATTCGCCCCTGTTCCACATTTCTTTGATGCCTTCAATAACAAAAAAAAACAATGAAAGCTGGTCTTGGAACTTTCAATTGACTGAGTCTCAATCGCTTTTTGGGGGTGAACAGAGTTTCAGGTTTCCAGCACATGCCCAACAACAAAGAAAGAAAGGCACCACAAAACCTGGTAATCAAAATGAACAAGCAACATTAAAAAAACTATAATATTAAGTGACCTTTCAGTTAACTGCAATTATAATTGAGGTGCTGTTGTCCTTTAAATTGCTCGGAAAGTAAGGCACTCTCCTATTACTAGACTGATGGAATAATATAGTACTGAGCATCAGGTCCAGAATTTATTACAATCTCAGAACTCTTACCCTATTCCCCATTTACTTAAGTGGAATTGCTACATATGGTAAATGCAAAACCAATAATTCTGATTAGGTTAAAACATTGCAATCTGTTCATATTATGCTAATGACTTTCTCCCATTGATTAAATAGCAGGTATAAATATTGCTGGGGAGTTAACTTGGCATTTAGAATTCTGATATAAACGAAAGGTTTATGACAACTTCACTCAGTATTTACAGGGATATTTGTCCACAAAATTATGACATCACAAGTGACCCTCTGTGACAGTCTTTCATATGGGGTACTGTGCACCAATATATGTCATAAAAGGACAATAAAAATGCAAAATATTCTAATTGTTTACATTTAAAGTACCTGGCAACAGGATAACGGATTCAGTCCTTCCAATCTCAGATTGCACCTGCAGAGACTGGACCAGGGTGAAGCACTGGCCTTTACAGAGGTGTCACTGGGTAAAGATGGTCGTGGGAGAAATTGAGCTGATGGATGAAGAGTGTGGCATAAGCATTACACACCACTAACTTTAGTTCAGCTAACATTCAGTTTCTCCTTTGTGAAGTGCTGTCAGCACACTAAACAGCCCAAGTGACAAGAGACTGTTAGGAATTGTATCGTTCTGCAACTATACAGGTTTGTACCTTTTATGACAAGATATTGCACCTTGTTAGGACAATAGAACATAGCCTGCATTTGAAAGGTGGAGAATGGTAAATTCAAAATAAATTGCAGAAAGAATGGCCCAGAATTTGTTCTCACCATTGTTACTGTGTGCATCATTCAATAATTTATGATGAGAAATAGATTATCGATGTGTATTAGAATGCCACAAATTGCTGGACAATTTGCGCTTCTCTGCCTTTGGCCTTGTTAAAACAGCAGCTCACTCTCACTCTCTCCACGAGTTTCAAGGAAGCGCAGCATTTGTGCTGCTAAAATGAATTAAATTCACCACAGAGAGTTAAGGGCTGGTTCTTAGTGTCATTAAGGACACTTTTTTCAATCACAAGACTTAGGTTCCTACAATGAAAAAGTCACCAGTCTTACCAGAGCATAGGCTGCTCTCTCATTAGACAGAGACAACTGGTAGTGGTTTAACCTGAGGGTCACCATGCCTTAGGTGAGGGGAGAGGTTGAGGAGGGGAGTCCTTCATGGTAACCTCAGCCGGTGCAGGAATTGAACCCATCCTGTTGGCGTCACTCTGTATCGCAATCCAGCCAATACCTGGGACTCAGAAAGGGAACAATTGAAACTGTGAGGTCTCACCCCTATGAGTAGCAAATTGTTCCTTGTCCTTACGTCTTTTAAAAAATGTCCCTAAGTCCTTTCTTTTTGTCTCTCTTTTAATTCAATCTTTCTTTCCCTCTTTTTATTCGTCTTTCTAAATGAGGTTGGGTTAACTTAGACAGCTAGTGTATGGCTCAGAGTAACACCAACAGCACAGATTTGATTTTCATTCTTAAAATGGAAGACTTTGGGACCTGACAGTGGTCGGTAATGGCAAACCACCATTGACAAAAGCTGCCAAGACAACAGTTCAGGTGAAATATCAGTACACAACCAACCAAAGACCTGGCTACAGGCAAAGTACACTCGGAGATAGCAAGAACTGCAGATGCTGGAGTCAGAGTTGATACAGTGTGGAGCTGGAGGAACACGGCAGATCAGGCAGCATCAGAGGAGTAGGAGAGTTGATGTTTCTAGATCCTTCATCAGGACTGATTAAGACTCTCCTAGTCCTCTGATGCTGCCTGACCTGCTGTGTTCCTCTAGCGCTCCACACTGTATCGAGTACAGGTAGAGTAAAACCCTATTTACTGTGCCATTGCTCCTCTGTCTTGATCCCTAAATCTAAGGAGACATACTATCGGCCTTCTCACTTACCAAGTTCCCTAGTTGCCTCACTGATTTCACCTGAAAGATAAGGAACAATAACAAAAAAAAAGCACACAAAATGGTGACTCCAGAAAAATCTGGGTCATGTAGATTTATTTCTGGAAATTACATTATAGCGTACAATATATTAATAATGAGATATGTTACAATGGGAGTGCAGCAAGGAGCAGGTGACTTTGGACCAATGTTTTCTGAATCTTAAGTAGGTAGGGAGGGTTTTTTTTCCTCACCTTATCTCTGGGTTCTTACAAACTAATCAATAGATATGATTAAGAGATAACAAGGTGTACAGCTGGATGAACACAGCTGTGATTTGAAGTGTCTCGCGCAATGTGTCAATTGAAAACACGCTATAGATAAGTTTAGCAGATTCATCAAGCTCTGTTTAAACAAATTGGTTCCCCCAGTATAAGTGTATTGAATATAGGAGTTGGGAGGTCATGTTGCAGCTATACAGGACATTGTTTAGGCCACTTTGGAATACTGCATGCAATTCTGGTCTCCCTGCTATAGGAAAGATGTTGCGAAACTTGATAGAGTTCAGAAAAGATTTACAAGGATGTTACCAGAGTTAAAGGGTTTGAGCTAAAGGGAGAGCTGAATAGGCTGGGGCTATTTTCCCTGGAGTGTTGGAGGTTGAGGTTTATAAAATCATGAAGAGCATGGATAGGGTAAATAGACAAGGTCTTTTCCCCGGGATGGGGGAGTCCAAAACTAGAGGGCATAGGTTTAAGGTGACAGCGGAAGGATTTAAAAGGGACCTAAAAGGGCAACTTTTTCATACAGAGGGTGGTGCATGTATGGACTGAACTGCCAGAGGAAGTGGTGGAGGCTGGTACAATTACAATATTTAAAAGGCATCTGGACGGGTACATGAATAGGAGGGGTTTGGAGGGATATGGGCCAAATGCCAGCAAATGGGACTAGATTAATTTAGGCTATCTGGTCAGCATGGACAAGTTGGACTGAAGGATCTGTTTCCATACTGTACAGCGCTACGACCATGAGGACATGGTAGCAGCGAAGAATCTCCCAAGATGGTGAAAAGGAGAGATTGTTGGTGACTATCATCAAGAAAATGCAAGAAGGTTGGCTTGTCAATATTCTAAGAAATTAAAACATGCTATAGACCGTAGACAAAAAGCAAACAAGAAAATTGCATTAGACAATGGGAGGCTCCTATGATCAACTGAAGGACACCACTTGAGGCAGATCTCCATTATGACAGGTTAACTCCAATGATTATTGTGTCATGTATCTACCAAAATAGATGGATCTTAGTCTACTTTTCATCTCATAATTGCTTTGCATTATTACAATTTCCCTCAAATAAAAGTAAAATACCACAAGTGCTGGAGGTCTGGAATAGAAACAGAAAGTAGTAATTTCAAGTATGATGAAGAAGAGTCACATTAGATTCCAAAATTAATTCTGTTTCTCTCTCCACAACACTGCCAGAGCTGCCAGTTATTCCAGCACTTTCTGTCTTTACTACAATTTGCCTGGTGATCCGAACACTTTAAAGCATTAGAGTTTAAGCATGTTTAGCACAGTTGGTTATACCACTAAAGTGTGCACCAGATTAATAGCGGCCTCTCAAGTCCCTAGATAAATATTTCTAATAATAATGGTAATAAAGTCCTAAAGATCAAAACGCAATAGAGGCATATCAGTATCCACCCTCAGGCCAATATCCTCAATATCAAGGCACTGATTACTGTTATCAGCGCATCAGGTGAGCTATATTGCCACACGCCTGAGACAAGCACTCTACTCCAGGATCGATCGCAGCAAGTGGTTACAAGGAAGACTGAGGAAAAGCTTCAAGGATGTTTTCAAAAGCTCCCTGAAAAAAATTGAATATCCTCAGCTAACCCAAGACCACCTAACCTGGAGAAGAAGCTTCTGCAAAGGTGCCAACCCATCGTGAGCAACTCCAATAGGCCTGGTGCAACAGAAAGAGCATGTGAAAACCCAAGCAACCCATCCATCCACTTCTTCAAGCACCACCTGCGTCATTTGTGACAGGGAATGCAGGTACTGGACGGAACTGTTCAGTCACCTCAGCACTCAATGCTGGACTGGAGAAAAGTCATCATCAGTCTTGAGGGACTCCCTAAGAAGAAGGAGGTATCAGTGTATTCCAACATGGGATTCAAAGCCTATTCCATTTGAGAAAGTGTTGGGCCTGCCTCCACGTCTTACCCATTGTAAAAAAAGAACTATCAGTCATTCACTGTAGTTTGGCAAATAATTGCCAAGGATCAGTCTTCAGTCAGAAAACTCAAGAAGATTAAAAGCAAAATACTGCAAATGCTGGAAATCCAAAACTGAGAATGCTGGAGAAACTCAGCAGGTCTGACAGAATCTCTGGAGAGAAAAAGAGTTAACATTTCAGATTCAATATGAGTCTTCTTCAGAATATTGGCTTAGTTGCTGAGATTCTCATTTCTGAATTCCAGGGACTCAAGCTCCACATCAGAGTCAGTTTCTAATTCAGGTTGGCATTCAAATGCGGTACTGAAAGAGGACTGCATTGTTGGAACTTATGTACTAGAATGGGAACAGCTATTTCTGTCCCTGAGAAGACATGAACTTGGCAGTATTTTGCCTCATTCTGGGTTTGAGCTGTACACAAGCAGTTGTGTACCTAACTACATTCAGTTACAAACTGATGCAGAGCTGCAATCTCCAAGACCTTGCCTGTTTCAATGTTATGAGTGGATGTTAATAAATTCCCTGCCTCTGCTCAAGAAAGACCATCACTGGCAATGCCAGCATTTGTTGACCACCCCTTATTATCATTGAGAAATTGATGGTGAGCCATTAATTTTGAACCATTGCAGTCTGTCAAGTGTAGAGAGAGTTTGCAAGTCTGATAGAAGATTTAGTCCTAGAAACAGTGAAAGAACAGAAATACAGTTCCAATTCAGAGTGGTGGTGTTCTGATACATGTGCTAGCCAAGCCTGGATGCTTTCTATATCTCGTTGCATGTTTTTGACACCTCCATCTCCCTGTTAGTCATTTAATTGTCCGTTACCATCCATGACTGAGTGTGGCACTCCTAGAGCGCTTTGGTCCATTATGTTTAGGATTGCTTAACTCTCTCACAACAGCATGCAGCCTCTGCCGTTTCACATGCCTCTGTCCCATGTTGTAGCTTCACTGTGTTGGCACCTCATTTTTAGGTATGCCTTGTGCAGTTTTCATAGTTTCCTACCCTCTTCAACGAACCAAGGTTGATCTCCCAGCTTGATGTTAACAGCAGAATGAGGGATGTGCTAGTCCATGAGGTTACAGATTGTGACTGAATATTCTGCTGCTGATCTGTGAGATATCTTCTTGCAAATATTACCATATTGTAAGTAAATATGTCCAACTTCTTTTATAAAGTAACGCTACATGTGAGGATTTATAGTTTGAGTGAATAAGGAATAGAGAGAGGAACAAAAAAAAAAGAAAATGAAGAGAAAGAGAGAGAGTCAGGCTTAGAATCAAAGAATTCTAGAGTGGTTACCATAGAGGAGGCGGCCATTCTGCCTGCCGTACCAATGCTCACTCTCATTTCCTCTTCAGATATTTGTCCAATTCTCCTTTGAATCCTTGATTGAATTTGCCTCCCAAACACTTTCAAGCACAGCATTTCACAGAGGCTGAGTAAAAACAGATTTTTCCCCACTTTACCCTTGCTTATTTTGCCAATCACCTTCCATCGGTGCTGTGAGGTTCTCAACCCTTCAACCAATGTGGATAGTTACTCGCTATCTGCTCTGTCCAAACTCTTCCTGACTTTGGAAACATCTTACAAATCTTCTCTCAATCATCTATTCTCTGTGGAAAATAGATTGAAGAAGCTGGGATTAACATTCCAGCTACCTGTCTCATCTCTGGATCAATACTCATGAATCTTTTCTGCAACTTTTCTAATGCTTTTACTTGTTTTCTAAAGTGCAGTGCCCAGGAATCAACACAATATTGTAGCTGAGGCCAAGTATTTTGTACAGGTTAATCATAGCCTTCTTGCTTTTGTATATTATGGGCCCTGTTCTGTTAAACACTTTCTTGAACTGCCCTCTTATCTTCAGTGATTTATGCATATAATCAAAAAGGTGCCCCAGATTATTGCAGGAAATAAAAGCTCCTGGTGTAGGGGTAGTATAGTGATTGGAACCAGGTTGATCTCATTCACAGAAAACCTTTGCTGACCAATGTAACTAGGAGATTAGAATCTGACGTCTGACTCCAAGCTGGCTGGCCAAAGCCAGTGTACCACACACAGGATACCAGCCTCTGTGCAGTTATTTCAGCATGGATTGAAGATTGGCTGGCTAAGAAGCAGTGAGTTGGTGTAAATGGATCTTTTCCGGTTGGCAAGGTGTAATAGGTGGTGCCAGGACCTCAACTGTTTACAATTTGTACGAATGACTTCGGAGGAACAGAAGGTGTGGTTGCCAAATTTGCCAATGATGTAAAGATAAGTGGGAAAGTAAGTTGTGAAGAGGAGGCAAGGAATTTGTTAAAAGATGTCAGATGGATTAAGTGAGCGGACAAAAATGCAGCAAATGTGAGAAAATGTGAAGTCGCCCATTTTGGTAGGAAGAATAATAATGTTATTTAATTCATAGAATCATGGAATCCCTAAAGCGTGGAAGCAGGCCATTCAACCCATTGACTCCACACTGACCATCCAAAGAGCATCCTACCCAAACCCACCTCATACCCTATCAATATAACCTCGCATTTCTCATGGCTAATCTATGTAGCCCACACATCTTTGGACTGTGGGAGAAAACCAGAGCACCCGGAGGAAACCCACACAGACACAGGAAGAATGTGCAAACTTCACACAGACAGTCCCCCGAGGCTGGAATCGAACCCAGGTCCCTGGCGCTTTGAGGCAGCGATAATAAGCACTGAACCACCATGTCACACCAACCAATGTAAGACTGCAGAACTCTGAGACACAGGGGATCCTTGTGCATGAATCACAAAAGGTCAATATTCAGGTAAAGCAAGTAATTAGGAAAGCTAATAGAATGTTCCCATTGCTCACAACAGGAACCGAATACAAAAGGAGGAAGACTATGCTTCAGTTATACATGGCACTGGCAAGACCACATCTAGAGTACTAGGCACAGTAATAGTCACTTTCCTCAAGGAACAACGTAAAAGTGGTCCATGTATTTCAGTCTTTACAAGTCTAATGCTGGAAATGAGAGAAAGTAGGAACTGCAGATGCTAGAGAATCTGAGAAAACAAGGTGTAGAGCTGGATGAAAACAGCAGGCCAAGCAGCATCAGAGGAGCAGGAAGGCTGACGTTTCGGGTCTAGACC
>NC_063338.1:93305435-93307318 GCF_021869965.1 Rhincodon typus
TTCGGTGGGGCAGGAGCAGGCGGAGACAATGGGTCGACCAGAGGAGTCAGGTTTGTGGATTTTGGGACGGAGGTAGAAACGGGCGGTGCAGGGTTGGGAAATGATGAGGTTGGAGGCTGTGGGTGGGAGTTCACCTGAGGTGATGAGGTTGTGGATGGTCTGGGGGATGATGTTTTGGTGGTCGGGGGTGGCTTCATGATCAAGGGGGTGGTAGGAGGAGGTGTCAGAGAGCTAGGTACCTGGTCCAGGAACTCCGCACCTACATCCATGACACTTCCAGGCACCCAGCTCTCCGACACCTCCTCCTACCACCCCCTTGATCATGACGCCACTCCCAACCACCAAAACATCATCTCCCAGACCATCCACAACCTCATCACCTCAGGTGAACTCCCACCCACAGCCTCCAACCTCATCATTTCCCAACCCTGCACCGCCCGTTTCTACCTCCGTCCCAAAATCCACAAACCTGACTCCTCTGGTCGACCCATTGTCTCCGCCTGCTCCTGCCCCACCGAACTTATCTCCACTTATCTCGACTCCATTTTCTCCTCCCTGGTCCAGGAACTCCCTACCTATATCTGTGACAACACCCATGCCCTCCACCTCCTCCAAAATTTCCTATTCCCTCGTCCCCAACACCTCATCTTCACCATGGACGTCCAGTCCCTATATACTTGCATTCCCCATGCAGATGGCCTGAAGGCCCTCCGCTTCTTCCTGTCCCGCAGTCGCGACCAGTCCCCCTCCACTGACACCCTTGTCCGCTTAGCTGAACTCGTCCTCACCCTTAACAACTTCTCCTTCAATCCCTCCCACTTCTTACAGACAAAGGGGGTGGCCATGGGTACCCGCATGGGCCCAAGCTGTGCCTGCCTCTTTGTAGGATAAATGGAACAATCCCTCTTCCGAAGCTACACTGGCCCTATCCCCCACCTCTTCCTCCGTTATATCGATGACTGTATCAGCGCTGCCTCATGCTCCCACGAGGAGCTCGAACAGTTCATCACTCCACTAACACCTTTCACCCCAACCTTAAGTTCACCTGGACTATCTCCGATACCTCTCTGTCCTTCCTGGATCTTTCTGTTTCCATCTCTGGCAACCACCTGGAAACCGATATCCATTTCAAGCCTACCAACTCCCACAGCTACCTAGAATACACCTCCTCTCACCCACCCTCCTGCTAAAATGCCATCCCATATTCCCAATTCCTTCGCCTCCACCGCATCTGCTCCCGAGATGAGGCATTCCACTGCCGGACATCACAGATGTCCTTGTTTCTCAAGGACCGCAACTTCCCTTCCACAGCGGTTGAAAACACCCTCGACCACATCTCTTGCATTTCCCGCAACTCATCCCTCACACCCCCTCCCACAATAACAACAAAAACAGAATCTCCCTCGTCTTCACGTACCACCCCACCAACCTCTGGATCCAATGCATCATCCTCCGCCACTTCCGCCACCTGCAATCTGACCCCACTACCAAAGACATTTTTCCCTCCCCACCCTTATCTGCCTTCTGGAGGGACCACTCTCTCCATGACTCCCTTGTCTGCTCTACACTCCCCACCAGCCCCACCATCCCGGGCACTTTTCCCTGCAACTGCAGGAAGTGCTACAACTGCCCCTACACCTCACCCCCATCCTAGCCCCCAAGAAAACCTTCCACATCAAACAGATGTTCACCTGCACATCTGCTAATGTGGTACACTGTAAACACTGTTCCCGATGTGGCCTCCTCTATATCGGGGAAACGAAGCGGAGGCTTGGAGACCGCTTTGTGGAACACCTACGCTCGGTCCATGACAAACGACTGCACCTCCCAGTCGCAAACCACTTCAACACCCCCTCCCACTCCTTGGATGACATGTCCATCCT
>NC_063338.1:93307418-93378952 GCF_021869965.1 Rhincodon typus
ACCTCCTACCTACCAGCCTCATCCCTCCCTCTTTGACCTGTCCGTCTTCCCTTGACTGACCAACCCCCACCCTAACTCCCCACCTACAACTCACCTTTACTGGCTCCATCGCCGCTTCCTTGACCTGTCCGTCTCCTCACCACCTATCTGCTCCTTTATCCATCTTCCATCCGCCTCCCCCTCTTTCTCTATTTATTTCAGAACCCCCTTCCCCTCCCCCATTTCTGAAGAAGGGTCCAGACCCGAAACGTCAGCTTTCCTGCTCCTCTGATGCTGCTTGGCCTGCTCTGAACATCCAGCTCTACACCTTGTTATCTCAGATTCTCCAGCATCGGCAGTTCCTACCATCAAAGGAATAAACCTGACCCAGCAGTGAACCTGCACAGCTGACTGCTTCTGCTGTGTAGTTTCAAGTATCTCTTGACATTGGAGTTCAACTAAGAAAAATAAATGCACAGTGAAATTCCCAGCTGTCCTTGGAGAAAACTGTGTGTGGGTGCTCACAGCAGGGGAACAGCTAAGTGGCTAGTTTTAAAGTGTAATCTTACTGTTTTTGTTTATTTGTAAACCCACATTAATGAGTAGAGTGGCTTTTGTTTTGATTATATGTTTTTATTGAGATCTCTCTCTTGATTAAACTTTAAAAATATAAAACACAGGTACAAAGTTAGCCTGGAGCAGTGTTTTTAGAGCAGTATGACTGGGTTATTTTCTGGGACTGTATGTTATTAAAGTGTAAAACAGCCCTTTGGTAGAGTGATGTGTTCTTCCTGTCGGATGTGGGAGATTAGGGAGAGTTTCCATGTTACTGATGATTATGTCTGCCGGAAGTGTGTTTGGTTGCGAATCCTGTCAGATCACATGGATTGGTTGGAGCAGCATTTAGAGGCAATATGGAATTCACAGGAGCTAGGGGGTGTGATGGATGGCAGTTGCAGGAAGGGTAAAAAAAAATGCAGATATAGTCAGATAGATGGGTTATCTCTAGGAAAGTCAGGAGAGGAAGGTAGGTAGTGCAGGAGTTTCCTGTAGCTCAAACAAGTATGCTGTTTTGGAAAATGTAGGGGGTGAATGACTTTCAGGGGAATGTAGCACTGACAGCCAGGTTTCTGGTACTGACACTGGCTCTAATATAATGAGGGATACATCAGATTCCAAGCAATCTATTCTGATAGGGGACTCTCTGGTCAGAAGCACAGACAGACGTTTCTGCAGCTGTCAGTGAGACGTTAAAATACTGTGTTGCCTACCTGGTGCCAGGATTAAGGATAACTTGGAGAGGGTGCAAAATATTCCCGAAGGGGAGTGCGACCAGCAGGAGGTCATTGTACACATTGGAAGTAACAACAAAGGAAGAGAAAAGGATGCGATTCTGAGGAGAGAATATAGGAAGTTAGGCAGGAATTTAAAAAGTGGGTCCACGAGGGTAGTAATAGCTAGATTACTCTCCGTGCCATGAGCTAATGAGGGTAGGAATAGAAAGATAGAGCAGATGAATGTGTGGCTGAGGAGCTGGTGCAGGGGAGAAGGATTCATATTTTTGAATCATTGGAATCTCTTCTGGAGTACTCGTGACTTGTATAAGGAGGACGGATTGCACCTGATTTAGAAGGGAACTAATATACCGGTGAGGAGATTTGCTAGAGCTACTCAGGAGGATTTAAACTAGTGGGGGCTGGGACCCAGGGAGGTAGTGAGGAAAGAGATCAGTCTGAGACTAGTATAGTTGGGAAAAGGATCAAGTCAAACAGTCAGGGCAGGCAGGAACAAAGCAGAGAACGAGGTAGGACTGATAAATTAAACTGCATTTATTTTACTGCAAGAGGCCTACCAGGTAAGGCAGGTGAATTCAGGGCATGGTTGGGAACATGGGGCTGGGATATCATAGCAATTACAGAGACCTGGCTCAGGGATGGACAGGGCTGACAGCTTAATATTCCAGGATATAGATGCTATGGGAAAGATAGAAAGGGGGGCAAGAGAGGAGGGGGAGTGGTGTTTTTGGTTAGGGATAACATTATGGCTCTACTTAGGGAGGATATTCCTGGGAATATATCCAGGGAAGTTATTTGAGTGGAACGGAGAAATAAGAAAGAGGTGATCAATTTATTGGGATTATACTATAGATTACCCAATAGTCAGCGGGAAATTGAGAAACAAACTTTCAAGACACCCAAGTTATCTGTAAGAATAATAGGGTGTTTATGGTCGGGAATTTTAACTTTCCAAACAGACTGGGATTGCCATAGTGTTAAGGGCTTGAATGGAGAAAAATTTGTCAAGTGTGTACAAAAAAATTTTCTGATTCAGTATGCGAATGTACCTACTAGAGAGGGTGCAAAACTTGACCTACTCTTGGGAAATGAGGCAAAGCAGGTGACTGAGGCGTCAGTCGGGGAGTACTTTGGGGCCAGTGACCATAATTCTATTAGTTTTAAAATAGTGATGGGAAAGGACAGACCAGATCTAAAACTTAAAGTTCTAAATTGTAGGAAGGCCAAATTTGACGGTATTAGGCAAGAACTTTCAAAAGTTGATTGGGGACAGATGTTTGCAGGAAAAGTGATGGCTGGAAAATGGGAAGCCTTCAAAAATAAGATACCGAGAGTCCAGAGACAATATGCTCCTGTTACGGTGAAGGGCAAGGCTGGTAGGTGTAGGGAATACTGGATAACTAGAGAAATTGAGGTTTTGGCCAAGAATAAGAAGGAAACATATGTCAGGTATAGACAGCAGGAACGGAGTGAATCTCTAGAAGATTATAAAGGCAATAGAAGTATGCTTAAGGGGAAAATCAGGAGGTCAAAAAGGGGACATGAGATAGCTTTGACAAATAGGGTTAAAGGGAATCCAAATGGATTTTACAGAAGCATTAAGGACAAAATGGTTACTAGGGAGATAATAGGGTCCTTTAAAGATCATCAAGGCCGCCTATGTGTGGAACCACAGGAGATGGGGGAGATACTAAATGAGTATTTTGCATCAGCGTTTATTCTGGAGAAGGATATGGAAGATAGAGAACATGGGGAAATAAATAATGACATTTTGAAAAATATACGTATTACAGAGGAAGTGGTGCTGGACGGCTTAAAACACATGAAGGTGGATAAATCCTGGCACCTGATCAGGTGTATCCTAGGACTCTGTGGGAAACTAGGGAAGTGATTGCAGGGTCTCTTGCTGAGATATCCGTATCTTTGATAGCCACAGGTGATGTGCTGGAAGACTGGAGATTGACTAACATGGTGCCACTATTTAAGAAAGGTGGTAAGGAAAAGCCAGGGCACTATAGACCGGTGAGCCTGACATCAGTGGTGTGCAAGTTGTTGGAGAGAATCCTGAGGGACTGGATTTACATGTATTTGGAAAGACAAGGACTAATTAGGAATAGTCGGCATGGCTTTGTGCGTGGGAAATTGTGTCTCACTAACTTAATTGAGTTTTTTGAAGAAGTAACAAAGAGGATTGATGTGGGCAGAGTGGTGGACATGATCTGTATGGACTTCAGTAAGGCATTCAACAAGGTTCCTCATGATAGGTGGGTTAGCAAGGTGAGGTCACTGGAAGATGGGAAGAACTAGCCTTTTGGATAGAGAACTGGCTTGAAGGTAGGAGACAGAGGGTGGTGTTGGAGCGTCGCTTTTCAGACTGGAGCCCTGTGTCCAGCAGTGTGCCAGAAGAATGTGTGCTGGGTCCACTGCTTTTCATCATTTATATAAATGATTTGGATGTGAACAAAAGAGGTATGCCAGAATTGATGGTGTAGTGGACAATGAAGAAGTATTTCAGAGTACAATGGAACCTTGAACAAATGGCCTGAGGAGTGGCAGATGGAGTTTAATTTAGGTAAGTGTGAGGTGCTGTGTTTTGGTAAGGCAAATCAGCGCAGAACTTAGACACTTATTGGTAAGATCCTGGGGAGTGTTGCCAAACAAAGAGACCTTGGGTGCAAATTCATAGTTCTTTGAAGGTGGAGTCGCAGGTAGACAGGATAGAGAAGAGGTTCTGAGGAAGGGTCACCGGACCCGAAACATTAACTCTGTTTTCTCCTCCACAGATGCTGCCAGACCTGCTGAGCTTATCCAGCAACTTTGTTTTTGTTAGAGAAGAAGTCATTTGGTACATTTGCCTTTATTGGTCAGTGCACTGAGTATAGGATTTGGGAGATCATGTTGTAGCTGTACAGGATATTAGTTAGGCCACTTTTAGAATACTGTGTACAATTCTGATCTCCCTGCTACAGGAAGGATGTTTTGAAACTTGAAAGGGTTCAGAAAAGATTTGCAAGGATGTCGCCAGGTTTGGAGGGTTTGAGGTATTTAAATAGGCATCTGGATGTGTATATGAATAGGAAGGGTTTAGAGGGATATTGGCCAAATACTGGCAAATGGGACTAGATTAATTAAGGATATCTGGTTGCATGGACGAGTTGGAATGAAGGGTTTATTTGCATGCTGTACCTCTCTATGACTCTTGGTTGGCAAAGATCATACACAGCATTTGAAATACCACTTTGTGTGACTTCATGGATTAACAAAAAGAAATACTTTTTAAATTAAGAGATAGTAAGTACTGCCAATGCTGGAGTCAGAGATAACACAGTGTGAAGCTGGAGGAACACAGCAGGCCAGGCTGCATCAAAGGAGCAGGAAAGCTGACGTTTCAGGTCAGGAGTCTTCCTCAGAAATGGGAGAGGAGGAAGGGAGCTGAGAAATAAATAGAGAGAGGAGGGGTGGGGCTGGGGATGGTAGGTGGGATGGTGATAAGTGAGTGCAGGTAGGCAGTGGTGGGGATTGGTCAGTGAGGTGGAGGAGCGGATAGGTGGGAGAGAAGACGGACAGGTTGTGTCAAGTCAAGGAGGTGGGTTTGAGAGGGAGGGTTGGTCATGGGATGAGGCTGGGGGTGGGGAGCTTTTGAAACTAGTAAAGTCCACATTGAGACCATTGGGTTGTAGGCTCTGAAAGTGGAATATGAGGTGCAGCTCCTCCAGTTTTTGGGTGGTGTCATTCTGACATTGGAGGAGGCCCAGGATGGACATGTCGTCCAGGGAGAGGGAGGGGGAGTTGAAGTGGTTCGCGACTATTTACATCACAACACCTTCCAGTCGTGAACCACTTCAACTCACCCTCCCACTCCCTGGATGACATGTCCATTCTGGGCCTCCTCCAGTGTAACAATGACGCCACCCGGAAACTGGAGGAGCAGCACCTCAAATTCCGCCTTGGGAGCCTACAACCCAATGGTCTCAGTGAGGACTTTACTAGTTTTAAAATCTCCCCACCCCCAGCCTCATCCCAAGACCAACCCTCCCTCTCATCCCCGCCTCCTTGACCTGACGCAACCTGTCCGTCTTCTCTCCCACCTATCCGCTCCTCCCACCTCACTGACCAATCCCCACCACTGCCTACCTGCACTCACCTATCACCATCCCACCTACCTTCCCTAGCCCAACCCTTCTCTCTCTATTTATTTCAGAGCTCCCTTCCCCCCCCCCCTTTCTGAAGAAGGGTCCCGACCCAAAACGTCAACTTTTTTGCTCCTCTGATGCTGCCTGGCCTGCTGTGTTCCTCCAACTCCACACTTTTTAAATTAACCCTTTATAAAAATGTAAAACACTGATTTAGGATTGGAATGTTCAGTTTTTAATTTTGAATTCCTTCCTTGATTAATTAGCAGTTGAAAATGGATGTTTATTTACATCACAAAAGTGTATTGTTTGTGAGAATTATCAATAAATTGCTTTTCATCATTCAAGGAGGAAACCATTGCTTGTTGCTGATGTTTTGTCGATTTGTTTTAAACCCATTTCTTTGTAATGCACATTACCATGATTGCCTCTCCTCCTGATATAGCTATCCATTTTCAATATTACTGCAATAGAACCTCTGCGTGTTCCACTTTTTATTTATTTTGTTTCATTTTTTCTGTTTCATTCCCTCTTGTGGAAGAATTGACTTCTGCAGGGCAGCAATTCCAAAGGCTATGTAATGCCTCAATCAGTTGGCAGTGCTTTGGCTCTTTTGCTTCAATGGGCTTATTCACAATGTGGAACAGAGAAGCATAGGAACAGGAGTGGGCCATTCAGCCCCTCAAGCCTGCTCCACCATTCAACGAGATCATGGCTGTTCTGTGGCCTAACTCTATACATCTGCCTTTGGCCCTTTTCCTTTAATACCTTTCCTTAAAAGAAAAAGTATCTATCTCAGATTTATCTCAGGGGCAGTACTGGGACTCAGTGGCTAGCACTGCTGCCTTGCAGCACCAGGGACCCAGGTTCGATTCCAGCCTCAGGCAACTGTCTGAATGAAGTTTGGACATTTTCTCCGGGTGCTCCGGTTTCCTCCCACAGTCCAAAGATGTGCTGGTTTGGTGGATCAGCCATGCTAAATTGTCCATAGTGTCCAGGGATGTAGAAATGTGGGGTTACAGGGATAGGCTAGGGGAGTGGGTCTGGGTGGGATTTTGTTCAGAGGATCAGTGTGGACTCGATAGGCCAAATGGCCTGCTTCCACTCTGTAGGGGTTCTAAGTAAAATTAACAACTGATCCAGCATCCACTGTCATTTCTGGAAGTGACTTCCAAACATCTACCACTGTTTGTATACAGAAGTGCTTCTTCTGTACTGAATGGTCTTGCCCTAATTCTCAGATAGTGTATGACATTATAGTCAGCGCAACAGAGTTCTCAGCATTGTTGAACCATTACTTCTGACCCTTTTATTTAAGAGAACAAATATCATCCAAGAGACATATACTGATCCTGAATGATGTTACGGAGTTACTTATCTTCTATGCAAGGCACTCTCCATCCTAATCAACAACAAGTCTGTTAGATGCAGAAAAGTTGTTTCCTCCTATGGGAGAATGTAACACCAGATGGCATTATCTCAGAATAAGGGGTCACCCATATAAAGCAGAGATGACGAGAAATTTCGACTCTCAAGAGGGTGGTGAATCTGTAGAATTCTTTACCACAAAAGGCTGTCGAGGCTAGATTGTTAAATTCAATGCTGAGATAGGCAGGTTTTTAATTAGTAAGGGAATCTATGGTTATGGAGAAAAGGCAGAAAAGTGAGTTGTGGATTATCAGATCAGCCATGATCTTATTGAATGGCAGTGCAGACATGATTGGCTGAATGGCCTATTTCTGCTCCAGTGTCTTACAGTCAAGTTCAACTCTCATACGATGGAATTTTGTGAATCAGCATCTACTCGACCAGTCATCTCCAGTTCCACAGATAGACTTTGTGGCTTGAATTTGGATTCATCATGGAGAAATAGTCATAGAGGGGATGTGATTGCATTTTTGAATTTGTTAAAGTCCTCAGTTTGATACAAACAGATCAATGTGTTTGGGAAGATGGCCATCAATTAGAACCAGAAAATGGACTCCAACTACTTTGCTTGAGGATGCAAGGAGCGAGGTTGGATGTGCAGAAGTTTTGCTTCATTTGGGTGGTGAATGGTGTGTGGAACAACTCTTAAAAGCATCCAAGTTAGGAGCAGGAGCAGGTTATGCAACACCTCAGGGCCTGCTATGCCATTCAAAAGCATCATGGCTGATCTGTATGTGTTTCATATTCCACTCCTGATAACCTTTCATTCCCTTTCCTTGTGGGTCAGAGTTTGCCCATTTGCTGATTTTGCCCGATATCATTGTGCTATGTTAACCCTTTTGTTCCTAATAACCTTTGAATCCCTTGCCTAAAAAATTTCAAGGCACTCAAGAAGATTTCAGTGGAAAATTGAATGTTCACAGCAAAGCGATGAAATTTCACAAATAACCGAAGGGTTGCTCGGCCACTTTGAGAACGCAGAGAAGAATTCCTGGCAGTGGTTATTAGAATCACTGCTTCTTCTTTGTCTCTCCTGGTATGTGTACAGGATTTTACTACAGCTAAGCACAACATTGTGGGAGGGTTAAAATAGTTGAAGATGGGGTTGTCTGTCTTTCAGGTGAGTTAATAAACCCCGCCTGTTCTCTCAACTAGATGTAAAAGATCCCAGGACACTATTTTAGGAACACCAGAGGAGTTACCCCGGGGTCTCAACCAATATTTAAGCCTTAATCAATTTCTTTATTCACATCGTTGACTGGGCCAACATTTAATGCCTGTACCTAGTTACCCTTGAGAAGGTTGTGGTGAGCTGCCTTCTTGAACTGCTGCAGTCCATGTGCTGTCGGTAGAGCCCTTAGGGAGGGAATTCGAGGATCTTGACCCAGCGACACTGTAGGAATGGTGATATATTTCCAAATTAGGATGGTGAGTGGCTTGGAGGGGAGCTTATAGGTAGTGGTGTTCCCATGTATCTGCTGCCCTTGTCCCTCTAGATGGGTTTGGAAGGTACTATCTGAGGACCTTTGGTGAATTTCTGCAGCGCATCTTGTAGATGGTACACATTGTGGTTACTGAACATCAGTGATGGAGGGAGTGGATGTGGTGCCAGTCAAGTGGGCTGCTTTATCCTGATGGTGTCAGGCTTCTTGAGTGTTGCTGGAGCTGCATTCATCAGGCAAGTGGGGAGTATTCCACCGCACTCCTGATTTGTATCTTTTAGATGGTGGACAAGCTTTGGGAGGTCAGGAGGTGAGTCACTTACTGCAGGATTCCTAGCCTCTGACCTTCTCCTGTAGCCTCTGTGCGAATGTGGCCAGTCCAGTTGAATTTCTGGTCAATAGTAGCTCCAAAGATGTTGATAGTGGTGGATTCAGTGATGGTAACTCCATTGAATCTCAAGGGGTGGTGATTAGATTATCTGTCTCTTATTGGAGATGGCATTGCCTAGCATTTTTCTGGTGTAAATGTTACTTGCCACTTGTCAGCCCAAGCCTGGATATTGTCCAGATCTTGTTGCATTTGAACATGGACTGCTTCAGTATCGGAGGAGTCGTGAATGGTGCTGAACATTGTGCAATCATCAGCAAGCATCCCCACTTCTGACCTTATGATGGAGGAAGTCATTGATGAAGCAGCTGAACGTGGTTGGCCTAGGAACTCCTGCAGAAATGCCCTGGAGCTGAGATGACTGACTTCCAACAACCACAACGGCATAGTGGCTCTGTGATTAGCACTGCTGCCTCAAAGCACCAGAGACCCGGGATTGATTCAACCCTCAGGTGACTGTCTGTGTGGAGTTTGCACATTCTCGCTGTGTTTGCGTGGGTTTCCTCTGGTTGCTCCAGTTTCCTCCCACAGTCCAAAGATGTGAAGGTTAAGGAGATTGGCCATGCGAAGTTAACCAGTGTCCAGGGATGTGCAGGCTGGGTGGGATAGCCATGGAAATGCAAGTTTACAGAGATAGAGTAGGGGGCGGAGATCTGGGTTGGGTGCTGTTTGGAGATCAGTGTGGACCCGATGTAGGGATCCTACGATTATAATTTGGCAATTTAAGTAGCGTGATCCTGTATTCACCCAAAGTGCCATGGACGCAAGGGACATTCCAACCAATTTGGACACCCTCACTGCTATGTCAGCCAAGATTAGCAAACTCAGTGCAGGGCGAGGAAGGGGCGGATTAAACTCATGGTGACTTGGAGAAGGATTTTATGACAGGATGCTTAGAGAAAAATTATTTCCCCTTGTGGATGAGTTGAGACTGAGACAACACAAGCTCACAATTAAAACAATGCTGTTTGCGGAAGGTGCCTGGAGGCACATCTTTATACAAGGGCGCATGGAAATCTAGAACTCTCTCCCCCAAATCACATTTGAGGCTGAAAATCAATTGAAAATTTCAAAGTCGAAAGTAATAGCCTTTTGTCAGAGAAGTGTAGTAAGGGCTATGGAACCAAGGTGTGTAGTTAGGGTCAAGATACAGATCAGCCATGATCTAATTGAATGGCAGAACAGGTTTGAGAGGCTGAATGGCCTCCTCCTCTTCTTACATCTGTGTCAATAACACAGTGGGTACTGGTAACTGGGAGAATCTGTGAAAATTGAAAATAAAGAACCTCAGCAAAGGAGCAAAACTGAGGCTTGTTTGGGGCCACAAAAAATGCACAGGATTTTTGACATCCTAGTACTAAGAATAAATTTCAGTGTTCGCTAAAAGAGACTGATTTGCAGAATTCTCTTTTGTTTTAATGAAAAATAAAACCCCAATATTTTATTGTTAATGACTCCCCTGCTTTTGTGTTTGATTTTGTGTGTGTTTATGGTAATCCTTTATTGCAAGTTGCAAGGTCCTATTTCTCTGGCTCTCAGCAACTCCATCTTGCACTGTTATTTAACTCACTTGGTCTGTTGTCCTTTATTTCACCTCCCAGGAAGGTAATTAAACACATTTAACTAATGGTGATTTTAAATCTGCTCACTTATAATCAATAAACTCTAAAAGAGCCTGCTATCATTATCTGATAGCGTAATTCACACACCAAATATTCAATTACCCCATTAACATTCAATATTTATAATTAAATGGGACAGGACTGACAGAACAGCAATGAAGGTAAATAATGAAAGGAGCTGTTTTCTGTAAATGATCTGAATTTGTTGTATTGGCTCTAATTGTATCTGCGGCATTGTGTCAGCTCTTTACCAGTGTCCCAAAGATTTAAGGTGGGTGGGAGAAGGGTACAAAGTGGGATAAATCTGTGTTTGATGGCATTTGCCACTGTTTACAGCATGACTCATTCCTCTAAACAGCCGTAAATCAGACCTTGAATTAGGAGATCTGGGAAACTGCCCAGTCCTGGGAGCAGTGGACAATAAATAAACATACAGGATGGTTGTCTTTTACAGCTACATGGACCCTAAAACAAGTAAGAGAAATTAGCTGCAAAATTCATCACTTTAATAGGTGCAGTTTTTAAACTTCACCCTGCCATTTTACCGAAAAGTCACTGTTTGATGGTAATATCTATGGCCTATTGTCTTCATCTTTTTGTACTACTCTATGTCTCTCTATCCATGTGTGTATGATTCTGTCCACCTATTCATTTCCCTCTATCTGTTCATATATTTAGCTATCAATTTTTCCATCCATCTAGCTCTCTGTAAACTGTCTGTTTATCCCTGTTTCTCTGCTGTTTCAATCTGCATCAGACCTATTTTTCTCTATTGGTCAAATATAAACCTATTGTCACACCTGCCCCAGAAGGGAAAGTCCAACTGTGCAATACCACTAGAAAATTAACCTTATGCCTGTGGTCTGATGTTAGTCCAAACAGCACCACACCAGACTGCAAATCAGCAGTGTGGTACTCCGCAGGAGACAGTTCTTTTCCGTATGTACTCAATACATCCTCTGTGAAATCTGGACCTTCAGGAAGGCTACACTTAAAAAAAAAATTTCCAAACGTTGGCAAAATTAGGGATACCTTCGAGAAGACCACGGCAACAAAGGCCTGCGTTCAGACAAGTCCCATCATTTGTTGTGATGTGAAATGGGCTTCAACTGGCATTTCCTTTAGCGTCCAAGCTAGTTGACAGCCATGAGGAAGGGAACACAGAGCAATAGAGAGAGGTTTCCAAGAAAGACACTGCCTTCATCACTTGAAGACAGAGAAAGATCAACAATCTGTAGGGCCATTTGTCTAAAGTGCCTGGTGTTTTATCATTTGCTTATGGCATGTGACCATTGGCTTTCTAAGCCTGTACTAATTGCAAATTCCTAACTACTCAGAGTTAAGATCAATTAAGAGACAAGCACAGACAAACAGATGGCATCTTTCCTGGAAGAATGTGAAGGGACTGAAGGGAAGGAGAGCAGGAGAGAACGCAAAGAGCAGCTATTACGAAAGAAACGAAAGCCCTCTATCCATTGGCTGTAAATGTCAGCAGCACAGCATAGAAGTGTCTTTCAAAGCAAGATAGATAACACAATGATATTGACAGTACACACACAAGGTCAAAAGTGATGATAAACTTTCCAGATACTTTATTGACATCTTAATGTGCTATTACTCAGCTTTAAGTGAACTTCTGCACTTGAGCCTGTTAAACAGTTAATAAACCATAATTATAACCTCGTCAAAGATTTGTACCTGAAAATGGCTGCTTGTCAATGATTTGGTTTGCATGAATGTGTGGAAGCCATGGTTGTCAGGGATCGCTCTAAATCTGAAATGATTTGATTGAAAGATTTTGTCCAGTTGACTGGATAATTGTTTGACTTGTGCTCTGTGCCGCGATACCTTACTCCTAAAGCTGAGGTGATATTCAGAGATGTAGAATCAGAGGTCAAAGTTAAGGCAAGAGTGCATGAACAGTGGGTTTTCAGCCCAATGCACCTTACATCTATTGGTTCCTGCCATTAACACCTACTCTTCATCTATATCTTTCCTCTATTACCATGGTCATGGCAATTCTGTATTTTAACTCGAATTACCATTTGTACTTCTTTTTGCCTTTTGGTCTGGCTCCCTTGTCATTTATTCTATTTCCTCTCCTCCCTACTTTTATATGGAACCACAATGGTATAGTGATAGTGTCCCTAACTCTGCTCTAGGAGTTTAAGCCTCACATGCCTCAGAGGTATGTAATAACATCTCTGGACAGGTTGATTTAAAAAAAAAACTAAAATCATCACTTTTCCAGCCCCCTTTATTTCCAAATTAAGAGTCATATTGGACTTGAAACTTAAACCTGTTTCACTCTCTATTGAAATAAAATCAGAAGTTGCTAGAAAAACTCAGCAGGTATGGCAGCATCTGTGGAGAGAAAACAAAGTCAGTGTTTCGAGTTCAGTGACCCTTCCTCAGGATTGTTCTGATGACAGGTCACTGCACCCAAAATGTTAACTCTGCTTTCTTTCCATAGATGCTGCCTGACCTGCTGAGTTTTTCCAGCAGTTTCTGATTTTGTTTCTGCTTTACAACATCTGTAGTTCTTTGGGGTTTTTTTTGTTCACTCTCTGTAGATGCTTACAGATCTGCTTTTTTTCAGCACTTTATGTTTGAGTCAGTAGGATGTCTGGATTTGAGATAGAAGATCAGCAATAATCTTAATCAATGGCAGAGCAAGCTCCAGGGCCATATTAATTCTCTGTCTCTGAGTCCAATTTGAAGAAGTATCCATGACATCCTATTTTCTACTGTCAGATCTCATAGGCATACTCTCCACATATTATTTCCTGTCTATGTAATACAATCACAAAAGTGCATAATGCTCCAAACTGGTAGATGTAGCAAATACTGTAAGGTACCAGGAGCAGTCATTTGGGAAAATAGCACAGCAACTATCATGAATTCAGGGTACCCCAAAGCTCAGTAAAGTACTTTTGTAGTATGATGTACGAAACAGAACAGCCAATTTCCGTACAGCAAGTTCCTACCAACAGCAATGTGATAATATCTGACAATCTCTTTCTTAGTGATGTTGGTTGAGGGGTAAATACCGTACACGAGGGAGAGCTCCCTGGCACATCTTTGAAATGGTGCTTCAGAAATTTTGCATTGGCTAGAGAGGGCAGATGGTAACTTGGTCTGATACCCCATCCGAGAAGCGTCACTTCCATCATTGCACTCCCTTAGCACTGCAATAGGGTATCCATCTGTATTTTGTATTCAGGTCCTGGAGGAGGACTTGAACTCACAACTTCCTGCAACAGAACTTGTAGAGCTGGATGAACACAGCAGGCCAAGCAGCATCAGAGGAGCAGGAAAGCTGACATTTCGGGTCTAGGCCCTTCTTCAGAAATTGCAGTGCTGAGGGAGTGCAATGATGGAAGTGACGCTTCTCGGATGGGGTATCGCACCAAGTTGCCATCTGCACTCTCTAGTGAATGCAAAATTTCTGAAGAAGGGTCTAGACCCGAAACGTCAGCTTTCCTGCTCCTCTGATGCTGCTTGGCCTGCTGTGTTCATCCAGCTCTACACCTTGTTATCTCAGATTCCCTAGCATCAGCAGTTCCTACTATCTCTGAATAATTGTGGCATTCCTTTTAACAAGTGTCTGATTTGTGAGGTTCAGTAAAGCTATTTCAAATATGGAGAGGAGATCTTCTCAGAGGACTGATTTCTCTTCTAGTTTAATAGCACTTTGCAGAATGGTAATGTTCTCTTCAAGGAGTAGAACACCCAAAGGAGCAAATAATATGCCATCAGCCCAACAGAATGGAAAGTGTAACCAGTGGGCTCAGAGCCACTTCATATCATTATGTTTCATTGTGTTACTCATGTGAATTGGTAATGAATATTATTTATAAAAAATTGCCTGCCTGTATTATACAAGGAATTAAACAATATTTATAGTTGATTTATCACAGTTTTCATTTGGAGTATGATTTTGTAAGTGTTCCGCAATAAAGAGATGAGAAGTAAGAATATCAATAAGCTTCTGTTCCTAGTCAACAGACAACAGTAAAACACAATTGTGTTTATAATTGTGCTCTTAAAAAGTCCCTCAATGATGTTGATAACATTGGAGAATGATGGATTACAGGACCAAGAGCAAAATTCTGTAAAGGTGGACACTTTTAAATAAATGAGATGTGTGTGACACTAAGCTTAAAAATGATTAAAAATTAATACATTGACTTTTAAAACATAGACTTTGCAATATGTATAGGAATAGACGATCACAACAATATTAAAAATGTTGCAATCGCAAATTCATGATAGGAGCAGGAAAGGCCATTCAGCCCCTCGTGTCTGTTCTGCTTTCAATTAGATCATAGCTGATCTGTGGCCTAATTCCATATACCTGCTTTTGGCCCGTTTTCCCTTAATGTCTTTGTTTAACAAACATTTATCGCAGTTTTAAACTAACAACTAACAACCAATTACCATTTATGGAAGACACTTCCTCACCTCTATCACCCTTTGTGTTGAGAAGAGCATCCTAACATCTCTCCTGAAGGTTGTTTGCAGGAACGCCACAGCTCAGGTGAAGTAATGAATGGTCCACTGTGAATCAGTGGGGAAGGGAGTGAATGTTGGAAGTGACAGATAGTTTTATTCATTTAAGGTTGCACTTGTCCTTCTAGACAGTAGTGGTCGTGGGTTTGGAAGGTGCTGTCAAAAGAGTTTTGGTGAATTTCTGCAGTGCATCTTGTAGATAGTACACACTGCTGCTACAGAACATCGTTGGTGGATGGAGTGAATGATTGTAGATGTGGTATCAATCAAATGGGCTGCTTTGACTTGAATGGTGTCATGTATCTTGTTGGAGGTACACCCATCCATGTAAGTGGGAGTATTCTATCATACTCCTGACTTGTGCCGAGTAGATACTGGGGAGTCATGAGGTGAGTTACTCGCCACAGAATCCCGAGCCACTGACCTGTTCTTGTAGCCGCACTGTTTATATGATGAGTTCAGTTCAGTTTCTGGTTATTGATAACCCCAGGATGTTGAAAGTGAGGAATTCAGTGATCATACTATAATTGAACATTGAGGAAGATCATGTTGGAGCTCATCATTGTCTAACACTTATGTGGCACGAATGTTACTTACCACTTAACATCCAAAGCCTGATGTAAAACAAATGTTTGCTAATCTGTTCGCGTGTTTAAAAATGAATGACAGCAATTAGTGAAATGATTTGTTCACGTAGTGAATAGAACATAGGAGGAGGCCTTTTGGTCTATCACCTCCTTGCTAGCTCTCTACAAAAGCAAGACAATCAATGCCACCAACCTTCCTTTTCCTTATAACCCTGAAAATCATTTCTTGGGCATATTACTGTCTATAGCTTTTTAAATCTGGACTTACCCAGCAACAGAGTTTAAAGAAAGACATTGCAACCATACCATTATTCCTCATCCACACACAAACATACAAAGTTAACCTCCTAGTTTCTCTCTCCACCTTGAAGATCCTCCTTAGAACCTAGAGATAGTAGGAACTGCCGATGCTGGAGTCAGAGATAACACGGTGTGAAGCTAGAGGAACACAGCAGGCCAGGCAGCATCACAGGAGCAGGAAAATTGACATTTGGGTCGGGTCGGTTAATTTTCCTGCTCCTCTGTTGCTGCCTGGCCTGCTGTGTTCCTCCTTAGAATCCAACTCTTTAAACCTTTTACTCAACTATCCCAATGTTTCTTTATGTGGCTTTGTCTGTGTTTGATCACATACTTACAAATTACCTTGGGACAATTCTATAACCACAAAAGATGGGTGAAGTACTAAACTACTATTTCACTTCAGAATTTACTGTGGAGAAGGACAAGAAGATTAGGGAACTTGGGGAAATAAATAGTGATGTCTTGAAAAGTGCCCATATTACAGAAGAGGAGGTGCTGGAGGTCTTAAAATACATAAAGCTAGATAAATCCTTGGGACCTGATCAGGTGTATCCCAGAACTTTGTGGGAAGCTAGGGAAGAGAGTGCTGGGCACTTTGCTGAGATATTTGTATCATTGACAGTCACAGGTGAGGTGCCATTATTTAAGACTGGAGGGTGGCTAATATGGTGTCATTATTTGAGTAAAGCAGTAAAGAAAAGCCAGGGATCTATAGACCAATGAGTCAGATGTGAGTGGTGGGTAAGTTGTTGGAGGGGATTCTGAGGGACAGGATTTCCATGCATTTTGAAAGGCTTGGACTGATTAGGAATAGCCAAGAACAAAAACAAAGTTGCTGGAAAAGCTCAGCAGGTCTGGCAGCATCTGTGAAGAAGAAAACAGAGTTAACGTTTCGGGTCCGGTGACCCTTCGTCAGAAGGGTCCTTCCTCAGACCCTTCCTTAGGAATAGCCAACATGGCTTTGTGTATGGGAAATTTTGTCTCACTAACTTGATTGAGTTTTTTGAAGTGGTGACAAAGAAGATTGATGAAGGCAGAGCAGTAGACATTGTCTATATGGACTTCAGCAAGGCATTTAACAAGGTCCTGCAGAGTGGATAAGTTAGCAAGGTAAGGTCACTTGGAATCCAGGGGGAGCTAGCTGATTGGATACAAAATTGACTTGAACGTAGGAGACAGAGGGTGGTGGGAAAGAGTTGTTTTTCAGATTGGAGGCCTGTGACCAGTGGTGTGCTGCAAGGATTGGTGCTGGGTCCACTACTTTTTGTCATTTATATAAATTATTTGGGCGTGAATAAAGGAGGCATTGTTAGTAAATTTGCAGATTATTACCAAAATAGGTGGGGTATTGGAATGTGAAGAATGTTATCTCAGAATACAATGGAACCTTGATCAGATGGGCCAGTGGGCCAAGGGGCAGCACAGTGGCTCAGTGGTTAGCACTGCTGCCTCACAGCACCAGGGACGCGGTTTTGATTCTACCCTCGAATGACTGTCTGTGTGGAATTTGCACATTCTCCCCATGTCTGCATGGGTTTCCTTGTAGATGGAGTTGCAGGTAGACATGGTGGTGAAAAAGGCCTTTGGTGCACTTCCTTTCATTGGTCAGTACATAGGAGTTTGGAGGTCAGGTTGCAGCATACAGGACATTGGTGAGGCTACTTTTGGAATATTGTGTTCAATTCTGGCTTCCCTGCAATAGGAAAGATGTTGTGAAACTTGAAAGGGTTCAGAAAAGATTAACAAGGATTGGAGGGTTTGAGCTATAGGGATAGGATGAATAGGCTGGGGCTATATTCCCTGGAGCATTGGAGGCTGAGGGGTGACCTTATGGAGGTTTATAAAATCATGAGGGGGATAGATAAGGTGAATAGCCAAGGGGAGAGGAGTCCAAAACTAGAGGGCATAGGTTTTAGGTGAGAGGGGAAAGATTTAAATGAGACCTGAGGAGTAACTTTTTCACGCAGAGGGTGGCGTGTGTATGGAATGTGCTGCCAGGCGAAGTGGTAGATGCTGGTACAATTACAACATTTAAAAGGTGCCCTGATGCGTACATGATTAGGAAGGATTTACATACAGAATCCGTACAGTGTGGAAACAGGCCATTCGGCCCAGTAAGTCCACATGAAGTCCCTGAAGAACATCCCACCCAGACTCACACCCCCTACCCTATAACCCTGTACTTACCATGGCTAACCCATCTATCCCTGGACACTATGGGCAATTTAGCACAGCCAATTCACCTAACCTGCATATCTTTGGACTGCAGGATGAAACTAGAGCACCCAGAGGAAACCCACACAGACACAGAGAGAATGTGCAAACTCCACACATACCGTTGCCCACAGCTGGAATTGAAGCCAGGTCCCTGGCACTGTGAAGTAGCAGTGCTAACCACTGAGCCACCGTGCTGCCCATTGGAGGGATGTTTAAAGGAATATGGGCTAAATGCTGGCAAATGGGACTAAACCAGCTTAGGATATCTGCTCAACGCAGACGAGTTGGACTGAGGGTCTGTTTCCATACTCTATAAGTCTATGACTCTATGACTCTATAATTGGCTACATAGAATCATGCAATATGCAGAGGGAGGCCATTTGGGTGTTTAAGTCCATGCCAGCAACAATCCAAGAGCAACTCAATTAGTCATACTGCCTTGCCTTTATCCAATTCCCTTTTGGAAGTCACAACGGAACTGTTTCCACCACACGCTCAGTCGGTACATTCCAGATCCAGACAGCACTCATTGTAAAAACGTCATTCCTCACGTGGCTTTTATGGAAGAATTAGATGAGAATTCCGGTGAGGCCCATCTTGACAACAGATGCATCCTGCTCCATCTTTTATACGTTTCACAAGCACTTTAGCGACTTTCTCATTAGGCAATGCATTGCCTTGATTATTCCTTGATAAAAGGCTTGTTAACAGACCAAGATGCCTCAGTAATATTCAGCTTCCTAACTTACTAAACATACTAAATGAGTTAGAGATAGAGAAAACTGAACACAGATATCAGAGTTGGTACTTAGCAAATTCGGTTCACTGCTTGCCCCAAGACACCTCTGTCTTGGATAATGGGCACCAACTCGGGGCATGGTCCATGGGCACCAGCCGTACACACACACACACACACACACGCACACGCGTGCGCGCACACACACACACAAGCACACATACACATACACACACATACGTGCGCGCGCAAGCACACCACAGAAACACAAAAACACACAAAAACACACACACACACGCACTCACACGCACACACACACACACAGACATGCACACACATGCACACACACACATGCACATGCACACACACACGCTCCACATCCATGGATATTGACATAACCTTCATGGCGTTCTCCAATCCACTTACATGCGCATGGTCTGCAGCAACAACTATCATTGTCATGTTGTGGCAAGGACACTGTGCACTCCAGAATACACACCTAGCTCATGGACTGGGTCAGGCTGCATCTCCAGGCTCCTCACTCACTGTCATAGTACTGAGCCTACCTGGACATTCTTAGCATTTCTGCACACCTTGCCTTTTTGCACTTTGCCCTCTTAGCCAGAGATGCGAGGCTCATGCTACTGCTATCTTACCTTGTCACTTAGAGCAGGACAAAGGTAGAAAGCTTATCCCAAGTGTCAGTACACCATAGTCAGGTCAAGGGATCCCAGCAAGTCAATGGCAACCTCCAGTCCAGGTATTTGAAAAGGGTCAGTCAGCCACAAGGGGCAGTCAGAGACAGGATGTTCTCCATATAAGGGGTGAGGAGCTGAATGTTAAGCCTTTTTTCTCTTTATTCATTAATGGGATGAGGGCATCACTGGCTAGGCAGCATTTATTGCCCATCCCTAATTGCCCAGAGGGCAGTTCAGAGCCAACCACATTGCTGTGGGTCTGGAGTCAAATGTAGGCCAGACCAGTTGAGGATGGTGGTTTCCTTCCCTAAAGGACATTAGTGAACCAGATGGGTTTTTCCGACACTCGACAATGGGTTCATGGTCATCATTAGGTTCTTAATTCCAGATATTTTATTGAATTCAAATTCCACCATCTGTCATGGCGGGATTCGAAGCCAGGTCCCCAGAATATTATCTGGGTCTCTGGATTAACAGTCCAGTGATAATACCACCAGGCTATTGCCTCCCCTCCATGGTTTATGAGGGGGCTGTTTTCCTGAGTGAGAAATGAGAAAGAGGCAGGTAATGAAGGAGATGGAAGTGAGGGGTACGGCTGTTATTGTTGATACTGGTGGGGAGGTGTCCCAAGTGAGTGACTAGGCACATGGAGGCCATGCAGGGTTAGTGTTATCAGAGGTTGCCATGGGTGACAGAGAGTAAGGGCATTCTTGCAGGCAGTAATTAGAGTGATAGAACATGAGGCTTGTCCTGTACAGTAATCGAGATACAGTGAATGTGAGGTGTTGGAGGAGTGGGTAAGATCATTGATCTTCTTCCCACAGTGTTGAATGTCCCTGCATACAGCTGAAAGTGCTTTTTTGTGGTGGTAACGTCAGACCAGTCTGGCATGGTCTGATGTCATGGCTTCTACTGCTGGTCCTGGGGGAAGACAAAAGCCTTGTCATGGCTCCACCCTGAGTAGCAGCAGGTCCCTGCCTATAAAACAGGCACCAATTTCCCCTTGTCTGCCAATGCCCAGGGGAAATGCCAGTTACCATGCCAGTCAGCTCTGGACCGACAGTGCTAGCTCAGGTGAAATATGGCATTTTAAAAATGACACAGGTGCAGGGAATACCAGTGAGTTCTGGGATGTCCACTGAGTGTGAGTTTTTTTTGGAATAGCACCTGATAAGATGGAGCCAGAATTGAATATGATGAATTAGAAACAAAATCAGAAGTTGTTGGAAAATCTCAGCAGGTCTGGTAGCATCCGTGGAGAGAAAGCAGAGTTAATGTTTCAGCTCCAGTGACCCTTCTTCAGAACTGAGGGATTAGCTTGCTTTTTGTTTAGAAGAATCAATGATTGAGCTTTGCTCAAAAATAAAATGAGGCAGTTCACAGAAGACCTGGCTGGCATCATACATAAGAACGTTTTCACCCAGCTACTTTTGAACAGCTAAAATATTGATCACCTCATCACCTCTGGGACGTTTTTGCACTGGAGTGTAGGAGGTTGAGGGGTTACTTTATGGAAGTTTATAAAATCATGAGGGGCATAGAAAAGTTGAATAGCAAAAGTTTTTTCCCTAAATTATTGAGCATAATTTTAAGGTGAGAGGAGGAAGATTTAAAAAGAACACGAGGAGCAACTTTTCACACAGTGTGTGGAACAAACTGCCAGAGGAAGTGGTGGATGCAGGTTCAGTTACAACATTTAAAAGACATTTGGATAAGGATATGAATAATAAAGGTTTGGAGGGGTATGGACCGAATGCAGGCAGATGGGACTCATTTAGTTTGGGAACATGGTTGGTGTGGACTAGTTGGACTGAAGGGTCTGTTTCCATGCAGTATGACTCTATGACGCTAAGAATTTGCAAGGGAAAATATGCTGTGGGTTCAGTGGTTCAGCTCTAGCCTCCCAGCCTGCCTCGATCCCTTATAATTTGCCGACTGGCACAACAGCTCCATGGCAGACACGATCTTCCTAGCCCTACACTCATCCCTGAAACATCTGTATAATAAGGATACCTACGTCAGGCCTCTACTTATTGACTACAGCTCCATCTTCAACACTAATCCCAACCAAACTAATTTCCAAACTCTGAGACCTAGGTCTCTGCTCAGCCCTCTGCAACTGAATCCTCGAATTCCTGACCCACAGACCGTAATCAGTGGAGTCAAGCAACAGTACTTCCTCCACGCCAATCCTAAACACCAGTGCCCCACAAGGATGTGCATTCACCCCCTTACTGCACTCCCTGTACACTCATAACTGTGTGGCCAAATTACATCCAAGCTCCATCTACAAGTTCGCTAACAACACCATTGTTGTAGGCTGGATGTCAAACAATGAAAAGACAGAATACCGGAAAGAGATAAAGTGCTTGGTGGCATGGTGTAAAGATAACAATATCACCCTCAACGTCAGAAAAGCTAAACAGCTGACCATTGACTTCAGGAGGATGACATGCCTCTGCCTGCATCAATGGACCTGAGGTGGAGAGGGTTGAGAGTGTCAAGTTCCTAGCAGTGACACTAACCAATCTGTCCTGGACCTCCCCACGTTGATGTGAGGGTCAAGAAGGCACAACAATGCCTCTTCTTTCTCAGGAGGCTAAGGAAATTCAACATGTCCATAAAGACTCTCACCAACTTTTACCGATTCACTACAGAAAGCTTTCTCTCTGGAAGCATCACAGCTTGGTACGACAACTCCTCTGCCCAGGACCGTATGAAAGTACAGAAACTTGTGAACACAGCCCAGACCATCACACAAGCTGACCTTCCATCCATTGACTCCATCTACAGCTCTCGCTGCCTCAGAAAGGCAGCCAAAATCATCAAACCACGCCCCCCAGCCCTCCAGCTATAATCTCTTCCAACCTCTTCCATCAGGCAGAAGATACAAAAGCTTAAACACACGTACCAACAGGTTCAAAGATAGCTTCTTCCCAGCTGTTATTAGACTTCTGAATGGACCTCTCAAATTTCATATCTAATGTTGATCTTGCTTTCCATGCACCTTCTTTGCAGCTGTAACTTTGTATTCGTTGTTCTGTTCAGTCACCCTGTGATCTTTGTATGGTATGATCTTCCTGTACTGCACACAAAACAAAATTTTCCACTGTACCTAGGTATGTGTGACAATAATAAATCAAATCAAGTATTGACAAGAAGAATCATAACATTGAACAATCCAACAGATGGATTTGGAATTGAAGGTCTGAGTATTTTATCTGAAAAGGAGATGTACTTCCTTAAACTTTAAATCGGGGAAGTAAACTAATAAAGATATTGAGAGACACAGGAGTAAGTAAGTCACTGATGCTGGCTCATGACATTGTTTGTTTTACAAAGGGTTAATGAAGGAGATAATATTAATTGGATGTATGCATGAAGGTTACAAAACAGTTTCGTTATACAGAGTATCTTGGATTTAAGAGTGACTTTATACATAGAGCAGTTGTAGTGGGGGTGGTGTCATAAATTCCTAGAAGGAATTGATTTTACTTTGTGAAATAATCTGGCAGGTTCAAGAATATTGGCTTCACCAAGGGTGGTGGAACAACCAATGGAGGGAAAAGAAGCGAAAATGTTACAGCAAGAAGATGCTGATTAGTTTCCTGACTGTGTTGTGACTAGATCTCAGGCCAATGGAATTACAAAGTAGAACAGAGTATGAAACTGGGGGATAATTTTGAAATTCAGTTGTTGGATACAATTTTCAAAATTTTAGCAAAAGAAGACGAAGGTAAAGAGAATGAGGCTGATATGTTTAGCTGAACTTCTTTTATAAAAATGCAACAGATGGATTTGGAATTGAAAGAGTTATAACGGAGAGCTTGCTCTGAAATTGAACCAGAAATAATACCTGCGTATTATTGCTTAAAAGACAAAACACTAATGAGGAAGTGGAGGCCACCTCAAATACGGAAACATGAGCAGTGATCTATGATAGTGGTAGTTCCATCTGAATATCATAATGAAATTTTACAAATCCCTCACAAGATTCCAATGGTAGGTCACTTAGGTATTAGGAAAATACTGGTTAAAAAAAAGTAAAGCATTTTTATTGGTAAGGATTACAATGTTAGGAGGTTGATTCGCTTGGTTGTCTGGTTTGTGATGGGTGGGTTCAGTTCCTGCATCAGCTGAGGTTACCATGAAGAGCTCTCCTTCTTCAAACAACCCCTCCACTCACCCCACCTGAGGTATGGTGACCCTCTGGTTAAACCATCACTAGTTGTCTCTCTCCAGTGAGAGAGCAACCCTACAGTCTGGTAAGACTATGGTGACTTTAAACTTTTTACGTAAAGATGTGATCATATTTTACCAGACATTTAATGAAATTTTACCAGTCAAGTAGTGGAAAAACATCAAACATCAATTAAACTTTAATTCTGATACCAGAGTTTGAAGAACTGTTTGGCAGTGTCTTAATAGATTATGGGGAGGCAATGGCCTAGTGGTATTATCGCTGGACTGTTAATCTGGAGACCTAGATAATGTTCTGGGGACCTGGGTTTGAATCCCACCATGGCAGATGGTGGAATTTGAATTCAATAAATATCTGGAATTAAAAGTCTAATGATGACTGTGAATCCATTGTCAATTGTTGGGGAAAACCCATCTGGTTCGCTAATTCCCTTTAGGGAAGGAAACTGCCATCTTTACCTTGTCTGGCCTACATGTGACTCCAGATCCACAGTAATATGGTTGACTTTTAACTGCCTTCTGGGCAATTAGGGATGGGCAATAAATGCTGCCTAGCCAGTGATGCCCTCATCCTGTGAAAGAAATAAAGAAAATACAATCCCTGCCTAAAAGCTGGGATGGGAACTTGTATTTTTTTAACAAATATAGATGTTCCCACAATATTTCCTGAAGCAGAGCCTTTAGGAAAAATTATTGAAAAAGTGGTCAAGTAAAAACCAGTTCAGTTTGATGCACAAGGTATGAATTGTCCAAAGAAATACAATCAGATCAAGATTAAAATTTTATGTCACAACTATTCAAGGAAACTTTTATATGCTTGAGAATAATTTATATCTTCTGCTTATCACTCACAATCTCAAGGTGCATTGGAAAGGTGGCATTAAAACTTTGAAAACCATGATTAAACTTGTTGTCAGTAATATCATATTGTTTGGGATAAATAAATAGCTTTATTATTATTTGCCATTAGGAATGCTTCTAATGAGGCCACAAAATTCAATTCTTCTGAACTAATATACGGACATGAGGTGAAAGGATTAAATATTGATTGAAGGAAAATTAATAAACCAAAGCTCCAAGACTACATTTACAGCCTATGTTTCCAGTTTCAGAGAGAAATTGAATAAAGCATTTGGCATTGGCTAAAAAAAACATTTTAAGGGTGCTCAAGAAACAATGAAAACTAGAGCAGACGATAAAAAACTAAAGTTCATATTTTATTGCAGACAAGGGACTTGAGTTGTTACCTATCTCTGGGGCAACATTAATTGCGAGATCGAGAGACCTTGTCAAATCAACAGAAACTCAATTATGTAAATTAGGTAGAGTGTATACCTGACAGGAAAAAAAATTAACAGAGAGGATGTTATATTAACATGGTGAAGAGACACAATATGAAGGAAAAATTATACTTAAAGTTGAGAAAGTGGAGAATGAACAGAAATTGAAAATTCAAACTGGATAATACAGACGTACATGAAGTTTAATAGCATCATGTTCTATCTTCCAAAAAATTATCAAAGTGACTTTTTAAGCATTCCAGAATAGACCAGAAACTGATTTTGACTGTTCATCATGTTAATGTGGAGATGTGTTATCTATAAAACAACATCTTTACAGACTCAATCCAGAAAGAAGCCCAAGTGAGGGAAGAGATTAAATTCATGATGGAAAATAACGTTATTGAACAAAGTGATAGTAGCTGGAGGTCACCTATAGTGATACCACTGAAACCAAATGAATTACAAAGACGCTACATTGATTATGTCAAAGACAATGTAGTAACAAAGGGGACTCATTTCCTACTTCAAAATTGGAAGGCTGCATCGAATAAATTGGCGCATGACTCATCACAAAAACTGACTTACTAAAAGGAATTGAAATTTCCAGATCAAGTTCCTTTTAGTTTAAGTTTAAAACAGATGTGCGAGGCACGTTTTTCACACAAAGTGGGGAGAGTGCCTGGAATACGCTTCCAGAGGAGGTGGTGGAAGCTGACACAATAACAGCTTTCAAGAAGCACCTGGATGAATACATGAATAGGAAGGGAATAGTGGGATATGGATCCTGTAAGTGAAGACAGTTTTAGTATGGAAGAGCAAAATGTGTCGACGCAGGCTAGGAGGGCCGAAGGGCCTGTTCCTGTGCTGTATTGTTCTTTGAGTGATAAGGCCAAAGAAATATTGGCCTTTGTAACACTGGATGGACTCTATCAATGTTAACTCACGTTGTTTGAAAAGAAAAATGCAACAGTTACATTTCAAGATGAACCAATAAAGACATTGAAGGACTATGTAACTATATGGTTTATAGTGATGATTTGATTGTTTTTAACCATGGGAGGAACAGTTATAGAGTCATAGAGTCATATAGAACGGAAACAGACCCTTCGGTCCAACCAGTCCATGCCAAACATAATCCCAAACTGAAATAGTCGCATCTGCCTGCTCCTAGCCCATATCCCTCCAAACCTTTTCTATTCATATACTTATACAAATGTCTTTTAAAAATTGCAATCGTACCCACATCTATCAATTCCTTAGGAAGCTCATTCCACATGCGAACCACCCTCTGTGTAAACAATTTGCCCTGCATGTCTTTTTTAAAATCTCTTTCCTCTCACCTTAAAAATGTGGCCCCTAACCTTGAAATCCCCTATGCTAGGGAAAAGACAACTATCATTAACTCGATCTATACCCCTCATTATTTTATAAACTTCTATAAGGTCACCTCTCAATCTCCTATGCTCCAGTAAAAAAAGTCTTGGCCTATCCATCCTTTCTTTATAACTCAAATCTGCCATACCCAGCAACATCCTGGTAAATCTCTTCTGAACCTCTCCAGCTTAATAATGTCCTTCCTATAACTGGGCGACTAGAACTGGGTGCAGTATTCCAAATGAGGCCTCACCAATGTCCTGCACAACCTCAATATGACTTCCCAACTCCTATACTCAAAGGACTGAGAAATGAAGGAAAGCGTGCTAAACGTTTTCTTAACCACCCTGCCTATAAGTCACCATTTGACAGAATTGCTTGATCGACTCCAAAAAGCTTAGTGATAATGGGACTGCATTTGCATTATGAGAGTTCTTTTTATTCGTTCATGAGACAAAAGCATCACTGGCTAGGCAGCATTTATTGCCCATCTCTAGTTGCCCACAAGGCAGTTAAGAGTCAACCACATTGCTACAGGGCTAGAGTCACATGTAGGCCAGACCAGGTAAAGATGTCAGTTTCCTTCCTTAAAGAGAATTAGTGAACCAGATGGGTGTTTTCCCCTAACAATCAGCAATGGATTCACAGTTATCATTAGACTCTTAATTCCAAATATTTATTGAAGTGGCAGGATTCAAACCTGGGTCCCCAGAACATTATCTGGGTCTCTAGATTAACAGCCCAGCGATAATGCTACTAGACCATCACCTCCCCATAAAATAAACATGGAAATAGCTTGCTTTCAGTTTAGTGCAATCAGCAATTAAGTTTGTTTTGCTTAAAGGTAGAACCTAGAAGTTGGAAAGGTTTTAGTTTCGGTTTACCAAAATCCTGGTTGAATTTAGACGCAAGAGAATTTCTTGTGGAGAAAGGAGTTAGTTAGAGGATAGGTTACCTCCATGTGAATGTTTGGTTTGAAATATCTTGAACTCTCTGGTATTTAAGTAAATTGATGGTGTTGGGAATAGATGGGATTGTATTTTTACTGTTTTGAGATCTTTCAAATTGTGTTTTATGTAAATAGCTTGGTTTATTCTAGTCCATCTTCATTTCTTTTATGTAATGAGCAGCTGTTTTCTTGTTAAACCCAAATCTGTAACATTGTATGCTCTTGTTTCAGCGAACAAATGCTGCATCACATAAAAAAAACTAAATATGATCTATCAAGCCGGATTTTAGTCTGGAATCTCAATGCCAGCAGTGTTAGTATTGGTGCAGTGTTGTCACAGAAGGATAAAATGGGGATTGAATGACCAGTTAGTTATTTTTGTCACAAACTAAATTCTTGCCGGAAAAAAAATTCAACCCTGGGAAAAGAGAGTTTGGTGTTAACTCTTCAACTTTTTGATGTCTGTACATTCAATAATTCTACAGAGACTTATTTTAATCCATTAACTCTCTTAGAAAGGTTTCATGGAAAACATTTGAGTTTTGAGTTTTGTTTTGGTGGAGTTTAATGTTACACCATATAGTTTGACAATCACTCATGTAGCAAAAAGAGGCAAAATCATAGTGCATGCTTTGTCAAGAACAAATATGGAGGAAAATAAATGTAATCAAAATGGACTTGAATAGAATATGATTGTTATGAAAAGTTCTTGCGTATTTAATGCACATATATCGTTCCTGTCAAAGTGAAATCTGTATTAGTAAAACAAAAATAGTGAGAAGAAAAAGTTATAACACACCATGAAATATCTCTTAAAGGTACTGTTTGTTTTTTTCTCTGTGTGGAAGTATTATGAAGGTTTCACTCTGGGATATGACTTGTCCAGTATTGGCATCAGCTGAGATCATAAGAGATCCTAGGCAGCAGTAGCTCCACATTAGAAGTATCAGCTTTGCTGCACCAGTTGGCCCTTCATCATCTAGAGTCATGGAGTCATAGAGTCCTACAGCACGGAGTCAGCCCCTTTGGGCCAAATGGGTCCATGACGACCAAAATGTCCATCCACGCTAATCCCATTTCCCTGCACATGGCCCATATCCTTCTAAACCTTTCCTATCCATGTATTCATCCAAATGCCTTTTAAATGTTGTTAATTTACCTGCCTCAACCACTTCTGCTGGCAGTTGCGTACCACCGTCTGTATGCAAACATTGCCCCTCAGGTTCCCAGGTATTCTTTCCCCTCTTAGCTTAAACTGATGCCCTCTAGTCCTATATTCCCCAACCCTGGGAAAAAGACTGAGTACATTCATCCTACCCATGCCTCTCATGATCTGATACACTTCTATAAGATCCTCCCCTTAGTCTCCTACGCTCTTTGGCTGCTTGTTATTAATTGTGGTTAAAAATGGACTCGCTCCACTTCCTCCATAGTCTGAGTACAGAGAAATGATTTCCTTTGGTGGGTATATCCAGGTCAAGGGAGCGCAATTTTAAAATTAAAGCAAAGCTGCTGAGGAATTCAATTGAAAAATAGGCATGTGGTGTGCGCTGGAAATCAAAAGGCTTTTTGAATGCTGAGGATCAAAGTTTCAAAGACTGAAATAGCTAGATTTTTGTGACGGTAAGGTGAGTGATGGGGTCGGGACATGTGATCTATAAGCAGAACAGACTCAAGGGGCAGAATGGTTTATTCATGTTGCTATGCACAGTGTGTCAGACGTGACTACATACCTGGGGAAGTGATGCTGCTTTTAAAGTCACATTACCTTGTTATACAGAACATGATACTGTTTAATATTCACATTTAAAGCGCGGCAAGCATTTGCTTTGTACAAAGATCAGGACATCACAGACAAGAATCCAAAGACAAAGGCAAGAAGCCCCGAAACAGACGGACAGACAGACAAACACTGTATTTTTGCCACTCCACGGAGGGAATGTGGCTGGTTCAGTTCAAATCATAAAGGAGACTTCTAATTTACTGTTAAGAGCTCCAAATTGCTGATACCCTTACCCTTAGTGCAGCTGCTAAAAGAGACACACAGATCCACACACTCACACATACACACTGTACACTCCTGCATGCAAGAGTACACACACACACATGTTTAATACTCTATAATATCTGCCAGCACTTTTTTTTTCTGGATGCAGGATAATGTAAAACAGAAGTAGAGAAATGTACTGGGCCAATTAACATTTAAAGTTCACAGTATTTGAATAAATTAAGAAAAACACATGACAATGTCTTTGAAATTGTCCTTTCTCTCCCCCCTTTTCAAGATACCCCACCGATTTCAAAGTGTCCCATTTTTGATTTTTTAAACACTCCTGGTTTTTGTCCCTTCAAATCTTCAGAAGAGCAACTTTCATGGAACCGGAGATTTCTTTCCAAAATATAATATAAAGAATAATTCACATTAAATATGACAAAAATAAAAAATAAATTAAATTAACTGTTTCAGTACAATATAATCTTCAAGTGCCTGGCAAATCAGGTGCTGCCTCTTCAATATTTTGTTTGTTTGTTCAGTTTCTTTGCGTTTGAAGAAGTCTTGGAAGTCTTTGGTCTCTTCCTGTTTACTAAATTAAAAACTAATTTCAGTACGTTTGCAGGACCAGGAGACAGGGAAAGAGAGATAGTGACAGAGACGAACAGGGCAGGCACTAAGGCCCAGTGTTGCAGAGGAGTGCAACTTTTCTTTGAGACCAGGGAAAAAGAACAAAGTTTAGGAAGTTGCATGAAGTTTGCATCCAACTCGGTTCACAAAGTTGACGCGATTTGTACCTCCTTCCGAGATACTTCGTCTTCCGAACAGGAGCTGTTGGAGGTGTAGCCTAATTCTGTGCTGCACTGCAGGAATTTTGTGCTGTGGCTGTTGAAATCCACACTCTCTGACTCCGACCTGCTCTCACCCCCTGCCGCCTTGTCTGAGTATTTTCCAGCTCGCTGCTTCTCCGCCTCCTGCGCTGCCTGCTCCTTGGCTTTCCGACTCCTTTTCCACTTCATCCTTCGGTTCTGGAACCAAATTTTTACCTGAGTGAGATTAAGAGAGAGAGAGAATAATTCAATGGTCTTACAAGTTGGACTCTCCTTAAAGACTGGATCAGTAAGGACTATATTCACTGGAGTTTAGAAGAATAAGGGAGGGAATCTCATAGAAACTAATAAAATTCTCACAGGACTAGACAGGGTAAACACAGGAAGAATGTTCCCGATGACCGGGGAGTCCAGAACCAGGGGTCACAGTCTAAGGGTACGGGGTAGGTCATTTAGGACTGATATGAGGATCATATCATTAGAGTGGTGAACCTGTGGAATTCTCTGCCACAGAAAGTGGTTGAGGCCAAAACATTGAATGTTTTCAAGAAGGAGTTAAGTATCATTCTTAGGCCTAAAGGGATCAAAGGGTATTGGGCGTAGACGGGAACAGGGGAGTTGGATGATCAGCTGGGATCAGATTGAATGGTGGAGCAGGTTCAAATGGCCTACTCTTGCTCCTATTTTCTATGTTTAGCCCAACTTGCCATTTACAAGATCACAGAATGGTTCCATCATGGAAGGAGGCTGTTCAGCCCATCAAGCTTACACCAGCTATTGAAACAAATATTACCCCAAGCCAATCTCCTGCTTTTTCTCCACACACTATTTCTATCGAAAGAATCACTCAATGCCCTTTTGAATGTTTCAACTGAACTTACCTGTGCCACATTCCCAGGCAGTGCATTCCAGACTCCAACTACTCGCTGTGTTTATGTTGCATTTTCAATGTAATTATTTTTTGTTTGTTCCTTCGGGAGGTGGGGCCATCTAAGACAGGACCAGCATTTGTTGCACGTCCCTATTTGGGCAATAAACTTCCCAAAAAAGGTATCTTATGGACCTGAGTGCAACCTGAGTGCAGTAACTTGCAAGGCTATCGCGCAAATGCTGCAAAGGGGAATTAGAATGGGTAGCTCCTTGATTGGCCAGAACAGACATGATGGGCCAAGTGGCCTCTTTCAGTGCTACAATCTTTTTAGGATTCAAAGATACAAAAATCCACAGCAGTTAATTTGTCATTAATTCATGGGACATGGGCAAGGCTGACCATTTGGCATCCTGAACTACCCTTGAACTGAATGTTATTAATGAAGGTAATTAAGAGTCAACCATCTTGCTGTGAGTCTGGAGTCATGTCCAGGCCTGACAGGGAAAGATCCAGTGGATTTGCTTCCGTAAAGGACATTACTGACCCTGATGGATGTTTACAATAATCAATGATAACTTTGTGGCTATCATTTGTATTTTGACACACATCATCAATCACCCATTTCACTGATTAAATGAACAATTGACAAGTGCTGCCCACTGAGGACAGTGCAACAACTACAGAAATAAGAAAGGGTAGGAAGGGAGAACATAAGAACTAGGAGCAGGAGTAGGTAAATCCACAATACCGCTAGGGAGGAAGTTCCAAGATTTTGACCCAATGACACAGAAAGAACAGCAATATATTTCCAAGTCAGGATGGTGAATGGCTTGGAGGGGAATTTGCATTAGAAGGTGCTGTCTAAAGATCTTGGGTGAATTTCTGCAGTACATCTTGTAGAATTAATGGACATTAGTTAATTATATTAATTATGAAGTGTTTTGATGTAGTAAAGATGGAAAAACTGCTACTGGTGGCAGGAAGAACAGTAATCAGAAGGATAAGAGCAAAATCCTGCAGATGCTGGAAACCTGAAACAAACACAGAATGCTGGAGAAACTCAGCAGGTCTGGCAGCATCTGGAGAGAGAAATAGAGTTAATGTTTTGAGTCAGACTAGCGCAGTTATGAAGAAAAGTCATTTTGCACTCGAAATGTTAGCTCTCTTTGTCCCTCCACAGATGCTGCCAGACCTGCTGAGTTTCTCCAGCAATTTTTGTTTTCATCTCAGTGACCAGGGGCATAGAAATTTAACAAAATTGACAAAGGAACTGGAGAGGTAGATAAAGAATTTTATTTTTTTAAAAAAGTGCGTGAGTGTGATCTGGAAAATTCAGTCTGAAACGTTGAATGTAGCAAATTCAGTCTGTGGAATTCCCGGCCCATTGAAGCAGTAGAGGCTACCTCATTGAATGTTTTTAAGACAAAGATAGATAGGTTTTTGAACAGTGAAGGAATTAAGGGTTATGGCGGGCGGGCAGGTGAATGGAGCTCAGTCGATGAAAAGATCAGCCATGATCTTATTGAATGGCAGAGCAGGCTCAAGATGGCCTACTCCTGCTCCTAATTTGTTATGTTCTTACAGCAACTTTAAAAGAGGGAACTGGATAAATACTCAAGAGGTGTTTAATTTGCATGGCAATGTCAAAAGAGCAGGGAACTGGATAAATACTCAAGAGGTGTATAATTTGCATGGCAATGTCAAAAGAGCAGGGAACTAATTGGAAAGTTCTTTCAAAGCACAAGCATTGGTACAATGGGCTGAATGGCACTGGTCTATGGTTGCGTCCTTACCTGGGTTTCAGTCAGCATGAGGGATGTGGCCACCTCAAAGCGTTTTGGCCTGGACAGGTATTTGTTGAGCTTGAACTGGTTCTCCAACTCCAGGAGCTGTTGACTGGTGAACGCAGTCCGCGGCCGACGGCATTTCCCCATCAGTCCTGACTGAGGTTGAGCTGTGAAGCAGACAAAGATGATCAAAGTTACCGATCAGCTTCAATCATACATACAAGCACATGACTTAAGAACCATTCAGCTACTTCAAGGCTGCTTCACAATTCAATGAGGTCATGGACAACCTGTTTGTGCTTTGAATTCCATGTTCTCACTACCTAATTACCTTTGATTACCTGACCTAACAAGAACCTTCACCTTTAAAATAATTCAATGGTCCCCAGAATTCTGAGGCAGAGAGTTTCCAATCCCATAATCCTCTGAGAGAAGAAATTCTCTAGCATACAAAAGTAGCCCCTAATTTTAAAACAATGTCTTCGCGATATAGAATTGTCCCATTGTAGGGGGAAGCATATTTTTCATGGCATCCCAAAGCATTTTGCAACCAGTGACGTACGGTCACAATTGTAGAAAACTGCAGCCAATATGAGTACAGCAAGCTGGGTTTGGGATTGTTTAGTCTCCCCATGGTATGGTGTTTCAGTCCATGGTCTTTTTTATGCAAGAACTCTTTAATTACAGCCCAATCCATAGCATCGCAGTAATGTCACTGGGTTATAATCCAGGCTAAAGGACATGGGTTCAAATCTTATTATAGAAACTAGCGGGTGTTGAATTCAATTCATAAACATGAAATTGAAAGGTTGTCTTAGTGATGCTGACCAAGAAAGTATCATCAATTGTTGTTAAAAAGCCATCTGGTTTACTAATGTCCTTTAGGGAATCTGCCAGACTGGCCTATATGTGACTTCAGACACACAGCAATGTTGTTGACTCTTAACTGCCCTCTGCAAAACTGAGGTAGACAGATTTTTAATCAGGAAGGAATCAAGAATTATGGGGAAAAGGCAAGAAAGTGGGATTGAGGATTATCAGATCTGCCGGAGCAGACTTGATGGGCTGAATGGCCTACATCTTCTTTTCCCTGTGATCCTCAGTTCCCTTACTGATTAAAAATCTGTCTACCTCAGCCTTGAATATACTGAATGACCCAACCCTGACAGCCCTCTGTGGTAAAGAGTTCCACAGATTCACTCCCTCAGACAATAGAAATTCCTCCTCATCTTTGTCCCAAAAGTATGACCCCTTACTCTGAGATTATGCCCTCTGGTCCTAGACTCTCCCACAAGGTGAAACAATGTTTCCACAACTAGCATGTCATCTTGCCTCAGAATTTTGAATGTTTCAATCTTGTTTAAGAGCACTTCCTGTGTAGGCTTTTCTTATTTCAAAATATTCTTAAAAAATACTTTTAAATGTATGTACATATTCACAAATACAGTTCGATTCTGTAGGGTGACACATCAAGGAAACAAACACTGGAGATAGTAGGAACTGGCGATGCTGGAGAATCTGAGATAACAAGGTGTAGAGCTGGAGGAACACAGCTGGCCAAGAAGGGTCCAGACCCGAAACGTCAGCTTTCCTGCTCCTCTGATGCTGCTTGGCCTGCTGTGTTCCTCCAGCTCTACACCTTGTTATCTTAGAAATGAATGCAATCCCTTTGTCTGCCTATCCTTCTATCTCTCTCTCTTTCTCTCTTTCTGGGCTCCCTCTTGCCCCCACCACCCTCCGTCATCAGCACAAATAACACTTTTTACTATCTGCTATCAGTTCTGAATGAGAGTCACTAAAATCTTAACTCTGCTTTCCCTTCACGGATGCTGTCAGACCTGCTGAGTTTCTCCAGCAATTCCTGTTTGTGTTTGCTTTATATCTCCAGCATCCACAGTTCTTTGTTTTATTTACATGAATGAAACATTCCTTTATATCAATCCTTCCTGTTCCCTGGCTATAAAACCTAAGCAAAACCATAAATTGATGGGCAGGTAGATAATTTCTTATTGACCCCACAAAATAACACCAATCGATAATCAAATAGTTAGTGAGTGTTAAAGGATCTCCAGGTGAAAACCTTTATAGTTAAAAGTGGGAGAAGCCAGTTTAAACATTTGTTGAGGAGCTAGGAGAGGAATAAATGACACAAAAAAGCATCTCACAGAGAGATCAGATTTATATAGCATCTTTTTTGACCTGGGGACAGCCCAAAATGCTGAAACATTAGTGAAGTGCACTTTGAAGTGTTGACACTGTTGTAACTTAGGAGGCTGTCAACCAATTTTCCCACAGTAAGCTCCCACAATAAATAATATGAAACTGGCCAGAAAACCTGTTGTTATGATGTTAGTTTCCTTCCTTATCTCTTTGCTGCTTGCTGTGTACATGACACTTGTTGGACCCCGCCTGGAGCATTGTGACATCATCATTGGTGGTCCCTCACAGAGGTGGGTGGCTCTCTTCCACTCTCAGGGATGAGACTGTAGGTGGCTGTACAGATCGATGCGGTTTCCACAGGATCTGTTACACTTGGAACAGAAGGTGGCCGTGGGAAGGGTTGGCTGTGGTGTTGGTGTGGCAAGCGCGCTCCTTTCGCTGTTTTCGCCTGGCTTCCACTTTTTCCCGACTCCAAGTCTCGAGGCGCTTGATGCCTTCCCGGATGGTCCTCCTCAACTTTGGACGGTCTTGGGCCAGTGATTCCCAGGTATCAACTGGAATGCTGCACTTTGCCAGTGAGGCCTTGAGCACGTCACTGAAGCGTTTCCTCTGGCGTTTCCCACCTGGGGCTCTCCTGCTGTTTCGGAGCTGGGAGTAGAATACCTGCTCGGGGAGTCCTGTGTAGGATATACAGACAACATGTCCAGCCCCTTGCAGCCAAACAAGGTGGTCAGTGACTCAATGCTGAGGATATTGGCCGGGCCGAGGATGCTGGTGTTGGTGCATCATTATTCCCAGTGGATTCGCAGGATCTTGTGAGGGCAGTGTTGGTGGTACCGCTCCAATGTTTAATGTTTTAATGAAGATCTGTATCTCTGTTGCAGTCGGAGTTGTTGGTAGATTCGTCAAGCTGACTGGTTTTCATGCCAATGTTTCGTCTCCCTTCTATGTGACATCATCAATGCTGTGTAGCTCCGTTGAAGCACTGTTGTTCTGTCCCACTCTGAACTTATATGGTCTGGTCTGCCATGGTGGCCAGTCTTGTTTCTGGTTTTGTACCGTAGTGGTATGTTGATGGGGTCTATTTCAATGTTTGTTAATTGCATCGGTGGTTGAAAACCAGGCCTCCAGAAATTCTCATGCTTGTCTTTGTCTCGCTTGTCCTAATACTGTAACTTTGTCCCAGTCAATCTGATGTCCTTCTATGTTGGAGTGTATTGAAATGAAGGAGAGTTGATTGTGCCGTTTTGCTGTCAGTTGATGTTCATGTATCTTGGTGGCGAGTTTCCTGCCCGTCTGTCCTATGTAGTGTTTCTAGCAGTTGCTGCATGGTATTTTATATATCACATTTATCCTGCTTATTATGGGTATGGGGTCTTTTGTCTTTGAGAGTAACTAGCAAAGTGTAGCCGTTGGTTTGTATACTATCCTTATTCCAAGAGGTCGTAGGAGTCTTGTAGTCAGTTCTGATGTGTTTCTAACCCGAGATCCAGCCTAAACTATGAGTTGGATATGTGGATGATATCTTCGTGATCATTAAACAAGCAAAGGTAGAAAAAACACATCACCTTAATAACAGCATATTCACTGGGATCAAGTTCACCAGGGAAGATGAGAACAACAATCAACTCGCATTTCTAGGCGTAACGGTGGAACGAGCGAACAATGGTGAATTCCTCACCAGCATATACAGAAAGACTACATACGCAGACCAAATCCTGAATTACAACAGTAACCACCCCAGCGTCCACAAACAGAGCTGTGTCAAGAGTCTGTTTAAATGAGCAATAATTCACTGCACCACCCCGGAGTTGTGCAAACATGAAGACGAACACTTATACAGAGTCTTTGCAAACAATGGTTACCCTAACAGCTTCGTCTGCTGATGCCTGGCAAGAACTGTACACCCCAACACACTGGCCCCCTACCATATGTTAGATGCACATCAGAACCGACTACAAGACTCCTACAACCTCTTGGAAAGTTTAGATTATTATCAGTCCTACCAGACCCTCAAACTGTTCTTTCACTAGAGAGAGGTAATTGGTGGTGGTTTAATCTGAGGTTCACCCTTGCCCGAGGCAAGAGTTTGAAAAGGGAAGTTCTTTATGGTAACTTCAGTCAGTGCAGGAATTGAACCCAGACTATTGCTAATACTTTGCACTACAACCTAACCATCCAACTCAGTTAACTAATCCCCATGTAGCACATGGGAAATAGGAGCAGGATTAGGACACTCAGCCCCTTGGAGCCATAGTCATAGACTCATGCAGCATAGAAACAGGCCCTTCTGCTCACTATGTCTATGCCGACCAACCCCAACACCAAACTACATTAATCTCATTTACCTGCATTTGTCCACAGTCGACTATGCCTTGGCATTTTAAGAGTTCATCCAGATGCTTCTTAAATGTTGCAGGAGTACCTGCTTCTACCACTCTCTAAGACAACACTTTCCATATTTCTACTACCCTCTGGGTGAAAACTTTTTTTTTTCAGATCTGCTCTAAACTTACTCCTCACCTTAAACTTATCCGCTCTGGTCTTAGACACGTCAGCCATGGGGAAAAGATTCTCATGATCTACTCTGTCTGTGCCTCTCATAATTTTGTATACGTCAATCAGAAACCCCCTCAGCTTCCTCTGCTTCAGGGAAAACAAACCCAGCCTATCCAGTCTCTCCTCATAACCAAGACTTTTTATCCCAGGCAACATCGTGGTGAATCTTCTCTGCACCCTCTCCAGTTCAATCACATCCTTCTGACAGTATGGCAGCCAGAACTGCACACAGTATTCTATATGTGGCCTAAATAATGTTTTATAAAATTGTGACAAGATTTCCTTGCTTTTATATTCTACGCTCTGGCAAGTGAAGGCAAGTATTTTGTATACCTCCACCACCACCACTCTGTGCTAACACCTGCAGGGATCTATGGATTTGTACATCATGGTCCCTTTGTCCCTCAGTTACTCCCTCGGGACCTACCATTCATTGTGTATATCCTTCCCTGATTGGACCTCCCAAAATGCAGGATTAAATCCCACCTGCCATTGCTGTGCACAATTTAACAGCTCATCAATATCAGACTGTAGCCTGAGACCAACCTCATGACTATCAAAAACACCACCAATTTTTGTGTCATCTGCAAACTTACTAATTAAACCTCCTGCATTCTCATCCACATCATTAATGTACAAAGCAAACAGCAGGGGTCCCAGCACTGATCCCTGTGGTATACCACTGCTCACATGCTTCCAATCACAAGAACAACCCTCTACCATTACCCTTTGCTTCTTATTTGCAAGTCAATTTTGGATCCAGTTTGCCAACTTGCCTTGGATCCCATGGGCTCTTACCTTTTGGCCAGCCATCCATGTGGGACCTTGTCAAAGGCTGTACTGAAGTCCATGTAAATTACAGCAACTGCACTACCTTCATCAATATATTTTGTCACATTTTCAAAAACTAAACTAAATTAGTCAAACAGGCTCTCCATCTAACAAAAACATGCTGACTATCCCTGATTAATCCCTGCCTTTCCAAGTATTGCTTAATCCTGTCCTGCAGAATTTTTTCCAATAATTTCAATACCACTGATGTCAGATTAACTGGTCTGTAATTACCTGGCCTGCTCCTGCTGCTATTCTTGAACAAAGGAACCACATTGAACAAACGCTGAAATGACTATTAGAAGTGGGCAGTACAGGCCCTTCGGCCCACGATGTTGTGCCAACCTATTATCCTACTAAGATCAATCTACCCTGCATACCCCACATTTTCAATGTGCCTATCCAAGAGTCGCTTAAAAGTCTCTAAAGTATCTGACTCCACTACCACCGCTGGCAGCGCATTCCACACGCCCACCACTCTCTGTGTGAAGAACCTACCTCTGACATCTCCCATATACCTTCCTCCAATCACCTTAAAATTATGCCCCCTCGTAATAATCATTTCCGCCCTGGGAAAAAGTCTCTGACTATCCACTTTATCTATGACTCTCATCGTCTTGTACACCTCTATCAAGTTACCTCTCATCCTTCTTCACTCCGATGAGAAAAGCCCTAGCTCCCTCAACCTTTCCTCATAAGACCTGCCCTCCAGTCCAGGCAGCATCCTGGTAAATCTCCTCTGCACCATCCCTAAAGCTTCCACATCTTTCCTGTAATGAGGTGACCAGAACTGAACACAATATTCCAAGTGTGGTCTAACTAGAGTTTTATAGAGCTGTAGCATGACCTCATGGCTCTTAAACTCAATTCCCCTGCCAATGAAGGTAGTTCTGCTTAACGCATGTTTTGTTCACACGAATTGGCTTTAATGCGATTGATTAACAGTGGATGCTGTTTGGATTAAGTGAACTTTCTGCTGTACAGGTATAGTGATTTTCTACAGTGATTTCCCTGTAATGTGATTTTCTGTGGCGATTTTCTATAGCATGATTTTCTGTAGAGTGGGGTCATGCAAGAACGCAACCATCATGTTATAGGAGAACTACCTGTATTAAATATCTCCACCAGGGCCCCAGCAAACTCCTCCCTTGCCTCCTATAGCAGTCTGCAATACACTTCATCAGGCCCTAGCGATTTATGTACCTTTGTGCCTGCAAAAATATCTCATACCTCCTCCTTATTAATCTTAACATATTCTAGACCCTCACCATCCCAACTGAAACCCACAGCAACAATGTCTTTATCCTCTGTGAACGCACCTACATTTTCTGGCTCCAAACACGGGTTGCCCCAGTGGTCTCTAATAGGCCCCACTCTTTCCTCGATGGTCCTTTTACTGTTAATATACTTACAATATTTCCTGGCTCCCTCTTTGCCTTCCTAATTTCTTTCCCAAGCAACCCCCTACACTCACCATATTTTTGAAGAGGCTCCCCAGTTGTAATACACTGTAAATGACATATGCTCCTTTCTTTCTTCTTTATCAAATTCTCGATGTACGTTGATATCCAGGGTTCCCTGGACTTGCTCCGGTTGTTCTTCAGTATAGGAGGGAGACGCTGGCCCTGAACTTTCATTATACTATTTTTTAAAAACCCAGGCACACCTTTGGGGCAGATGGGACTTGAACCTGGATCTTCTGTCCCATGGATAGGAATGCTACACTGCAACACAAAAGCCCTGGGCATGTTTATCCTGAAATTGTCAACTTCGATTGCGAACAGAATGCATTGATAACCTCAGATATTACAAAGAGCATCGTCTCTGCGAGGAACAAATATAAATAGCCACATCACGTTTTAACAAGATGGGATGAGCTGATCAAACAACTGCTCGAATTTGCCCAAAATAACCAGAGCTTATAAATCATCAATTTGTGATTGACACTTATAGAATTGGCATACACTTGTTACCATTGTAAACATTACCAAGGGCAGCAGAGATGCCAACAATTCTCTTGGGAACATCAATTAATATATGTTAGCAATTAGGTGGTAACAGGGAATAGACAGTGACCAAATCATAGAGAGATTGTAGGAAATCTATATTTTATAAATATACAGATTGCACAAAACTGAAGCTTTTCGTCATACACTCATTGGGTCAAATGCAAGACTGCCAGCTTTCAAACAATCATAAAAATTTATGCCACAGGAGAAAGGCGCTGATTTATTGGTCAGTCAACTCTGGTTGGCGGTGGCTTCACCATGCAAAAAGTACTGGGGCACTATATGCTCCCCAGCATCCCAGACATTATGTTGAGGTTGTACAGAATGTTGGTGAGGCCTTTTCTGGAGTACTGTGTTCAATTCTGGTCTCCCTGTTACAGGAAGGATGTTATTAAACTGGAGAGGGTTCAGAAGAGATTTACCAGGATGTTGCAGGAATGGAGGGTTTGAGTTATAAGGAGAGGCTGGTTAGATTGGGACATTTTTCACTGGATCGTAGGAGATTGAGACGTGACTTTGTAGAGGTTCATAAAATAATAAGGGGTATAGACAAGGCGAATGGCAGGTGTCTTTTCCCCATGGTGGGAGATTTCAAGACTAGGGGGAATTCTTTTAAGGTGAGAGGAGAAAGATTTACAAAAGACATGAGGGGCAATTTTATTACACAGAGAGTGATTTGTGTGTGGAATGAACTTCCAGAGGAAGTGGTGGATGTTGGTACAGTTACAACATTTAAAAGGCATTTACATAAGTACATGAATAAGAAATGTTTGGAGGGATATGGGCCAAATGCAGGCAGTTGGGACTAGGTTAATTTGGGATTATGGTCAGCACAAACTGTTCGGACTGAAGTGTCTTTTCCATGCTGTATGACTCTATGACTCCATAATTGGAAAGATGCCCAAGATTTTAGCATATTATTTTTGTTTGCAGAGAATGTGTCACTGTGTATGATAATATGTCACTTCTGGCAGATGTAAATGAGCCAGATTAAAAGCTCGAGTGGTTATCTTGAATTAATTCTTAGTGAGGCTATTAGCACAGTTCAGATTATTCAGCAAGTGCTGCCCAATCACAGAATCACATCTAACAGTAGGCATTTTGCTTTGACTTCTGCAAGCACAGGCTGGTTGAGGATGGTCTGAAATCTGCATGTTATCAATAAACAAAGCAGCATGCTCTTTGATTCAATCAGCCAATTGTACACACCTGGGACTGCTGCAGCACTGAAATTCAAAAACACCATGGCTCAATTGTATAATAGGCAGATGGTAACACCCTGTGAGTTGAAAAATTCACAGGAGTTTGCACCTTGAAATAGCAGTTTGAATGCTTGCTTAACCTATTACTCAGATTTTTGAGATTCCTTAGCTTTCAGGTTAATTTGAGGTAGACTAGGCCCTTCTCAAGTCCAAGCATAATGGCTTTTGGTTCATTTACTGTAAACAATAATTTGATCAGGATAGTTTTGATGTGTTCCATTTCTGTGTCACATTTGAAAGGTGACCAAATGGCTGATACACCAAATCTTATATAACATGTAGAGCTATAGGAAACCCTTTATGTATACTGAACAGTGAAGTTAACCTTCAAGCACCTTCTACATAAATGATTTTATATGTGACCATTTGAAATATAGCATCTGGCATTTGTATGGCGTTTCTCCTCTCAGACAATAATGCATCCGCGGAATTCATTTCCATAGAAGTCTGTAGAAGTTGTGTTGTGAGTATATCATGATTTTTAATCAGGAAGGGAATCAAGAGTTGAAAAGGTGAAGTAGTGAAAAGGCAGGAAAATGGAGTTGAGGTTTATTATATCAGCCACGACCTCATTGAAAGGTAGAGCAGGCTTGATGGGTTGAATGGCCTCCTTGTGCTCCTACATCTCATGGTCTTACGGTAAAATAGACCATGTGCTGACATTACTCTCTATAGTGCAGATCTATGCTCAATGGACATGCAAGGGACAGATCAATATGTCCTTAAGGCCTTCAGAAAAATCAGACTAATTTATTTTGCCTCGTTCATGGGATGTGGACTTTGCTATTGTCAGTCTTGAATTGCTTTCTAGAATTGTGGATGAGCTGTCTTCATGCTTCGTTAGGCTAGTTCGCAAGACAGGTGATCTGGTGTCACATATTTTTTTTTTTTTATTTAAAAAAATATACTTTATTCATAGAAAATACAAAAAAATAAACACACTGATCTGGTGTCACATATAGGCCAGATCACAAAGGACAGCAAATTTCATTCCCTGATGGACATTAGTGAGCCAGATGGGTTTGTACAATAATCCATCCCCTTCATGGTCACCATTACTGATGCTAGTGTTTTGTTTCACTGAATACTTTTAATTCACAAAATGGTGGTATTTGAATTTGCTGCCCACACCAGTCAGAGCCTGTTAAATGTCAACATGCTTACTACTCACAAAAGCAATACATCTATACAGCGTCTTTAATGTAGTGAAAACCTCTTGCGGCATTTCACAGTTATCAAGTAAAAGTTTAACACCGAGCCGCAAGCGACTTTCCAATTCATTCTTACCACATGCATACAATTAAATACAATTAATATATGAATAAATATAATTATTATACAACTAATTCCCACCCCTAAGGGCAATGCGGGTCTGCCTACAGAACATGGACTGCAGCGGTTCAAGAAGGCAGCTCACTCCCACCAGCTCAAGGGCAACTAGAAACAAGCAATAAATGCTGGCCAGCCAACAGCTCTTAGTTTCCACAAGTGAATACATAACAAGAGATATATATTCTCTCTATAAGTTTCTCTCTTTTTAAATAAGAATTGGAGTTTTTATGTGTAACCCAAATTCTAAAAACTAACTAAATAAGGACAGCACGGTGGCTCAGTAGTTAGCGCTGCTGCCCTACAGCAACAGGGACCCAGATTTGATTCGACCCTCAGGTGACTGTCTGTGTGGAGTTTGCACGTTCTCCCCGTGTCTGTGTGGGTTTCCTCCGGGTGCTCCAGTTTCCTCCCATAGTCCAGAGATGTGCAGGTTAGGTGAATTGGCCGTGCTAAATTGCCTGTAGTGTACAGGGATGTGCAGGGTCAATGGGTTAGCCATGGGAAATGCAGGGTTATAGGGTGGGATGCTCTTTGGAGGATTGGTGTGGACATGATGGATCAAATGGCCTACTTCCGCGCTGTAGGGATTCTAAAAAGAACTCTTCATTCTGTACATCTTATATTGCAGATTCCTCTCCTCCTGGAGCTTAAAAACTTATTTATGTTTGCATACCTTTGTGCAAAAAAATCCAATAGTTGATGGTCCGTATTAACTTTTCAAATTTTCTTTCTCTCTAGTATCTTTTCCAAACCAGCAAGGTCAGTCTGTGACTTTTTCCTACATACTTCTGTATAGCTGAAAAAAGGCACATTTTGCCAAAGCTTTTCATCCTACACTCATCAGGACAGTTCACAAAAAAAAACACCAATTTAAGGGGAATATCTACATATGTACTGTATAAAAGGAGAGTGCTAATTATAGAACATAGCACAGTACAGGCCCTTCGGCCCATGATGTTATGCAGAAACTTTTACCCTAAACCTAAGGTCTGTCTAACCTCCACCCCTACCTTATACTATCATCCATATGCCTATCTAATGGCCGCTTAAATGCCCCTAATGAGGCCGACTCCACTACCATCTCCAGAAATGCATTCTGTGCCCCTACCACTCTCTGAGTAAAGAACCTACCTCTGACGTCTCCCCTATATCTACCTCCACTCACTTTAAAAATATGCCCCCTCGTAATAGCTACCTCCACTATAGGAAAAATTATGGACTCTGATTAGCTATCATACAGCCTAGCTGTTGGTGTCCCCCTTAAATTGGCATTCTTGTGAATTGTTCTGATGAGGGCAAGACTTCGAACTTTGACAAAATGTGTCTTTCTTCAGCGATTCTCATAATTTTAATAAAGTGTTCCTTATCTCACAGTGAACAATTATTTTCACCAGGGCATGCTATCTTCAGCATACTCATTGTCACATGATCACCTTAAAATCTTTGCCAAGTAGAATCCTATATTCACTTACTCCGCAGAAACTAGCATTTAAGCAGCTAAAGTACTTTTCACAATTCCTCCAATTTTCTTGGCTTCACAATCGAAAGGACAACATTTTCTATATCCATCTGTAGAAAATATTACAAAGCCACCAGCACTCAAATATCCATCTGAAAGATTCACACCTGAGGCATCGCTAAAAATGACTTATTGTATGCTGTTTGGGTCAACTCAGGGTGGGAACTGAAATACACATTTCTGCAGACTGATTTTTCTTTAAAATATTTTATTTGACCTTAAAACATTCTCTACTTGACATTGTTTCATGGTAGTTCTCAACTCCAGTGTATCAAAAATTGGAATCTGGTCTGGTCTGACTGCCCAACTGATCAATCAAGCTTTTCGATTGAGCCATAGAGTCATTACAGCAAAGAAAAAGCAGACCATTCAGCCCATCAAATCCATGCCAGCTCTTTGAGAGAACAATCCAGTCAGTCTCCATTTCCTGTTCTCTTTCCATAACCCTGTAAGTTTAAATCACTCAAGTGTCCATCAAAGTTCATTTTGAACTAATTTATCATCTTCACTTCTGCCATGAAGACAGCAATCTCTTCTGTCTCTTCTTTTGATAGAACATTTATCTATGAAGACCATCATAGTATTAAACAGAATGGGAGCAACACTCTGTAAATAGGATTGTTGTATCATGTTATTTCAGACCTACCCTATTTAATAGCTAAACCAATATAGTTAAAAGACCCCACAAGCCTAACTACCTGGTTTTGAATTCTACTCTAAACTTATGAATTACACATTTCTCAAATTCTGCAATGCCTCTCCGTAAGAAACGTGCATCATGAAAGTGCCTGAAAGTTTCCCCTCTCATACCAATGAAACATTGCAGGTTCTGTCATGATGCATCTGATTTTCAGCAAAACAGATTTCATCAAAAACACCCACACCTTACAAATATCTTTCAGACTATTGACACATTTGTTTAGAATCATAGAATCATAGAATCCCTACAGTGTGGAAACAGGCCCTTCAGCCCAACAAGTCCACACCGAACTTCAGAGCATCCCACCCAGACCCATCCCCCTATAACCCACCTAATCTACACATCCCTGAACACTATGGGCAGTTTATCATGGCCAATCCACCTAACCTGCATATCTTTGGACTGTGGGGGGAAACCGGAGCACCCGGAGGAAACCCACACAGACACGGGGAGAATGTGCAAACTCCACACAGACAGTCACCCGAGGGTGGAATCAAACCCGGTTTAGTTTTCATTAATCCCCTCCTGCATCTGTTGCCTCTTTGGGCAGTTTCTGAACCATTTCTCTCTGAAAGGTTTCACCCTGCAGACATGCAGATTTTATGTTAATTGATCTACACTCCCATGAATAAATCAGCAAACGAGCTAAATCCATTTTTTAATTACTGTTCCTGCTCTGGTACAGCCCATTCTAATTTCTGTATCACACAGTCATTCTTCAAATCACTTCACAGCTAGTCTTTCTTTATTTAGTTTATTAGTTTCATTTGTAAAGCCTTTTTCAGTACAAATCCGCCTCTGTGACAAAGAACACTTCTGAAGAAGGTCACTTGACCTGAAACGTTAACTCTGATTCCTCTCCACAGACACTGCCGAACCTGCTGAGCTTTTCCAGCAATTTCCGTTTTTGTTTCTGCTTTATCTGGTACTTCAGCATAAACTCCAAATGCTCTCTAAGTACCAAACTCCCTTTTGTTTTTCCTCTCTTATTAGTTTATGTTCAAGAAAGTGCCAAAATTTCACAACTATGAGGACTTCTCATTTCTAGTTTTGTTTTGAGACTATTTTGTGACCTTTATTTCGTTGTCTAATCTCTTCAAGCACTCGCACTTCTTTGTCTCTTGGTGCAACCATTGTGATATTTCTGTATCAGAAGTTTTCTCTCTGGTCACTGATTACTTCTTGAAACAAGAGTCACTACGAAATGCTTTATCAGTACTTGCATACCCATTGCTTATTCTCCATTGTTTCATTCTTTTCAGCCAGTTCCTACACCTCACTTCTTGCTTTCTTCCTGAACTTTTAGCCAAATTTTAATTTGTTTTTCCTGGATCTTTCACCCTTTATCCCACAGTTAAGAAACATTTGGACAGGTACATGGATGGGATAGGTATGGAGGGATCTGGACCAAGCGCAGGAAAATAGGACTAGGTTAATTGTGAAAACTGGGCAACATGGCTGAGGGACCTATTTCCATGCTGTAAACATCTATGACTCTGTAACTCTGTGTGTCTTTTTTACTTCTATCAGATGCTTAGGGTCCAAACTTTTCTAATTAATTCTGATTAATCATGAGGAAGGAACTTTATTAGCTTGAATGCCATGTTGGATAAGGATTGACTTTATGACCCATTACCTTACTAGGGTTTTCTCTATAAACCTCTGTTTTTAATACACCCAATCTCCTGATTAAATTCAGTCTAATGTCATTTTATGCAATGACTCAGTGCTCTCTCAATTTTCTCCAGGATTTTAACACATTTTCCTACATGAAAAGTGTACAAGAAAAGGTGGACTAATTGCAGTATCTTCAAGAGCAGGAGGACTAGTGCACAGCACAGAAATCAATTTGGGATTTTGCCTCAGAAATATTCCATAGGAGTCTTCAACAATCTGAAATGAATTCTTTGCATGAAGCATCCATGTTGTTAACTTGCAGCCTGTTTGATAAGCTACAATTTTATGCAGCATTTCAACAATCACTGCATGACTACTTTCAAAGAACCCATTATTGAGAGGAATTTCAGCTGTGATTTTCATGACCATGATCCTCATGTTTTCATGTTTCTGAATTTACCATTGGAAAATTCCTCTCCATTCTCAGACAGAAACATCACAAGCATCCCAAGTCTCTAGTCCCTACCTATGTCTCTTGTAACCTTGACAACAAGGCTGAACCCTGCAGCCCAATGGTATCAATGTGGATTTCACAAGTTTCAAAATCTCCCCTCCCCCTACAGCATCCCAAAACCAGTCCAGCTCGTCCCTGCCTCCCTAACCTGTTCTTCCTCCAACCTATCCCCTCCTCCCACCTCAAGCCGTACCTCCATCTCCTACTGACCAACCTCATCCCGCCCCCTTGACCTGTCCGTCCTCCCTGGACTGACCTATCCTCTTCCTAACTCCCCACCTACACTCACCTTCACTGGCTCCATCCCTGCTTCTTCAACCTGTTTGTTTCCTCTCCACCTATCCTCTCCTCTATCCATCTTCTATTCGCCTCCCACTCTCTCCCTATTTATTTCAGAACCCCCTTCCCCTCCCCCTTTTCTGATGAAGGGTCTAGGCCCGAAACGTCAGCCTCTCTGCTCCTATGATGCTGCTTGGCCTGCTATGTTCATCCAGCCCTGCACCTTGTTGCCTCGGATTCTCCAGCATCTGCAGTTCCTACTATCTCTTGTAACCTTTTCTGCCATAACTCTTTTTTTTTGCTATGAACTGGAGAAAGACTAGATATAATTATCGGATTTACAAACTGCTGAATGAAATTATTTCTGTCATTGTCCCATACTTAGATCCATGACAATTACATAACAGACCTGCATGTTTTAGCAGGACTTTCATTCTAACTCAAGCCCAGTAAGAAAATTCCCCATGTAACTTAAAAAGAATTTGTTTCTATTCTCATTGACTCCTATCACTTCATACCATTAACATTTAGCAAACACTCTGAAGCGAAATAGCAAGATTACAGAAATACTGGGTTTTAAGAGGTTTGAATAATATCCCAACTGAGTAAAATACAAATTCAATTGATTTTCCAAAAATAATTCCTCCATTATGCACTATTTCAAGTTTCATTTTTGCTTTTTTTTCATCTACGATTTGCTCAATAACACAGATATCTCACTGGAGAACAAAACAGTATTAATAAAATGGTTTACTCCAGCTAGTTTACAAGGAATTACAACTCTCTTTCATGACCTCAAAATGTTGTCATCACCAACCCCAGAGCAAGTAGTGTTTTTATATCCACTTGACCTTGCATTGGTCCTCACTACTTAGTAAATCATGATAACGTTGTAACCAATCTGTTCCAGGTATCGTTGAACAGCAAGCACTATCTAGCACTGCACAATTAATGGAGTCCACAATGAATGAACACATTGCAGGACTAAAACTCCTTATGTCTTGTAACATTTGTTCAGATGCCTCATTCTCTATATCTTCTCCCTCATAATTCATAATTTGTTATTTTGAGAACCATACCTCTCGCATTGGATAGTTCACCAGAGACTGATACTTGGAGTCACACCTGAGGCACCTTTCATCTGGTGCCTTGGGTATTCTTAGGATTCACTTCCCAGTTATTACTTTTGCAATTCTGTTCTCTGCTACAGTAGCCAGATTTGCTAAAGATGCTTCCAACTTCATTCTGCCTTTATTTAGCTATTTGATGTATTAATGCTTCCATCTATAGTATTTGGACCATTTCAAAATCTTGCATTTTTTAAAATTCCTTTTTTTATTCATTCACAGGATATAAACAGTGGCTGGACCAATATTTATTGGCCATCTCTAATTGCATTTGTGAAGATGGTGTCCTCTTGAGTCTCTGTAGTCTATGTAGTGTAGGGGCAACCACATTTCTATTAGGGAGGGAGCTTGAGGATATTGACCTAGTGATGGTGAAGATAATATTGTTCCAAATCAAGGTGGTATGTAGTGTAGAGTATTCCAATATACCTCTGATTTGCAGTTTGTTGATGGTGGAAAAGCTTTGAGGAGTTAGGAGTTGTTTTACTTGCCACAGAATTCCTGACCTGCTCTGAGGCCATATTATTTATATAGTGGGACGAGTTCATTTTCTGATCAATGATAAGACCTAGAATGTTCATAGTAAGAGAGTCAACAATGGTAATGTCATTGAATATCAAGGGAAGGTGGTTATATTCTGTCTTGGTGGAAATGGTCATTATGTGGCACTTGCATGGCATAAATGATAATGTTACTTATCATCTCAAGCCTGTGTGTTGTTTATGCCTTGCTGTATTTGGACACAGACTGCTTGAGTGACTGCAGTCACAAATGGTTCTGTACCATGTACAATTATCAGCGAACACCCTCACCTCTGACCTTGTGATGGAAGGAAGGTCATTGATGAAACTGCTGAAGATGGTTGGGCTGAGGACACTATCCTGAAGAATTCCTGCAGATATGTCCTGGAGCTGAGATGACTGGCCTCCAACCACCCCAATCATTTTCTTTTGTACCAGGAGTGACTCCAAACAGTGAACAGTTTTCCCCTGTTTCTCATTGACTCCAGTTTTGCTTAAGTTCCTTGATGCCCCACTCAGGGATGGTAAATGGAAAGTTGGCAATTATTTCAAAGGGAATGGAGCATTAAAAATATGGAAATTTGCTAAAACTGGAATACTGTGAACAGTTTTGAGCTCTTTATCTGAGGAAAGATATATTGGCATCGGAGGCAGGCCAGAGAGGGTTTCCTAGGCTGATCCCAGGTATGGTGGGATTGTCTTATGAGAGGTTGAGTTAGTTAGGAATTTAGACAAAGAAGAGGTGACATAGAAGATTGATAAGACAGGTGATATGAAACATACAAGATTCTTCAGGAAGGATTCTGAGCAAGAAAAATTTGACCCAAAACATTAACTGATTTCTCTCAACACATGCTGCCACACCTGCTGAGCTTTTACAGCAATTTCTGTTTTTGTTTCTGATTTACAGCATTCACAGCTCTTTCAGTTTTTGTTTAAGATTCTTCGGGGACTTCACAGGGTAATGCAAAGATTGTTTCTCCATGTGGGAGAGTCTAGGATCAGAGAGCATTATCTCAGAGTAAGGAGTCATCCAGTTAGGACAGCTTTTTTCCTTCTCTCAGAGGATAGTGAATCTGTAGAAATCTTTACCACTGAGGGCTGTTGAAGCTGGAAAATTACATATATTCAAGGCTGAAATATACAGATCTTTTAATCGGTAAGGGTATCAAGGATTATGGGGAAAAGGCAGAAAAAGTGGAGTTGAGGATTATCAGATCAGCCCAATCTCATCAAATGGCAGAGCAGACTTGATGGCCTGAATGGCCTATCTCTGCTTCTCCCCACTATTCTCTGAGAGAATAAATCCCTGATTATCATTGTCCCAACTAGGCAATCCCTTATTCTGATATAATGCCTGAGCTATAGGGAGAGGCCGATTTTTGCTGCAGAGGCCGAGGGGTGACCTTATAGGGGCTTATAAAATTATGAAGGGCATAGATAGGGTAAATAGACAAGGACATTTTTGCAGGATAGGGGAGTCCAAAACCAGAGGGCATAGGTTTAAGGTGAGAGGGGAAAGATTTAAAAAGGGCCTGGGGGCAACTTTTTCATGCAGAGGCTGGTGCATGTATGGAATGGAGTGCCAGAGGAAGTGGTGGAGGCTGGTACAATTGCAACATTTAAAAGGCATCTGGATGGGTATATGAATATGAAAGGTTTAGAGGGATATGGGCCAAATGCTGGCAAACAGGACTAGATTAATTCAGGATATCTGAATTAACTTAGGCATGGATGAGTTGGACCAAAGGGTCGATTTCTGTGCTGTACAACTCTATGACTCTCACTCCTAGACTTTCCCACATGAGAGACCACCACTGGGTCACAAGACATGCTTTTTTTCATGAACCTATCCCCAAGTCACCCATTTATCCATTTAATTCTAGTTATTTACCTTTTCTTTCTTTTCTTATATCTGGAAGTGTCATCACACACAACCAATGCTGGCTTTTTTCCCAACATCAAATCACCTGTGATACGTTTCCCCTATTTCACCATGACTAAATCACACATGTTTCCAATTTAGCAAGTAACATGCAAAGCCTGTCAAGGGCAATACAGACCACTAAATGTGAGAGAGACAGGGCCAAATCAAAATGGATTTGGAAGGGGAGATAAGGCACTCAACCCCTGCGGTAATTCTGAATTTGTTTTTGTCTTTTTTTATGTCAAATTCTAACTATTCATAAGACAATAAGACCATAAGACGTAGGAACAGAACTTAGGCCATTCAGCCCATCGAGTCTTCTCCGCCATTCAATCATGGCTGATAAATTCTTCAACCCCATTCTCCCACTTTCTCCCCGTAACCCATGATCCCCTTGATAATCAAGAACCTATCGATCTCAGTCTTAAGTGTACTCAATGACCTGGCCTCCACAGCCTTCTGTGGCAGTGAATTCCATAGATTCACCACTCTCTGGCTGAAGAGGTTTCTCCTTATCTCTGCTCTAAAAGGTCTTCCCTTTACACTAAGGCTGTGCCCTCGGGTCCTAGTCTCTCCTACCAATGGAAGCTTCTTCCCAACATCCACTCTATCCAGGCCATTCAGTATTCTGTAAGTTTCAATTAGATCACCCCTCATCCTTCTAAACTCCAATGAGTATAGTCCCAGAGTCCTCAAATGTTCCTCATATGTTAAGCTTTCCATTCCTGGGACCATTCTCATGAACCTCCTCTGAACCCGCTCCAGGGCCAGTACATCCTTCCTGAGATATGAGGCCCAAAACTGCACACAATAATTATTCATGACGATATATTAATGCCTAACTCTTAACAACTCCAATCAATTCTTAACAACTCCAATCAATTCTTAACAGACAAGATGGCTCTTGAGGTGTAGTGGTAATGTCCCTACGTCTGAGCCAGGAGGCCTGGGTTCGAGTCTCACTTGCTCCAGAGGTGTATAATTGGATCTGTGAACAGACTGATATAAGGAAAGACACTATTAACACACAAGAGCCAGAAATGGTAGAGTGCGTGGGTGTTTTGGAGGGTTGTTGGTTAAATTTAAACAGGAGTCCCTCTGTTAGCTATTGTGCCATTGTAACCTATGAGGGCCAGCAATGAGGGAAGGATTGAATGGTATGTCAAGCCTGTACCTGTAGTCTTTCTGCCTCTCTTGCACCACAAGCTCCTTCCAAACTAAATTTCTGGCAAGAAGAGATCAAAGGAAATTTGTAGCACTAGACACGAAGACTGGAGCAAGTGATACGCTGCAGCAGCTGATATATTGTTGCTCGGACTCATTCTACAGCAACTGTCTCTCGGCTTTTTCTTCAAGTGCGGGATTTTCGGACCGTAACCACCATTTAGCCCCTCCAGGATGAAACATGATTTTGACCACAATCCTTTGACATAGAACACATGCAATAGTTCCACGGGTTGTAATACGGATCCGTTTGAGTATAGTTGCCGCACCAGAATAACACCATTTTTGCCTCACATCAGTGTGTAGACACAAAGTGGTCCCCACCAATTAAAGTGTCCATGTTAAAAGGGGAAATCACTCCTACTGAGTGAAAGTAATAACCAATATCCATTTGCAGTAATATCAGTTTCAAGGTTAATAATAACGATGTCTTAGCATCATAGACGCAGAGACATACACCACAGAAACAGACCCTTCGGTCCAATTCATCCATGCCTAAATTAATTTAGATATCCTAAATTAATCCAGTCCCATTTGCCATGATTTGGCCCGTATCCCTCTTAACCCTTCCTATTCATATACCCGCCCAGATGCCTTTTAAATATTATAATTTTACCAGCCTCCACCACTTCGGCGACAGCTCATTGAATACACACACCACCCTCTGTGTGAAAAAGCTGTCGCTTAAGTCCCCTTAAATCTTTGCCTTCGCACCTTAAACAAATGCCCTCTAGTTCAAGCAATGTCCATTTACCTCATGTGAAAATCTGCAGAGAGTGGTGGGTGTGTGGAATCTACTGCCTGTCAGATACATTAGGGACATTTAAGCAACTTTTGGATAGGCACATGGATGATAGTAAAATGAAGGGTATGCAGGTTAGTTTGAACTTAGAGTAGTTTAATAGGTCGGCACAATATTGTGGGCCGAATGGCCTGTACTGTGCTGAACTGTTCCATGTTCTATGAAAATAGCTGCGTTTGTCTTGTTTCGCCACGTTAAATGTTCCTGTATCCTGAGTTCCTTTATCCGGACTTATAAGGCACTTCTTCAGAGGTAGTAACACTACCTCTGAGCCAGGATGCCTGGGTTCAAGTCCAGACGTGTGTCTTAACGTCTCTGAATAGGTTGATTAAAAATACCGAGAATGTCAAATTTGCTACTAAAAGATACATGGGAACATCACAACTGTGGGTTTCCCTCCAAGCCACGTCCCCCACCCTGAAATATAATCACACTTCCTTAAGTGTCACTGGGTCAGAATACTGGAAACCCCTCTGTGATATCATTATGGGCGTCTCTACAGCCCAATGACTGCAACAATTCAAGAAGGCAGCTCATCACTACCTTTTTAAGGGCAATTAGGAATGGGCAATAAATGCTGGCCAACCAGCGACACCCGCACCACTCTCAGTGTGAAAAAGTTGCTCTTTAAATCTTTCTCCCCTCACCTTAAAAATATGCTTCCTAGTCTTGAAATCCCCCACCATAGGGAAAAGGAGGCGGGGATGAAATAGAAGGTATGGACTGGCATAGACCAGCTGGACTGATTGCAATGTTTATTAAATTCTAAGTTCAATATGCATTTAGAGTACAAGGAGTTACTTGCAGAATATTATAAACTAGAAATAAAAACAGAAAATGTTGGAAAAACACAGTTGGTCAGGCAGTATCATCAGAGAGAAAAATTGAGATGATTTTCAGATCTATGATGTTTAATCAGAAGAATTATAGAGTTAAAGAACCATACAGTACAGAAACAGACACTTCGGTCCAACCAGTCCATGCCGACCATAATCCCAAACTAAACTAGTCCCACCTCCCTGTGCTTGGCCCATATCCCTGCAAACCTTTATTATTCATGTACTTACCTAAATGTCTTTTAAATGTTGTAACTGCACCTGCACCAACCACGTCCTCTGGAAGTTCATTCCACACACAGGCCACCCTCTGTATAAAAAAAATTTGCCCTTCATGTCTTTTTTTAAATCTTTCTCCTCTCACCTTAAAAAAATGCCCCCTAGTCTTGAAATTTCCCCACCCTAAGGAAAAGACATGTGTCATTCACCTTATCTATACACCTTCTTATTTTGTAAACCTCTATAAGGTGACCTCTCAACATCCTGTACTCCAGGGGAAAATGTCCTAGCCTTTCCAGCCTCTCCTTATAACTCAAACTGAGTTATGATCTGACGAACATTGAACTCTGCCCGGGGCAGAATTGCTCACTGTGTCTGCAAGTTATTCACTACAAGTGCAGCAGATACATGTCCCCTCCAATTTAATGGGGGTAGGCCATGGCCTAGTGGCATTATTGCTGGAGTGTTAATCCAGAGACACAGATAATGTTCTGGGGACCTGAGTTCGAATCCTGCTGTGCCAGATGGTGGAATTTGAAATCAATAAATATCTACAATTAAAACTCTAACAATGACCGTGAATCCATTGCCAATTGTTGGGAAAAACTCATCTGGTTCAGTAATACCCTGGAGGAAACTGCCATCCTTACCTGGTCTGGCCTACCTGTCGCTCCAGACAAACCGCAACAAACGCTGCCTCCCCAGCGACGCCCCTCATCCAGTGAATAAATAAAGGGGGGAAAAAAATCCACTCACCATCCTGGCTTGGAAATATATTGTGTTCCTTCACTGTCACTGAATCAAAATCCTGGAATTCCCTGCCTAAGGACATTGTGGGTCTACCTACAGCACATGGACTGCAGTAATTCAAGAAAGCAGCTCACCACCACCTTCTCAAGGGGCAACTAGGGGCGGGCAATAATTACCCAGCGACTCTACCTCCCACGAGTGGATTTCAAAAAAATTAGTTAGCCATGCCTATACCCCCTAATGGAATTTAAACAACCGCCTCTATTTTGCTATCCTGGTAGAAGTTTCTGGGCCCCAGAATCATAGGGTTTATGAGGCCACTCTGCCCATTCAGTATGTACCAGTTGAAGAACAGTCCAGGCCCACTTCCTAGCAGTTAGATGTCTTGGTGAAGTTTCTGGATTTGTTATGTCGGCTTCGTTAGGCTTACAATTAAATTTCTTCGAAGTCTTACTGCGTGAATGAAAATGAAAAGTCTTTTTTCTATTTCCAGGGTGCTTAGGGAAGAGGGGAGCAGCTAGTTAGTGGGCCTCGCTTTCAAGTTAGTTTGTGTTTGGAGTGAATTGATTCCGTGATTGCAATAAATGGAGCGAGGAGTGAATGGCCGATTATCTCAAATTTAAAAATGGTCTTTGATTTTGTGACAGCGATTAAATTGCCATAAAACGAATCGAGCTTATTTTTAACATGTAAGGTCGAAAATGATTGATGAAGCTTTTGTTCCTTTGTTAATGTCCCCAAACAGTGTTAAAATTATAGTTTTAATCCTGAGCTAGTGAGAGTCGTTTAATAAAGAGAAGGTAGTAGGTAGAAGTGAGGTGATGGCCTACTGTTTTTTGTCACTGGGCTGTTAACCCAGAATTTGGGGTGGGGGGGGGGGGGGGGAGGGGAGGGGGGGGGTGAGTTCGATTTGTGTCCGTGGTAGACGGCTTGAGTTAAGTAAAAAAACAACTGGAATTGTGAACGAAGAAACATTAATTCTGTGTCCACAGATGCTGCCAGACCTGCTGAGTTTCTGATCGGTTACAATACCGTGTCTCATCCGTTAATGATATCGATTTTTATTTGAAAACACAATGGTTAACTCATGAACCTACAATCCTTATCCTAGTCTGGCCCACGTGTGAGTCCAGACCCACAGCAATATGAATAACCCTTAATTAGGAATGGGCTAGAAACAAACACGGAAATTGCTGGGAAAGCTCGACAGGTTCGGCAGCATCTGTGCAGAGAAATCAAAGTTAACATTTCGGGTCCGGTGACCCTTCCTCAGAACGGCAATAAATGCTGGTTTAGCCACACGCACGGAGGGAGGTGATGGTCTAGTGGTATTATCACTGGATCGTTAATCCGGAGACTCAGGTAATGTTCTGGGGGCGCCGGTTTGCATCCCGTTTACTGCAGATGATGGAATTTGAATTCAATAACAGTCCGGAATTAAGAATCTAATGATGGCCATGAATCCATGATCGATTGTTGCAAAAACCCATCTGGTTCACTAATGTCTTTTAGAGAAGAAAACTGCCATCCTTACCCGGTCTGGCCCTCTGAGCAATTACGGATGGGCAATAAATGCCTACCCAGTCATACATACACCTACACGCCGTGGATGATTTTATTTTTTAAAAAATGGTAAAACATATTTGAAGCTAAAATATTTATCTGCTCTGGCGAAATTACTTAACTAATGCAGCCAGAAGGTGAATAAGATATTTCCATCGAATCCCTAACAATTATCGCCCTGATCGGTTACAATAGTGTCCCATGATCGGCGTAGGCAGTGATTAATATTTACACATTTGGCGTTAGTGAAGAAACGAAAGTTTCCTCAAACATTTACATTTAAAAACAAAACTCGATTCGTATGATGTAATCGCCATCACAACATTAAGCCTCATTTTTATTAAAATGTGCAATGTTCACACAAGGTTACCCACGCTAGATTTAAAAGAAACAGAAGAACTGCGGATGCTGGAAATCAGAATCCCGTTCAGACGCTGAGATCCGGGTTTAAAGATAAATACAATCTACACTCCTGTTTATATTGATATGAAGAATATTCCTGGGCTAAATTAAATTTCTGGCCATTTTTTTCTGCAGCCTATATTTAATACAGATATACGTAGAATTATCCAGGTCAGAAGTCACAAGCTTGTGAGTTCAAATAAACCTGTGGCACTATAACCTGGCGTCGTGTGACTTCTCACCTTGTCCACCCCAGTCCAACACCGGCACCTCCACATCATAGAATTACCCATTGAGAGAAACTGCAGATTGTAGCGACTGTGAGCAGTTAGTATTTTTCGCAAATCGGTTTCACTTATTGGACTGAGGCCACGGAGAGACATGAAGGCAGTTGCCTGTGAGATTTGGAGGTTAGCGATTAAAGATGTGTTTTTTTTTGTATAAAAATAAATTTAAAAATCTTACCGGCAAAATAAGACCCCCATTCTGTGGGATGGTTGGGCGCAGGGACAATAAATACTGATTCCATAAGGAATTGTAGTCATCGCCCGTTCATTGCCGCTTATATTGATAAATCTCCCGGGATATATGCTAGGTATTACCGTGGCTCGGGTTTTGCTCTAAACCTGCTCCTGTGAGTTGAGAGTGTGTGAACATATTTATTTGAGGGGGTTGCTGTTGTTTGTAAAGAGATCGTTTTTAAAATTAAAAACAAGAAGTGCACGTGTTGGAAATCTGAAACAGAAATTGCCGAAGCTCGGTAGCTGCAAGTTCCAAAAAAAATCCCGATTGCGCTCGAAATGTTAACTTTTTTTCTCCACAGAGCACGCCAGACCTACTGAGCCTCCCCTTCAATTCCTGCGTTTGTTTCATTTCTTGTATCAAAGCGCCCGTTTGTCCTGGTCACTGATTCTCCGCTAAACAGTCCCTTCTCCGAAGTGTACGCCGGAGTGCGCTGGATATTTTCACATCAATCAATGTATTTGTTACAAATTATAAATATTCAGGCACACGGCTGGGGTGTGTGGGAGTTGAACCCAGACACTCGGGTAGGGACACTGCGCCCCAGGAGCTCCTTAGCACCGGCTACAAACACACCTAGACTTGCTTGGGAGCTCCAAATGTTACTTGTGTGGTAAACTTGAGTTTTGTACTTTGTCACAACGTGTTAAAATTGGTCGCATATTACTGTATATTTTGTACAACTTTCTTCTACTCCCTCGCTCTCTTTATTACCCTTTGATCCATTCTACGATCCCCGTTTCCCCTCGGGATGAGAAAGAGAGAGACACTGAGAGAGCCGGTATATCCCCTTAACCCCAGGGAAAACCCTATTACAATATACATATAATAAAAAAACACCTTGAGCATAATGAACCATTGGAAGTTGATAAATTAAACCTACGCTTTGCAAAAACAAAATTAAAGCGATTTCAATAAAACCAGGCTCCAAAATTTTCTTTAAAAAAAAAGTCGTTTAAAATGTTCCCGAAAACACGTCTCACGCTGGAGTCTCCAGGGGCTCGAAATGAGGTCTCGCTATCGGAGCTTGTTTAAAGCCTTTCAAATCCTGGGATCACTCATCCCGTTATTTTTAATTTTTAAAGAAACTAGATTAGGTTGAAAATTTCGCTAAATATACAACAAACCTCTGGCTTTGTTTTGCACAAAATTTAAAAAGAAGGTCCGTCTTTTGATGTTTAAAAGGGTGAAATAGTTTGGCTTTATCAGCATTCAGCTGTTAGCTACGGCTGTGAAATGTCATTTAGTAACTGCGCTGATGTTACGGACCGAGATTCCTGGGAGATTCACACAGGAAACCGAAAGGGAGAATGTGACCGAATCCCAGTGAAATTCAGGGAATACCTCCTTCTTTCCCCTTCGCGTTCATATTAATTATCCCCCTCGCTTAAACCACCAGGAGAATTAAATCCCCGGTCTCGCCAAGAACCGCTCCCTACAATGCTGCCGTATGTATGTTATCAAATTGCAGTTTAAATATTCTATACACATACAGCATCGATTTATATGCGTATATATATATTTAAAAAACCACACAATTAAACTCTCAACGAAGTAGGAATAGTAACATTCCTCCCAAGGAGAGAGATTTACAAATACGCATCGGTGCACGACAACAGACCCGTACTAATGTTCCCACTGCATTACATGCGCCCACAACAGATGAATCCTCTTAGAGAGAACGCATTTTAACATCCCAAAAACGAACACCTCCTCACAAATAAACGCACAGCCATTAATATGTACAAATACAGGACAAACCGACCGAGTGCATTAGAGATCACACAAAGCGTATATTTAAGGAGATAGCAAGAACTGCAGATGTTGGAGTCAGAGATAACACAGTATGGAGTTGGAGGAACACAGCAGGCCAGGCAGCATCAGAGGAGCAGGAAAGTTGACGTTTCGGGTCGGGACTTGTGTTGTACTGCGTTGTTTAAGGAAATTCCTTATTAAAACACAGGCATGTGCAGGCTCACACTCCCCCCTCCCCTATTGTTCCTAATTTATGTTTTTTAAAATTAAAATAAAGCTTCCTAATCATTCATTTTGTCCTGTGAGTTAGCCCTGTTTTGACCATCTCTCCCTGATAATCGACAGGCCTCTTTATTTTATTCCAAAGATCACGCTGAGGATTTACGGTCTCTTTCTCTCTCAAACTGTGATGTGGAGGTGCCGGTTTTGGATTGGAGTGGACAAGGTCAGAAACCACACGACACCAGGTTACAGTCCAACAGGTTTATTTGAAAAGACAAGCTTCCGAAACCTCAGTCTTTCTTCGGGTGTTACGGTCTAGGCCCGAAACGTCGGCTTTCCTGCTCCTCTGATGTTGCTTGGCCTGCTGTGTTCATCCAGCTCTACACCTTGTTATCTCTGTTGGACTATAACCTGGTGTCGTGTGATTTCTGACCCTCTCTCAAACTGAGAATAGCCGGCACAAAGCTGCATTACAGCAAGGGACGGGTCTCACTCCAAACCCTGGCCATTGCAGAAATCCTGATTTCAGCTCAAACAACCGGCCTGGGGTCCCTTTGAATTCAGAGACAAGACCCGCAGCCAAATTTGGAAGGTGCTTATTAGATCTTTGTACTATTTCAGCCACAGTTCAGAGGGCTGTGCGGCCGTTCAGCCCCTCTGCACCGTAGGTATTAAACTTTACACAGAACCCCAGGAAGTGTCCTCCTGTTAGATCACCTTTTGATCTTTGCCCGTTCTTTGAAGGCAGAGCTGATCAATTTCATCTATGTAGCGCCTTGCACGACCCCGGGCCTCCCAAAAGCGCGAATGAAGTATTTTTTTCTAGAGCGGATTGGCTGGGAGCAAATTTGGGGAGAACAGCAAGTGGGGTGTCTACTCCTGATCTGGCTGTCCCCTTGTAAACCGTGATTTTACATTTACTCCCATCGATCCCGCTTCCCAAACCCAGTCGCAATGAATATTTGGCAATCTTCCTCGAAAAGACAAGAACATCAAAAGCGAAGCGAAACTTTCCGCCTGTTTGCTCCCAGTAATTTAACCACTTTGTTTTTTTTTTCAAAGTGCCAATCTCCGAATCGGCTGGAGCTGGCTCCAATGTTCTGCACGTTTACTGTGAGAAAGTGCTGGATAACCAGCTGTTAGTGTGAGTTACAGGGACAACAGCTCTGTCCAGCTCACTGGCACATCGCGGGCCACAAATCAGTGGCGATTTCTCAACAGCAGCGGAGAGGGTTTCATTTATTTATGTATAAATATATAGAAGCATCCTACTGTCTGAAAACTTTTATGGTCACCGAACAATTTTTGCAACCTTCCCGGGGAAAACAGAACCCGACAGAATAATTTGAAACAAAGAACTGCGGAGGCTGAAAACCCGAAACAAAAACAGAAATTGGTCCTGGACAAACTTCTAAACAGTTCGGAAGATGGGTCGTACTGGACTCGAGACGTTAACTCCGTTTCTATCTTCGCAGACCTGCTGGGTTTCTCCAGCAATCTCTTTGCTTGTTTCGGCCTGGCAGGATGTTAGATAGGGAGCTGCACACACACTCACATATACACACACACATACACACACATCTACACACACATATACACACACACACACATACACACACATATACACATACACATACACACACACACACATACACACACACACATATACACATACACACATACACACACATATACACAGACACACACATATACACACATACACACACATACACACACATATACACACATACACACACATATACACACAGGCACACACATACATACACACATACACGCATATACACACATACACACACGTACACATACACATGCACACATGCATACACACTTATGCACGCGCGTACACACTCGCACACGCACACACACACATGCACATACTCACATACACACATGCACACAAACTCATGTACACACATACACACAGACTCATGCTCACACTCACGCACACTCACATACACACGGGCACGCACACATACACACACTCGCAAACACACACACACACGCACACATACAAATACAATAAAGGTGAATGGTTCCATTTTGCCCACATTTAATGAACGAGGATTTTCATACTGTTTCTGTCTGGTTTCAATGGAAAAAACCTTCCCCATGTCAGGCGAATGATAAACACTGGAACCACACACTGACATCACATAAAATGTTCTGAAAACACATACCAGCTGTGCATATCCTTATGGATACCTGCAGTTACATCCATATCTACACACGTATTGCGACATAAAACAAGCAAGCTTTTTGCCAAAAAAAATCAATCACAGGATGTGGGCATCACCCAGCATTTATTATCCATTAATTGCCCAGAGGGCAGTTAAGAGTCAACCACATTATTGTGGATCTGGAGTCATGTGTAGACACCAGGCAAGGACAGCAAATTTTCTTCCCCAGTGAACTAGATGGGTTCCCGCACCCTCAGCAATTGCCATGAGTTCATCTTCGTTAGACTCTTAATTCCAGATTTTGTATTGAATTCAAATTCCACCATCTGCCATGGTGCGATTTGAACCCTAGAATGTTATATGGGTCTCTGGATTAATAAATCTACTGGTTATGCCACTAGGCCATCATTTTCCACTGTTCCCAGGTTCTATACTCTCTTACAAAGAGATACACCAACCTGTTTTTCAAAAGGACACTTAGACACTACATTAAGAGAAACAAACATGACGGCTGCGCAGAAAGCGGCTGATATGGTTTCTGTCGTCCAGTGACTGTACTTCAAAAGTACCTAATGGGAGGTACTGGACGTTCTTGGTTTGTGAAAAGAGATATTTAATTGCAAGCATTACTTTAATTGGACAAGAGTGGTAGGTCAATGTCTTTCTTTCAGACACACAGTTATTCATTTCTCTTCCTACATGCTTTGACACACATCTGCACAGCAACTGATACAACCAAACACTAAATATTCACTGAGAGGAGGATATGGATTAAAACTGGCGATTCCCCCACACCCAATGTCCACGAATCAGCACACCCACGCAAACGGACATCTTGCTAGAGAAAAAAAAAGGTTCATCAAGTTTGTTTCCTGAAGCCATCTTTAAAAAGGCAATCAAGTTGTTGACCAACGGAGCCAATCCATCTCTGTGAATTAGTTTAGGACAGACCCTGATGGCGAGTTTTGGGAAATGAGGGGATAAAAATGATTCACTCAGATCCTAAATCTCAGGTAATGGATACTTATCCTGAGTATGGGATTATCAGTTATGGTACAAAAATGTGTTTACATAGATTTTACAACCCATTTGGCCCAATAGTTCTGTCTCTCTATTTATGCTTCCAGAAAAGTTGCCTCCCACAACTATTTCACCCCTTCAACATATCCTTCTGCTTCTTTCTCCCTCCTGTGTCTACCTAGTTTCCTCTCAAATGTGCCTCTGCTATTCACTTTAACCACTCCCTGTGTTAGCATTCTCACTGCTCTCTGGTTAGAGAGGTTTAACCTTGTTTTGCATCCCCTTACAAGTGGAAAGATGTCTAAGCCCAACTTATCAATATCTCTTCACAAATTTAAAAGCTTTCATTTGGTCTTTGTTCCTAGAACAAATGAGCTCCATTGTTCAAAAACTGGCCCTTATAAATGTTATTTTCTTGTGGTATCCATCTCAATTAGCAACTCTAGGGTCCACTTAGATATGTCCAGGCTGGCACCCAAGTTGCTAAGATTGTATGGGAGCACACAATCGTAATGAAGCAAGTTAAGGAGTCATAAGGTTGTACAGCACAGAAACAGACACTTCAGTCCAATTTGTCCATGCCAACCAGATATCCTAAATAAATCTAGTCACATTTGCCAGCATATGGCCCTTCCTACTCATACAGCCATCCAGACGCCTTTAACTGTTGTAATTGTACCAGCCTCCAACACTTCCTCTGGCAGCTCATTCCATTCACACACCATCCTCTGTGTAAAATAGTTGCCCCTTAGGTCCCTTTTAAATTTTCCCCCTCTCACCTTAAACCTATGCCCTCTAATTTTGGACTCCCCCATCCAGGGAAAAGATCTTGTCTATTTACCCTATCCACGCCCCTCATGATCTTAGAAACCTCTATAAGGTCACCTCACAGCCTCCGATGCTACAGGGAAGATAGCCTCATAGCCTTGTATGCTTTGGCATCATAAGTGCACATCTAAATGCTCCTTAAATGTTATGAGGGTTTCTGCCTCTACCATCTTTACAGGCAGTTAGTTTCAGATTCCTACCACCAACTTCTGGTTGAAAACGTTTTCTTCACATCTCCTCAAAACCTTCTTCCCCTTACCTTAAATCTATGCCCCTAGTCATTCATCCATCCACCAAGAGGAAAGGTTTCTTCCTGTCAACCCTATCTACGCCATTCATCATTTCATACATCTCTGCTCTGTGGAAAACAATCCCCTTATCCTAAGATTATGACCCCTGGTTCTATAGTCACCAGCCTAGAGGAAACAACCTACCTATATCCATCCTGTGGATAATCACTCTATCTATGGCCTGTGACACCCCATGAGAATTTTGTGCAAATCATTGATATCACCTCACATTCTTGTGTACCTCAAATGGTTACACTGTTAACACAGAACCAGAAATTTTATTTTCAGACTCCACTTCAAAGATATAAGCACTTAATCCATTGTAGCCATGGGGGAGTGCTGTACTGTCAGAGAGATTGTCTTTTAGATAAAACATGATACTCACCTTTCAGGTGGGATATGAAAGATCCATGATGTTATTTGAATGTTCACTGGTGCTCTGATCAATATTTTCTCCTCAATCAACACCACAGGCAGATGATCTAATCAATATCACTGTTCTGTTTGTGGGAGATTGCTGTATTTCTAAGTGACCACACTTCAAAAGTACTTCATTGTCTGCAAAGTGCTTTGGGATATCCAAAGTTGCTTTAAATAAAATATTGCTCTGTCTCTGTCTCTCTCTTCTTCCTCCCACCCCATGAGGATACCATGACTATTATAAGCCTCTTTCTATAGAACATACACCAAACATGCCTATAAGAGAGAACACTACTCTTACTGGAAGTTCTTGACATCTGCCACGAGAGGGTGAATAAATTGTTTACGCTAAATGTGAAAACACAATCAGTTCACACGGGGTGGCATGACAACAAGCAGCAAGCAATGATTTTCCTTTCACCATGGATTATGCCCATCAATACAAACTAGTCAAACATTACTGACCTTTAAAGTAGATGATTTGAAGGGTGTTTGCTCTGGGTGGGGTAGAAATTCCTCTAGTTAAGCAGCTTCTTAACACTTCTGATTGGTGAGGCCAGAGAGAATCAGGGAATCCTGCTCCTGCTTGAACTACAGAAGGAGTACATCTCCCTCCCCCACCCTTTGTTCAAATAGATTTGGAATCTGTCTCTCTCTTTTGGTCATAAATCTTTCTCTAACTAATTCTCAGTGTCAGACCCAGCAAGAGAAAATGAAGACTGGCCAGCTAAACACTATTAGCAATCATATCCACTGGAGTGCACATCTGACAAGTCTCTACATCAGGGAAACCAAGCGGAGGCTTGGGGACCGCTTTGCAAAACACCTACGCTCAGTTCGCCCTAAACAACTGCACCTCCCAGTCGCAAACCATTTCAACTCCCCCTCCCATTCCTCAGACGACATGTCCATCCTGGGCCTCCTGCAGTGACATAACGATGCTACCCGAAGGTTGCAGGAACAGCAACTCATATTCTGCTTGGGAACCCTGCGGCCCATTAGTATCAATGTGGACTTCACAAGCTTCAGAATCTCCCCTCCCCCTACTGCATCCCAAAACCAGCCCAGCTCGTCCCCACCTCCCTAACCTGTTTTTCCTCCCACCTATCCCCTCCTCCCACCTCAAGCCGCACCCCCATCTCCTACCTACTAACCCCTTGACCTGTCCTTCCTCCCTGGACTGACCTATCTCCTCCCTAACTCCCCACCTACACTCACCTTTACTGGCTCCATCCCCGCCTCTTTGACCGGTCTGTTTCCTCTCCACCTATCTTCTCCTCTATCCATCTTCTATCCGCCTCCCCCTCTCTTCCTATTTATTTCAGAACCCCCTTCCCCTCCCCCATTTCTGAAGAAGGGTCTAGGCCCGAAACGTCAGCCTTCCTGCTCCTATGATGCTGCTTGGCCTGCTGTGTTCATCCAGCTCTGCACCTTGTTGTCTCTCATTTAGGGATGATGTCAGGATACACTTCTTCACAAAAAAGGGCAGTGGAAATCTGGAATTCTCTCATACAGAAACTGGTCAGCCTGAGGGGTCAATTTGAAAATTATTAAGTCATAGCATTAAGGGTTCCAGGAACAAAATGGGTAGATGCAGCTAAAATGCTGTGATCTCCATGAACAATAGAACAGGCCCAAGGGGGCTGAATGGCCTCAACTTGTTACCTGTTTCTGCAACCACAGTGCCTATAGTGCACAGGTAAGCCTGACTGCTTCTGTGACAAGTTGCCATTCAGGTGTTACTGTAGCAGCGCTTAGTTTATTATCTGGTCCAAAAGACAGAGCAACATTCCCTCAGCCATACATTGGAGTTTTAGCCTTGACTTTTGTCTTCAAGTTCAACCCAAGACCTTCCAACTCAGAAGCTACCCACTGGGATGCAGTAAACACCTACCATTACAAAGTCCCAGGATTAGGGCATTTTTAAAGACATGGAATAGTTGTAAGAAATTTTGATTTGATTTATTACTTTGTTTTGTTGTTTCTGTAGTTTGCTCATGGGCTTCAATTCCCATCACCAGCTGAAGTTACCATGAATGACTCTCCTTCTCAACCTCTCCCCTTGCCTGAGGTATGGTGGCCCTCAGGTTAAATCACCACCAGTCGTCCCTCTCTCTAATGAGAGAGCAGCTCTATGGTCTGGTAAGACTATGGCAACTTGAATTAATTGCTGTTGACCTGTTGAGGAAGGGAATAACTCAGTGAGTGTAGACTTTGCTGTGGTAAAGTTCTGGAAATATTCAGCACAGGTGGTAGCACCTGTGGAGACAGAAACTGAGCTTGCGTTTCAAGTCTACTTTTGACTCTTCTCCACAGATGCTGCCAGACCTGCTGAGTTTCTCCAGCACTTTCTGTTTCTACTTCAGATCTGCAGTGTTTTGATTTTATTTCTATGTTCACTTTTGTGTCATTGAGTGGCAATTCTCAGACTAAGAGTATCTGCTTGTACACTTACAATTGTCTTTGTCACATACAGACAATAGGCTCCTGTGCTATATTTGTGTAAGAGTCAAAACTGACTGGATAATAGTAGCTGTCTAAAAATAAGGCTCAAGGGAATACAATGCAAGTGTGCGTTATCTGCACTAATTGAAAAATTTACCCAGTCTCAGGATATTCAACGGGTCCTTTGTGCAGTGGCTATGATACGGAGTTCATAATCCAGAACCATGGACTCATACTCCAGGATAATATGGGCCCTCATTCCCACTAGTTTGAGATTTTGAATTTAGTTTTTTTTCTAAAAGGTTGGGACCAGCAAAAGTGACCGTAAAGTTGTCGGAATGCCACAACCAAATCCAACTGTTTCACTAAGTCCCATGAATGAAAGAAACCTGCTATCCTCACCCTGTCTGGCCTACATGTGGCTCCAATCCCACAGCAATGTGGTTGACTCATGTGCATGTACAGAAATGATCTAGCAGCCATTCAGTTGTATTGAATTACTCAAAGCTGTAGGAGATCCAGCATTATCTTATCAGTGGCAGACTTACCAGTAATGCCCAAATCCTGAGAGTGAATAAAGCAAGACTCAGAAGTTCTATGGAGTTCTATTCTCTCTGTCTCTACACACAACAGTCAATTTTTGTCACGTTAGTTCTTAGAATATGAGTAATGTTGGCACGGCCCCACATATACATGTGAACATAGAATCAGCAGTAGGCCGCATGGTCCCTTGAGTCTACTTCACCACTGAGTAAGATCATTGCTGATCTGATTACTCTACAGTCCTACCTACTCACTATAATCTCTTGCCCCTTTACCTATCAAGAATCTTTCTACCTCTGCCATTAAAATAATCAACAATTCGCTCCCACCACCTTTTGAGGAAGAGTTCCAAAGACGTTGACTGTCCCTCCATACTTGCCGTGAGAAGGTGGTGGCAGTGGAACTTTTGCTTGGTTTGCAGAATTGTTGATCTTCAACAACTCTGTGGCTTTCAGGGCATTTCATTTCGGAGGATATGGAAAGTCAATGACAACATGTGTGAGAGGAGTGAAATGTAGGCCAGACTGGGTTCCCATCCTTGAAGAACATTCATGAAAATTATGTTTTTACAATAATCTGACGGCTCCACAGTCAGTTATTCTTCTGGCGCAAATCTACAAATGACTAGATGTATCAAATTCAGTTTCACATGGTAATTGGCTGAACTCATAATTTATTAACATATAATGATCCAAAGACAGGAGTCCCCAACATGGCAACTGGGAAATTTAAATCTGGTTATTTAATTAAAAATGAATCTGGAAATAAAGCTGCTCTCCATTACAATGACGATGAATCTACTGGATTGTAAGAATCCATCAATTTCACCAATATCCTTTAGGGAAGCAGTTCTGCTATCTATATCCATACGCAGTCTGGCCTAAACGTGGCTCCAGATGCACAGAAATGGTGGGCAGAACACTATACCTGTCAATTAGGCAAGAGGGTGGAAGTAGTTCATCTGCCCACATGCCTCTGAGGCTTCAAATGACAGGGAAAGCCAGCCATTGGTCAGTAGAGCATCCAAATGGAACAAGATTTCCCTGAAAGAGGTGAAATTTTTCATTTTCTATTTATGGTCTTACAAGACCAGCCTTCACTGTCTATCCCAAATTGTCCTTCAACTGAGTGGCTTGCAGAGGGTGGTTAAGAATCACCCACATTGCTGTGGACCTGGAGTCACATGTAGGCTACACCAAGTAAGTTTAGCAGATTTCCTTCCCTAAAGAAGTGAACCAAATGGGTTTTTAACAACAATCAAGATTTGTCATTGTAACGATCACTGATACTAGCTTTCAATTCCACATTTATAATTAAATTTAAATTCTACCAGCTGCAGAGTTGGCTTTTGAAATGATGTTCTTACAACTTTAACCTGGGCCTTTGTATTACTAATCTAGTGACATCACCACTATAACCCATTATGAATGAATGAAGTATACAGTCAAGATGCTCCAGGATTCATGAGTGTGGGACGGGTTTGATGAACCAGATGGTCATTTACTGCCTGTCTTTTTCATGTATTTAATGAAATTGTCAAATATATTTGTATAGAAACAAACACACACATACCACACACAATTGCACTTACACACAGACACATGCAGATACAAGCACACAATCAGTCATTCACACACATAGACACATACATGCAGACATACATACACATAGACATATACATATGCAGACACATGGTCACATATACACATTCAGCCACACACACAAGCATACACACAGAGATATACACAGACAGACACAAGCTCACACACAGACATACACACATACACACAATTCACATTGAAGTTTACCCTCTACGTGATGGAATGGTTCTAAATACATTCCCTATTTTCACCCCTTTTCCATCATACAGATACATTACATGAAGGAAAATATACAATCATCTAATGTTCCTTGCTGCACATCAGAAGAAACTATCACATTAAACTGACTGGCCTTGTTGTCAGTTATGTGTAGGGTTCATGACAGAGTTTTAGACATGATTCGGAAACTTTGCCAAGGTTTGCATCATAGTTTCAACACCATCTGTTTAAACAGAAATAAACAGACATTGATGGACAGAGAAAAATGATAGATTAATATTTCATCATAACCCTTTAATATGTTGACGGGTAGCCTGGATCCAGATTATGAAGTTCCCCACTGGAGTGCTGTTTTAAAACAGGTTTCATCACAAAAAAAAAGGACAATTGTGAAAGTCAGTCCTGAAGAGCAGAAATTAAAGTCTCCAAGGTAATCAAAGATATAGGGATCGATCAAGGAAATGAAGTTGAGGAAAGACATTTAGCTTGATTTTATTGAACGGTAGAGCAGACTAGAAGGGCAGAATGGTCTACACCTATTCTGACATTCTTTTGGGTCACCAAGTGCCACAGTAGAATCAATTGCAGCCCAGACTGACAGGATGTAGGTCTTCCCCATCCAATAGGGTCCTTTTGGATTTGGGCAGCCACTGTCCAATATCTACCCAGTGGGAACCTATAGCACAGATTGGTCATCTCACTCAAAGAGGTCATCACATTATTGCTATTGAAAATGGTTAATGCTGCAGTGAGTGGATCCTTACACTTACCCTGCTGAATCCAGCTACCTTAAACCCAATGCTTGGATTGTTGGGCTGATTGGCCTACCTCAGCTCCTACGTCTTAATCAAAAACAATCTCAAATTAAAAGTGATTTGCCAGTTTGGACTTAGCAGTAGGGCAGGAGTGACATCCAGGAATATGAAATAAAACTGCACCAATCTAAAACATGAACAAAACACTAGATATGCTTTTTGAAAAAATGCTATACTGAGTAAACACTAAACCTAAATAAAAACCGAAAGAACTGCGGATGCTGTAAATCAGGAACAAAAACAAAGTTGCTGGAAAAGCTCAGCAGGTCTGGCAGCATCTGTGAAGGAAAAAACAGAGATAACATTCCGGGTCTGGTCACCCTTCCTCGGAACACTGAACCTAGTTCAACATCAGTTTTGTTGCGTATTTAAACCATTTTTAAAAAAAATCTACCACAATGCTAAACCTGCTTTTTTAAGCACTTTTCAGTCAAACGCTATACCTGGTTAAAATCCCCTCAACACAACAAATTCTAATTTAGACACAGACCAGCAAGTAACAATTAACCCTCTCAGTCCTGAGGGTCTTTAGACACTTTGAACATTTGTTGCCTCAGGAGTGGCAAGTGGGTTAGTAAATGAGGCAACCAAACATCCAGCAGCTCTGTCTCTGTTACCAGTAACAGAGTCGCCTCATGCTAAGGATAGGTTAGCTCAGCTGGTTGAGACAGTTGGTTAGTAATACAGGTTCAATTACCTGCACTGGCATTGATTGCTGTGAAAGACTGTTCTTCTTAGTCTCACCTGAGATGTGGTGACTCTCAGGTTAAACCACTTTGTCTAATGGGTCAGTTGTACTCTATGACTTTTCCATTTCTGTGCAAAGTCCTGTTGACTGTTTAGCTCAACTGTCCTATGTTCGGCAATGGAAGGGTTACCACCAGCAGCCCCATTCTCGCTGAAGATTCTTGCTCCGATCTGTGATCTGTTCTGAAGACTGGATTAACTCTGTTTCTCTGTCCACAGATGCTGCCAGACCTGTTGAGTTTCTCCAGGTGTGTCTGTTTCAGATTTCCACAGTGTGTTGCTTTTATCTGTGAAGGAACCCCGCGTGTTTGTGCCGACTCCATATTCATTGTGGAAACCAAACGTTAATTCTGACTTTGTCTGTTATTAAAAAATAAGTAACAGCATCCCACATGGAAATTAACTTATAACAAGCTTAATGTTCTCAATTAGAATGGAAGCTGTTTCTCTCAACACTATGGTAGTCACGTTGGGGGGAACATGGGGATAAAATTGTGAGACAGTGGGGATGTAATGGGGATAATTTCAGTGCAGAGCCTCCACTCTGTATACACTTAGCTGTGTCAATCTCACAAACTCATTTTTTTAATTTCTCCCTGTTTTTCTGTACTTTACCAATCACCAAACCAAGCCACAATAACACTTGAGGCTACGTCCGAGAGAAAAGGGGAGGTATATCCTCCGGTGTTTCCTCTCAAATTCTTTGTCTAAGGGACTTTTCAAGGAAATATAGGGTTCCAAACAAGGATCGGCCTATGAAAGGATAGGAACATTGCTTATAAATTTAAGCCAATGAGGAGGTTATGGCCTAGGGTAATTACCACTAGACTATTAATTCAGAGAGCCAAGTAATGTTCTGGGGACCCGGGTTCAAATGTTGCTTACAGATGGTGAAACTTGAACTCAACTTTGAAAGAAAAGTTTGGAATGAAGTGTCAAATAATCTTTTCAATTGTTTGAAAAACCCATTTGGTTCACTAACACTATTTAGGGAAGGAAACTGCTGTCCTTACCTGGACTGGCCTACATGTGACTCCAGACCTACTGCAATGTGGTTGACTCTTAATTTAGGCAAAGATAATAGGAACTGCAGATGCTGGAGAATCTGAGATAACAAGGTGTAGAGCTGGAT